>NC_092514.1:36027135-36328747 GCF_047511675.1 Marmota flaviventris | reverse complement strand
AACCCAGGGATACTCTAAATTGAACTCACCAAGTTGCGCAAAGCCTCCCAAGTCACTGGGCTTTAGGCATGCACCACCATGCTTGGCTAGGCTAGAAGTCAGTATTTTAAGTCATACTGTTTCATACATATTCCTCATATATAATAAAAATTCATCCAGTCATTTTTCTAATTTAGTGATTTTCATAATTGTCATTTTTATAATATATCAATTCATTTTAAAGTAAAAATCAAGAGATATACTTTCAAATAAAATAGACATTAAAAACTAGACATCAAAGCCAGATAGATTAAATAAATAGAAAAAAATATCTACATAAAGCAACTCTTTTAAAGAATCTTAGCTGGGATCAGTTTGTCTTTGTTTATGGTGATTGTTAGTTGTTCATGTGCTGTGTCATCATTGCATATCAGTTTAAGATTGTAGGTTTATTAATGGCTTTATGTTATTTACTAATTTTATGTTGTAATTATTATTTGTAATGGTTTTTACCACATAGTCTTCAACATTGTGTTGAACCACTAATCTCTTTTAACTTTGGGAAAAATTTATACAATATATGCATGTATTTCTGAAGTGTATAAAATGTTAAACTTTGTAAAAGAAGATTGGCTACAGAATTGGTTCTCTAAAAATTTTCAAATTCATTTGGTTTTCAGTGAGAAAAAACAGTATCTGTGTACATGCTCATTATTATATTTAAAAACATGTAGGTTAGTGTTTGAGTTAAAGATATTATTTCAAAACTTTGAAAATCATGATATATGTTTGCATGATCTTAGAAAATTTTCAATGAAAGGATAAAACTTAAAGGGATAACAGAGTATACAACTCATGTAATTTTATACCTTTTCTTCCTTATGGTCTTTGTTTTTCTCTAGTCTGCATTGGATTGGTGGCCCAAAATTGATGCTGTATATTGTCACTCAGTTGAACTTCGAAACATGTTTGGCGAAACACTTCATAAAGCAGTGCAGGGTTGTGGAGCACACCCAGCAATACGAATGGCACCGGTAAGAAGTCATGAGTTTTGAATTCCAACTCCTTTCTGTTTCAGTTTTAGTGTCTTTATTTCTTTCCTTCTGTTTTGATTATTTTAGAGAATTGAATGGGTCCCTCCTTTTCTGTAAGTGTTGTAGAATGTTTTCATTGCAGTATTATTGAATACTCGTTAATAAATGTTTATTTTTCACTGTTTCAGTTAGGTGAACCTTTTCTCCTTTGTGTTTAGTTTTGTTCCCTCTTAACTTTTTGTTTTTTGTCATTTCTTTTCCTTTAAGTCTTATGAACCAAAGAATTTTGATTAGCTTCTTACTTTATGAAAACAAGTAAGGGAAGCTGACTCGTGGGTTAGAATGAATGTTTGGCATTCATCCTGAATATTTTGCATAAGAAATTAGAAATAAAATTAAACTTTTTAATTTAAAATAAAAATATTTTATTTGTTAGCAAATATACTTTGAACATTTGTAAATGATAGGCACTTTGATACTGACGTTCCGTTATGTTTAAACTTAATAAAAGCGGACATCTCAAATTAGTCTAAGAGATTATTATTCTTATGGAATTGTAAAACTCAGTGAATCAATAAAAACAGTTAATTATAGAATTGATAAGTCATTTCTTGGTATTTATGTAGAACACAAGGGCATTGTACATGGCAACTCTTGACATTGATTGGTGATGCTTTGCTTTCTGCTTATTTTCTATTCTTATTGGCTGCTATTGATCACATGATCAGATGCCAACCAGTCACTGTTTTGCATGGCAGTGGGCTTCTGTGGCTTTAAGTATGACCCATTGTGTAACTACCTCAGAATAGTCTTGGATTTTTTTTTTTTTAATTTTTCTGTGTATAGTTACCTTTATAGTCACATCATGTCATTTTAAATGAAAATATAACATGTTTTCAACCTATTGATTTTACCTAGTAAATTAGCCATCTTCATTTAAAATTTAAACAGCTTCCTCCCTGGCATGCTTCTCTTTTTCCAAGTTCCCATACCAATAAAATATTTTTGTTTTATACAGTTGTGATTCGTTCTTACCCAGTTGTCAGGAATTGTTTCTGAGGATTGTTAGATTCAAATCGAGAAGTTTTCTGTATCATGATGTTTTAACATTATGTATCCTAGAAAATAATAGCCACAAGGGCATGATAATGATGTTTAATAAATAAACTTTAATATGCAAGGTTATTTTTAGTTGCTTTTTATATGTCAAGTACTTAATTTGTTTTAAAGTTGGAAAAGTATAGGTATGATTGGAGGTAAACAAACAACAGCTACTTAAGTATTATTTATCTAGATATCATTTTTTAAAAAGCTTTAGAAATTGCTTGAAATAAAGTTTTTTCCTTGGTGGTGCTAGGAATTGGACCCAGGGCCTTGTGTATGCTAAGCACATGCTCTACCACTGAGCTTTCCCAGCCTCAGATAAACTATTTAAAAACCATTTATCAATCAGTTTATTTTTTCTAGATATCTTTTGGGAAGTTTGAACTTTATTTGACTTTTTGTTGTAAGTTTAGGACCCTTTCTAGTAGAAAATGAATCATCTTCAATAATAGAAATTGGTGGAAAATTAATAGTAACTTTCTGTTTAACTTTAATATTTAGTTTCCCCAACTGTGTATCATTTAATTTTCTTTGTATGAATCCTTATGTTAGCATGTTAGTATGAAGAAAACATGATGTTTGTCTGACTGATAGATTCCTGGGTCCCTAGTTCCTAGGGCACATTTAGCATATATTGAGCATGTAGTATCTATTTGGTGAAACCTCCATCTGGTCTGCTTCTCTTTTGTATTTTTATATATATATAAGAAATTTCAAATATATATACATAATGTGTAAAGGACAGCTTTCTGGCTGATATTTTCACTAGAGAAGATAGCAAATTTAATAAATAAATTAATTAATAGTTTTTAGAATAAGAAAATTTTATAATTTGGAGGATCCTTAAGATCTTTGTGAGTCAAACAACAAATATGGAAGTGTATTGATTTCTATTAGCTGTCAGGCTCAGTGTTAATGCCTGGGAACAATGATGAACTAAGCACAATGCTTTCTCTCAAAAGAGATTTCAAGCAAAAGTCCTATAACTTCTGCTTGAAAGTTTCTAATGAAGAACTCAGTATAGTAGGTGGCCATAAAATCTGGAAGCACAGGCAAATACATATAACAACTGGTTTAGAAATAATATATTATTGGGCTGTGGCTGTGGCTCATTGTCAGAGTGCTTGCCTAACAGAGTACTTGCCTAACACTGGGTTTGATCCTTAGCGCCACATAAAATAAACAAATAAAATAAAGACATTCTGTTAAAAAAAATAAGAAAAGAAATAAGCAAAAAATAATTTAAAAAAGAAATAACACATTATTGATTATTGCATCAAGCGTTCTCAATCTTGGCTCTATTGACATTTTAGACTAGATAACTTTTTGTTGTAGGGGCGTATCCTATACGTTGTATGATATTTAGCAGCATCTTTAGTTTCTCCCTGGTACAAGGCAATAGCACCTATCCCTTGACCCTCTCCAGTCATGAAAACCAGAATGTTTTCAGATGTCCCCTAGGAGACAGAATCATTCTCATTTGGAAACCATTGTATTACATGGTATGTTCACTGGGTTGTCCCTCATTTGCATAGCTTCAAATGATTTGGGACCCTGATAAACCTGAACCTTTAACTTGGTGCAGAGTAGCAGTGAAAGAGTTCAGTCTGTTAAAAAAGTAAAATAATATCTGTATTTCAGAGCTTTACAACATCCTTATATTTTGAAGACAAATTACTTGGTAGATAGGCCTAATTTCTCTTCAACAAGATAGACTCATGTTCCTGTTGTTTCCAGTTCTGCAGTCTGCAGATGTTTAATCCTGTACTCCCAACGTTTCTTTTTATTTTTATATAGTAATAGCATTGGAAATGATTTATTCTTTCAACTCTCTTTAATTTAAAAATTGTGTATGTATTTTTTGGATTTGTTTTTATAGTTAAGCAATCTAAGTCCCAAATATTGTTAAACGAATTAAAATAGTCACATGATTAGTGAATGGCCAATTAGAGTTAGTTCTAAGGTTTCTTGACATTTAGTCCAGTGTCTCTGTCAGGTTCTTCAGTCATCTTCCCTCACTAGCGTGTTAGTTTGATGAAAACAGGAGGTTTGTCTGATTGATTGAACCTTGGATCTCTAGTTCCTAGAGCACATTTATCATATATTGAGCATATAGTACTATTTGCTGAAGGAGTGAATGGATTTCTTATTTGACCTGGTTTTAAGAAGCCTCCATGTTGTCTGCTTCTCTTCTGAAAAGACCAACCTAACAAAGATTTTAAAATTAAGATGACATGTTAAGATCTGACTTTAGTGTTCTAAATGTGCTATGATAATTGATGAAAGCTTTAACATGCTGTGTCTGGATTTCATGTTTCTGTTAATACAGTCCAAGATAGTATTATGTCTTATTGCCCTGATAGTCATTTAAATTTTAACTTTTGTTTTACGAACCTTGAGCCATAGCTGCTTCCTTATGCTTTTGTAGTGTTTATTAAAATTGAAATATCTGCCTCAGTACTAATCATTTATATTTTCAAACCAAGACATTTTACTTTCATAAAATTCAAGCCTCCTGATAATAAATGTTTAATAATTTTCACAAGTATGTATAATTTCTAGAGATTATTATTCTTAAAAGGGTTTTTGGCTCAGCAAATGCTTCTTACATCCCTGTAGTTCATTCATATAGACTTAAATTAACAAATGGTTTGGCTCCTGAAATATCTGGTTTATGAAATTCTTCCTAGGCATAACTACCTCTCTTCTTTGATCAGAACACACGTACCAGCTTGGATTTCTACTAATATTATACAGTACAGAAGATAAATTAATAAATGAAATTTTTTTCCTTTACATTTCTTATTAAAGAAGCATATCTCTTCTTTATCAAGTTGTTTCTGACTAATGGTCATTAAATTAAAAAGTATTTGAATTGAATGTTTACATTTCAGATTAAGCAGCCATACTGGAACAAAATTTACATGCTAATACCTGATATTAAGAGATGATATAATTAAACTAATATCAACCTTATTTTGAAATGACCACGAAATAAGAAAAAAGTTTTGTATCTGCCAGTTGTTCTCTGCTTGTGTTCCTATTCAGTGGCTGCATCAGGCAAAAGCGGTTTGATAGTTATGCTTCGTTATATCTACTCATAGTAAATAAATTTATTCAATGAAAGTTTCACCTTTGTCATAGAAAGACTATTACAGAACTGAAATATCAAAACTTACATATGCTTGGAGTGGAAGCTCCAAACCTTTATATATTTTTTATGTGGTGCTGAGGATCGAACCCAGGGCCTCACACATGCTAGGCGAGTGCTCTACCGCTGAGCCACAACCCCAGCCTTCACCTCTTTCGTGAGCTTTTGACCCTAGCTGGTCCTCTCCAGAAATGTCAAGGTGGCCATTCTCTTTAAGGAAGCTTCATGTACAAGTCTTATGTTACTGTGGTTACTGGGGTCAACGGCTGGTCAGAACTTACATTAGTGTGCCTGTGTTATCAAAGAAACCTCCTTTCTGAAATGTATGGAAATACTTATTGCCATAACTCCTAGCTTTACTTTGACCTCAGTGGACCCTGTGAAGACTTAGTCCCATTAATCCTTCTTTCTTGATGTATATCCCCATTTAGTTTTTTTGTTTTTATTTGCTTATTCATAAGTTCTGTGTATCTAATGTCTTTCTGTAGGTTATCTGCCTCAAGTTATTTGCCCATCTGTCTTGGAAGGAATTTAAAACAACTTTAAAAGTAACTTAAAGAACACTCATAACCTGGCTATGCACTTGACTGCTTATTACTGTTACTTAACTCCTTGATCTCAGGTTAAATACTTTGACTTATAATGAAAATATATAAATAGTTCTGCAAGAGCTAACACAAACCAGAATTTATTAAATAGTTGGTAAACATTTGCCTTGGGGTTATAAATATAAAAGCAAATAGTATTTGTAAGTTTTGATATTTCAGTACTGTAATAGTCTTGAGCATAAATATGTTAAATAGCTATTCTCCCCTGATTACAGGACCAAAATCCTTCAGTGTTCTTGGGAACAATAATAAATGCATTTTTCACACTCTTTGAGAGCTGTTGCTGTGTTGTAGATATTCATTTCCATGTTTTAACTTTGAAAGAAGACAGCATGTTTACTTGGATATTTTTATTATGGTTGGATACATGCTGCTTAGTCTACTATCTGCTTATTTGCATATATGCTCACATTAAAGGCATCCAAATATTTTTATATTCTTTTAATGAAAAAAGGAAATGTTTTATAAGAACAGAAAGGTGACATTGGATGTAGGATATAAATATTGGAGTTTTGGTTGAATAACTTCTGTATTTTATAATTTTAGTTTACCATGATATCTCTGAAATTGAAACACATTTTCCATGATTTGATTTTTTAAAAAATATTTATTTCTTAGTTGTACACAATACCTTTATTTTGTTTATTTATTTTTATGTGGTGCTGAGGATCGAACACAGGGCCTAGCACGTGCTAGGCGAGCACTCTACTGCTGGGCCCCAGCCCCAGCCCCAGCCCCATGATTTTATCTTTTTCAGAGAGTTCTTTTTATAGATGTTCTTTAGGCAAAATACATGTATTCTGTAATTTGAAAGAGATGGAATGCTATTGAAGTAAAAGAAAAACTAGACAATTAAATCTTTAATTACAGATATAATCTATGTAGCATATTTCATCAATTCTGAACACTTATTTTACTTTTCTGGGAAATTTACCTAAAGTTGTAGGCGTGTTTTGCTTTGTATGGTGTCTTATAATTGACGGTGGCCTTTTGTTTCTTTTGGTACAGCAAATGATGACATACCTACAATTATTAATGTTGAGTCTACAAAATATCTGTGTGTGTGTGTGTGTGTGTATTAAGTGTTTGCTGAACGAGTTGCCTAGTGTGTGTATTTGTGAAAGCCATAGACCAAAAATTTCTCCCAATGTTTTCATGTTTTGGAAAATTGTTTTTTATATAGGAGTTAACCTGATATTAAACCTTTAGCATTTTAATAGATTTTCATTAAATCTTACTAGATTAATGATATATGAATAATATAAATGGTATCAAGATAATTTCCAGAGTTAAAAACAATACTATTTTATGGTTTATATTTAGTGTTTCTAGGGCTGGGGTTGTAGCTCAGTGGTAGAGTGCTTGCCTCGCATGCGTGAGGCCCTGGGTGCGATCCTCAATACCACATTAAAAAGAAAAATAAAGATATTGTGTCCCATCTACAACTAATATATATAAAAAATTTAGTGTTTCTAATAATAACACATTTGGTGGTATAAAATATGTCTATAAGTCTGTTTTGCAAAGCTTTTTAGAATGAATGAATTCCTCCCCCTTGCCCCCTCCCTCCCTGCTCCCTCTGTGCTCTCTCCCTTCTTCTCCCCCTCCTTCTTCCTTTTTTCCCTCCCTCCCTTCCCAGGGGAACTTTACTACTAAGCTACATCTCCAGTCCTTTGTAGTTAGAGATAGGATCTCACTAAGTTGTTGAGGCTTGCCTCAAATTTGTAATGTTTCTGTCTCAGCTGCCACTACAGGATTGTGCTACTGTACTCAGCTATAATGAATTTCTTAAGTTTAAATAACTATTTTCCTGCATCTAATATCTGATTCTTACAAGGTGATACTATGTTTTTGTTTTATTTTCAGAGTCTTACCTTTAAAGAAAAAGTAACAAGCCTTAAATTTAAAGAAAAACCTACGGATATGGAGACAAGAAGTTATAAGTATCTTCTCTTGTCCATGGTGAAACTAATTCATGCAGATCCAAAGCTTTTACTTTGTGTAAGTACTTCCAAAGGAACCATAAATCAAGGTGCATTCCAATATCTATACTCTTTGTTCTTTTTAATTTTGCCTTGCTGTTGTCAAACAGTTTAGCTTTTTGTTCCCCTTTTTCTTTTCATCAACTTTCTGTTTTCATTGACTCTGCTTGCAGATACTGTATTGGAAGGAGAATGATGAAAATGATGTGGTTAGTACTTATTTATTGTTGTAACTCTGTTTTTATTGCCTCAGATGGTATTAGATTTCTGAGAACATCACACAATAATTAGGAACTGATGTAAATTCGGTAAATGAGTGATTAAAGTAATCACATGAAGTGATTAAAAGCATGAGCTCTGGAGACAGACTAATTTACTAGCTAGGTGATTTATTTAACCTCTTTGTGCCTTAGATTTTTCACCTGAAATATTGGAATAATACTAGTTTCTACCTCAGAGAGATCATTAAGAAAATTGAAATAGTATATTGCCGCAGTCTGGCTGGGCACAATCAGGAGCCACTTGTCAAAAGAAACTAACTTTATTTTTAGAACCACACACGCCAAACAAAACAGCCTCTCAGGAAAAACCCTCAGAGCCTCAACTGCCACCACCGGCTTTCCACAAGCCTCTCTCTACCACACAAGCTTCTTTCCACCTCCCACAATCCTCCTGCTCTTGAGGCCGATTGGCTGGGTCACGTGGGCGGAGCCAAAAAAGTCCCCCAATGAGCAGCTCCGTGGTCTGAAAGGGCAGGGAAACAGTCCAATGAGCATCACCGCAGAGGAGCCAATCAGCTAGATGTTGCTGGGGCCGAGGAGCCAATCAGCTAGATGTTGCTGGGGCCGCTGTGAGCCAATCATCAGCCGGCAGCTGGAAGTTTGCTGGCAGCTGGAAGTTTGCTGGGGCCCCTTCGGCTGTGGCTCTCAACATCTCCCCCTCTCTGTTTAAACAACAAGCATGTGGCTTAGGGACCGTGTCTGTTAGGCAGTCCAATTCAACATATGGTCCTTACCCGTCATCGGATGAACTGACCTCTAGGCGTCAGCCTCCTGTCTTAGGTTGGTACCACTGCAATTGGATCATACCCGTCACTGACTACCGGTCCAGCATACAGCTATACTTGTGGATAGGCCTTTGCACCAGTGGGGGGGTGAGGTTCTTTGCCTCACCTCTGTTGGCCCCCAAATTTTAGACCATCACTAGTAGAGGAGGATGCAAAATGCCATGACATTAAGCCAATTGAGGGCTCCTTTGAAAAATTGTACCACCGGTGACATCATCAGCAAAAATACCCCAACACTACCACAAGTCGCTGCACCAACAGATAGTTCACAATGCATACAGGTGAGCTCACAATGTGTCCAGGCAAGTTCTGCAAGCAGTTCAGTGATGGCTATTGTAGAAGCTGTAGATTGGTTTTATCTTTGACTTCACCAGCACTGGGATGAAGATAGGAATTCTGGCAATAATGGCTAAAGAAAAAATTATGTAACATTACAGAAGGCACTAAAAGAAAACAATTTTCTTAACAATTTACATTATCTTTAAGAGAATTATTAAATATAATGAAAAGGAAAGGTGAAAGTAAACAAACAGATCTGTTAACCTTCTTTTTTGTTTACATATTAAAACAATCCTCAACAGTTGTTTACCCAATTTAAATTAAACCATATAAATCACGTGAAAAAAAAAATATTTGGATCCATTTTATCATGAGCGCTCATCATATATGATATATGGACATTCAAACATATAACACAAAACACAAGTGTGCACACATAACATAATACATACAACACATAACATTATAGTAAAGGCCTTATAACTTTTTACAGGTGAAATCTCCATTGCAATGTTTAAAAACTCTATAGTCAAAAAATAGAACTGATCAGCAAAACATTAACCTAGGTCTGTATGAGCTCAAAAAACAAAATAGAACTTCATGATATGGCAAAGGGCAATAATAAAATAGATATTGAAAAAAGCATCCTGGTTCTGTTGCAGATGTAAGAATAGCCAAACTGGAGTTTTGGATATCAGTTGTTATGGATTTGAGCCAAATCATCTTCTTTTTGGTCTGTAGAAATCGCTTTAGTTAATCTTTCTGGAATCCAAATCGGCTGCTGTTCTCCCTGTGGAAACACATAAACAGACCCCCGACTCCAGACAATCACTGGGTCAGGACCTTGGTTAATCTCTCTGGAATCCAAATCGGCTGCTGTTCTCCCTGTGGAAACACACAAACAGACCCCCGACTCCAGACAATTACTGGGTCAGGACCTTTCCATTGTCCTGTTAGAATATCCTTCCAAAGTACCTTGGGCTTATGTACATTTTTTGGACACATATGCCTTTCCGCAGCACTAAGTCCTGATGAATCCAAATTTAAAAAGTATATAGAAAGTTTTTATGAACAGTTCCTGGCATATAATAAGCACTAAAAAATGTTAGCTTTTGTTAATACTGAAAAGAGAGTTAGCATTAATATTATTAATGTCCCTGCTATGACAGTTCTATATTATGAAGTTAATAGGAGAACATATTTAACCTTTGTCAAGGTTCTGCAGTTCTTAGAGTGTAGCAGCAAGCAAAGTTTATTACTGCTTTATTCAGTAACACGCTTTTTAAGGGCTGTGGTACTTTCAGTTTTGATCGAGTTTTTTACATTACTGTAATGTAGGGGTTCCATGAAGCCTCTGAATTATGAAAAAAATGTATATTTTAAGGAATTTTTCTGGATATAGAGGAAATGAGAAAACAGTGAGAAAGAACTCCCAAAAGGATCAGTGACCCTGAAAGAAGGCCTGATATTCTGAACTTTCCGAAAGGCCCATCCAAATTCTAGAGTCTAATAGAATAAATAGTTAAATCTTTGGCTTGGAAAACTCTGTAAAATTTGTGAGAGAGCAAATTTCAAAGTGAGCCTTTGAAAGTAATGAAATGTCTTTTTTCCTTATTTCTTTGTTACATGACACAAGTTATAATGTTACCTCATCGTGTGTGTCTCACAGTATTAGTACCACTGTTTACGTGGCTTAACTCAGGTTCAACGAATACATCAAAGTCATCAATGTCTTTTATGCTAAATATATTACTCTTTGAAGACAAGAGTTTAAGCAAAATTTGCTATTTTCCAAGAGTTATAGAAACTATTTTCTTTACTGCCATCTAGTGGCTAAATAGCTATTCTCAAAGTAATGATAAGTAAAATTGTGAAAGATTTATTGTAAATATTTAATTATTCTGTAATTTATCAAAATTCTAAATCTTAGCTAATAGAAATATAGGAATAACTATTAAATGGTCTCAGTTGTGGTATTTTTAAACTAATATGATTTTATCTTCCATCTTTATCATCTTTGTCCTAATCATGTTACTCTCAATTTTTGAAGCCTCATGTTTAACCTCCAGTATTTCTTGCATCCCCTTAATCCTTTCTGTGCTCTGAAATTATAATGATCTCTTTAAAAAGCAGATCCTGTTATGCCCCCTGCCCAACTTAAAACCTTTTGGTTGAAATTGCTCTTGGGATAAAGACCAAACTTCAGACAGATGTACTAAGTCTTGCAAAACCTTTCTCTCATCTACCAGTTCTTCTACATCTAGCTTATGTTTTGTCTTCTTACTCAAGTCATAATATAATGGCTCTTCTTTCAATTCTTGTTACCATATTCCCTCATATCTGCCTTTGTTATTTGCTTTTCTCTCTGCCTAGAATCTGTTTCTCTCTTCTTTTTATAGAGTAATTCCTAATATTTCTAAACTATTATCCCCGCCCTAGGAAGCCTCTCTAACTAGGCTATATTTCCCTGGTATAGGCTCTCATTGCAGATATAACTTTATTGTACTTATCTCATTTGTAGTTTTATATTTGTCCTATACCATCCTAATTATTTTATTGATGTTTTTTTCCTCCTGAAACTACATGCTGCTGGAGGGTAGAAAATGCCTTTTTAAAATTTGTTTTTTCTTTGGTATTCAGTAAATACTATTGGGGAATGAATGAATGAATGAATGAATATAAATGTTGGAAAATAGGTTAACAGTTTTGAATTACAAATATACTTTTGGGGAACGGCCTACCTCAGTCATTATAATAGGGAAGGATTTGTAGTTAGGATAAATATGGACACAAGGTAAGATGGCTTCACTTAATTGAAGCATTTTGTTTATTTGTTTGTGGTACTGGGAGTTGAACCCAAGGGCACCCTACTAGTGACCTACATCCCCAGCCCATTTTATATTGTATTTTGAGAAGGGGTCTTGCTGAGTTGCCTAGGCTGGCCCTAAACTTATGATCCTCAGACTCCTGAGTAGCTGGAATTGCAGGCATGTACCATCACACACCATGTATTTTTGAAGTGTAAATACATCTTCTAAGTTATGGGAAACATTTCACACTTTTCCAGCTTCTTTTTTTGAGTATGGGTGAAGTACTGGGGTTTGAACCCAGAGACGCTTAACCAATGAGCCACACCCCCAGCCCTTTTTATATCTGATTTAGTTTTTGAGCTAAGATCTTGCCAAGTTGCTTAGGGCCTTGTTATGTTGCTGAGGCTGGCTTTGAACTTGTGATCATCTTGCCTCAGCCTCCTGAGCTGCTGGGATTAAAGGCGTGTACCACTGTGCCAGGCACATTTTAATATCTTTAATTAGGTATTCACATTTATACAATCAATACTTTTCTTTGCTTGGTGCAATATATTTTTCCACAATGAAAAGGATTGAAATATGGCTCTCTGGAGGTGTGGATTCTAGTCCTCTTTGACATCAGCTCTGTGGATTTGAATAGGACGTTTTTACTATACAAAAGGGCTCTACAGGAAAATCATGCAGTCTTCTTCCAATATGTGTGTTTTTTGTTTTAAAATATGCAATCATTTGTAAGCTCAGAACCAGTAAGTGGGCTGGGGTTGTGGCTGAGTGGTAGAGCACTTGCCTCCCATGTGTGAGACACTGGGTTAGATCCTCAGCACCGCATAAAAATAAATAAAAAGATATTATGTCCATCTATTTAGAAAAAAGAAAAAACCAGTAAGTTCCAAACCAGACTTACATTATTTAGGCAGTATACTGTTGAAAAAAAATTACTTACACTTCATTTATTTTTTATTTTATTTTTATTTTTTGCCATGCTGGAGATCAAACTCAGGGCCTTGCTCAGACTAGACAAGCACTCTGCCATTGATCTACATCCCAAGTTCTTAATACTTGTGGCTCAGCGGTAGAGCACTCACCTAGAACGTTCAAGGCCCTGGGTTCAATCCTCAACACCACATAAAAATAAATAAAATAAAGGTATTGTGTCCAACCAACTACAACTAAAAAGTAATATTAAAAAAAGAAAGAAAAGCTAATGTTTATTTTTATTTCTTTTAATTATAAATTTCCATGGGTATTATTTACATTAATGAATAAGTATAAATGTGGATTAAAAGAATCTATAACAAATGCTGTTTTGATTTAAAAAATTTTTTTATTGAGTTAAAATTCACATAGCATGCAATTCACCATTTTAAAATGTGTAATTCAGTGGTTTTTAGAATATTTACAAGGTTCTGTAACTATTACCACTAACTCTAGAACATTTTTATCACCTCTAAAAGAAATTTAGTACCAATTATCAGTTGCTCTCTTCTCCTCTTCATGATCCCTGTCAGTTTTGTTTTGTTTTAATTGACGTTTGCTCTTTCCTTTGCAGAATCCAAGAAAACAGGGGCCCGAAACCCAAGGCAGTACAGCTGAATTAATTACAGGGCTCGTCCAACTGGTCCCTCAGTCACACATGCCAGAGATTGCTCAGGAAGCAATGGAGGTAAGGGGGAAATGAATTCTAGACTCTTGAAGGAAAGGCTATGAATGTGTACATTATTTTTAAAAATTTCTATGTAATTTTTTTAAATTGGTGCACTATAATTATACATTATAGTGAAATTCATTATTGCATATTTTATGTGCACACAACATAACAATATAATTTGATCAGGTTAATTTCCCATTTCCCAAAACCTCTTCTTTCCTTCTCTATATACATTCTTGATGTTCCTCTGGTGTATAAGTCTTCTATGGGTAATAGGTAGATATCATTTCTGGAAATGGTATGTTTGTGTCTATGTAATATTTTAGAAATTCCATGGAGAAAGAAAGGGTTGATTTGCCTTATGTCATAGGTAGCAGCAGTGTTGGGTGAAATTCATTTTTTGTTTGTTTGCTTGTTTGGTGTTTTTTTTTTTTTTTTTTGAGCCTGGTCTCATTGTATTGCCCAGCGTGGCCTCAAACTCCTAGACAAGTGATCTTCTCATCCCAGCCTCCTGAGTAGCTGGGATTACATTGTGCAAATTCTTATGCTTAATAAAAAAGGTCAAAATTTTCTATTTGCAGTTTATTTTTTAAACTTACTAAAATGTCATTTTTAAAATTGGAGCATATTTTGCCTACCAATAAGTTCATTTTAAGGTGTGCATTTTGAGCATATCCACAGTTTTACAATTACTATCTAATTCCAGAACACTTTTATCACCCCAAAAAGAAGCCCATCATTCCAGATCCCCACTCCTTTAGTAATTGGATGCTTTTCTGTGTCTTTTGAAGTTTTAAAGTAGTCCAAAGTTAAACATGTATTTATCTTTTCCTATTGTGAGGCAGGTTATCAGTGACATCATTTACAGTTGAAGCATTTGATTTGGTTTTTTTTTTTTTTTTTGAGGCTTTAAAATGCCTTTTATTAGGAGGGGCTATAACTTTGCTTTAGGATTGATTTGGTTTTAAAGAAAAAAAAATCAGTTCTCCTTATGTATCCCAATAATATTTTTATTGGAATTTTAATAAAAAGCTTCAAAGAATCTCTAAATATTTTGACCAAAGACTCAAATAATACAGAGATCAACTATGTTTGTTGGAGTAAGAGTAGGGGAAAACATTGTCGACTTGGAGTTAAGGTTGGGTATTGAAAGAGGGGTATACACTTTGCTCTTTATATAAGAATAATGTATTTATGTGATAATTGTATATTTAAAGTAAATTATTTAATTCCTGTTAACGCTCTGTGTACCAAATTCGAAGTTTAATTTTATGGTCAATTGAATTACTTTAAGATGAATAATCTGTTATGAAATACATGTTTAATACACCCCCTATATAACTTATCTTGTCAGTAAATATCTGTGGGAAGCAAGATAATTTCCACTTTATCTTTTGCTGTGTGCGTTAATTTTGGGGAACCCCTTTACTAGGGATTAACCGTTTTATTTTTAATAATTTTATTATGTTTTACAATGTCTTAGTCTCATTGCTGAAATGAAAAATCTAAACTTTTTTTGGGGGGGGGCCTGTTGTTTTAAATTTCTAAGAAGGGGATGGGAATGAACTTTTTATTACAGAAAGTTCTTTATTTAAATCATTTAGTTTGTTTCTGAAAGCAATTTTTATGTGTCTATATTATTCTGAGTTCATCATTTAACTTTGTGTGTGCTGTTTAGAGTAAACATGGCAGGAATAAAGTGATTTCATTCTGTATGGTATTCCTTAAGAGATTTGTGTTCTCTAGGGTTTCTCCCTTTTGTCTTTACTGTATATCAAGTCTTTGTAGCTTTACATAGCTCAATTTGTTAGTATTTATAAAATAAGTACTAACTGAAGTTTATTTTTTCCCAAATTTTTTTGAGTGAGTTTTCTCTCTTTCTTTTTTTTAAAATTCAGGCTTTGCTGGTTCTTCATCAGTTAGATAGCATTGATTTGTGGAATCCTGATGCTCCTGTAGAAACATTTTGGGAGATTAGGTATATGTACTTTTAATTTTTAAATTCAATTTAAACTTTTAATTTTAGAGTTTTTGTATTTAAATACTAACTGTATAATTCTTTTATTTTATTATAAAAATTTACTAATTTATACCTCTAGAGTGCTTATGAGTTTGTATTTTTATCTGACTATAAATTGTTAGAATATTTTTTATTCTAATAGCAACATTATAGCAATGTACAAAATAAATTTTTAAAAATAGTACTAAATTTTATCATCCAGGCACAAGTACTCTTGCTTGATATAGTCTGTTTTATCTTTCTTTGTGTAAACACAGTTTATAACTGTGTTTCTAATAGATTTTTACAGTTATAAACATACAGGGTTAATATTTTATAACTTTTTTAGTTTTTAAAATTATATTTCATAAATCTTCTATAATACTCATACTTTTGATGAATGAATTAATAATGGACATTTGCTTAAAAGGCAAAAATACAGACAATTTAATTTCATTGTCTATTTCTTAGGTTAATTAAGTAAATTATCTTTTAATGAACACAAAGGCACTACATGGAGGAATGTTTAAATATGTAAACCTCAAGTTTTGCCATTTTTTAAAACTTTTTTTAGTTGTAGATGGACACAATATCTTTATTTTCTTTATTTTTTATGTGGTGTTGAGGATCAAACCCAGTGCCTCACATGGGCTAGGCAAGCGCTCTACCGCTGAGCCACAACCCCAGCCTCGCCATTATCTTTTAATAGAATTGGGTGTGCTGAGTCACTTGGCAGTAGATCTGTCCAATAAGAATACAGTGTAAACCACAGGTATAATAAAGTAAAAAGAAATATGTAAAGTTAATTTTAATAATATATTTTATTTAACCTAGTTTATATACATACCTAGAATATTAAAATTTCAACATAAAATGAATGAATTGTTAATGAGATATTTTGTATTCTTATTTTCACAAAGCCTTCACAGTTTGGTGTCACGCAACACATCTCAATTTAGGAAGCCATATTTAAAGTGCTCGGAAGGCACATATGACTCACTGGTGGCTACTATGTTGGACAATATAGCTTTAGAACAGAGATCAGCAAATCTGTGCTCTAAAAGGACAGGATAGTAACTCTGCTAGGCTTAGTTATCCAGTCTGTTGTAATTATTCACTTCTGCTTTTGGAGCAAGAAAGCAGCCAAAGACAACATGTGAATGAATGGGTCATGGCTGCATTCCACTAAAACTTTATTTAAAAAAGCAAATGGTGGTTTGCAGACTGCTGCTGTATGGCACTGGATTTATATACAGTATCTGCTATGCATATGATTTCTTCTCATGCCCACTTCAAGGGTGGGATACATAGATGAAACACTGAGAGTCTGGGGAGCAGGGGTCTTATAAGTACTTGCTTTTTAAATATATTCCTTTGATTGTAGTGCTACTAACAGTTGGATAACTGTTTCTGTTAAACAAACCTACAAGAGAAACTAAGCTTCTCTAAATTTATATTCATTATGAGAGAATGCCATTCTTTTATACTGGTTATATTTGTACTAGGTTATTTATACATGATAATGGTAACAATTAACTTTATGTTACTACAGTTCACAAATGCTTTTTTACATCTGCAAGAAATTAACTAGCCATCAAATGCTTAGTAGCACAGAAATTCTCAAGTGGTTACGGGAAATTTTGATCTGCAGGAATAAGTTTCTTCTTAAAAATAAGGTAAGGAAAATTACCTCTTTAAAATTGGAAGAATATTTGAAATAGTAATGGGACTAATTAAGGGACTGTTTTTTAACCAAATTAGGTTCTGCTTGAGCTCCCTCCTCCCTTCTATTGGGTCCTTAAGAGAAATATATGTGCAGAAGACAATAACCAACAAATGAACATTCAAAAAAATTATTCTGAGGTTTTGATCTTAAAACTGTAATGTTGATGAATTCGAGTTGGCTGAAGTAGGCCTTGGGCAGGCCTAGGTAGAGTGGAGGTTGATATGACCTAAGTAGGCTGAAAAGTGTATTCTTTCTTTATTCTCAAGTCCATATATAAGAATTGGTTCTCATGACTAGATTAATCCAGGGAATGTTGTCTGTCAAGAATCTGAAGGGGAATCAGGTATGGTGTGTAGGTCTATAATACCAGCTACTTGAGAGGTCGAGGCAGGAGGATCACAAATTTAGGGCCAGCATGGATAGTTTAGCAAGATCCTGTTTCAAAATAAAAGAAAAAATAAAGGGCTGGGAATGTAGCTCAGTGGCAAAGTGCTTGCTTAGCATGTATAAAGCCCTGAGTTCAATCCCCAATACCAGAGTGGGCAGGGGGAGGTAATGGGAAGAGGTCCTTAGTCTAGGTTTATTTATATTCTTTCCATAAAAATTTCATTTTTTGAAAAGATTAGTAGAATTCTTTTTCCTTATATTGGAGTAAAATTTTTTGATTGTGAACTACTGAAACATGGTGAGGTTGTAGGGAACAGGAATATTTCTTTTAACATAGTTTTTATTTTATTTTTATTTTAAATATTTATTTTTTAACTGTAGTTGGACACAATACCTTTATTTATTTATTTATATGTGGTGCTGAGGATCGAACCCAGCACCACATATAAATAAGGCCCCCGCACGTGCTAGGCGAGCGCTCTACCACTGAGCCACAACCTCAGTCCATTAACATAGTTTTTATAATTCATCAATTCTTCAATTCTGGTATAGTTTTAAGAGTAAAACTTAATGTTTTTTTTTAATCCAGTTCTAGAAGGTATGAGAAATCATGAGTGTATTGAACTTATATGCTTTTTTAGTACCATGTATCTTGTTAAATTTTTTGTTTAAAAATATGCTAATGGAGCTGGGCACCGTGGTGCATGCCAGAAATCCCAGCAGTTGAGGAGGCTGAGGCAAGAGTATTGCAGGTTCAAAACCAGCCTCAACAATTTAGTGAGGCCCTTGCAACTCAGTGAGAATTTGTCTGTAAATAAAATATAAATAGGGCTGGGGATGTGGTTTGGTGGTTAAGCGCCCCTGGGTTCAATTCCTAGTACCCCTGCAAAACCGAAATAAATAAATAAATAAATAAATAAATAAATTTTAAAAAAGTGCTGGGCTGGGGTTGTGGCTCAGTGATAGAGCACTTGCCTAGCATGTGTGAGGCACTGGATTCGATTCTCAGTACCACATATAAAAAAATAGATAAATAAAGGTCCATCAATAACAAATAAAAATATTTTAAAAAATAAATAAAAAGTGCTAATGGTGAGGCAAGTTTATTCACATTTATTTTATCTTTGTGTGTTAACATAGTGGAGTTTGAGATTATCCCCCAAATAAGAAAAGAGATTAGACTTCAAAGTTTTATGCCCTTGCTTGTGGTATATCTAAAGTACAAACGTTAGTAATCAGTTTATAGTACTGTCATCAGTGAAATCACTCCTATGATATAGTTGTTAATAGACTCTTACTTCAAATGAGTCAAGTTCCAATTATCCTGACATAGCACAGGATAAAATCTTATGGCAGAAAAGCTTTGTCATTTCTAATTGACCAAGATTACATTATAGATTTCGTTAGAGTGTTTTTATATTTGTTGACACGATATTTGTGTTCATGTTAGACTTAATTTACAATCATAGAATCCACTCTTTTTCAACTTTAAAAAATTTTTTAGTTGTAGATGGACACAGTGCTTTATTATGTTTATTATGTGGTGCTGGGGATTGAACCCAGGGCCTCACATATAGTAGGCAAGTGCTCTGCCACTGAACTACAATCCCAGCCTCAAAATCCAGTCTTTTTGATGATTTGGAGAGTTTAAAACAGAGTAGTTTCAAAGACATTGAGCCAACATGATTTGTCCTAGTGGGTTCTGATGACTGTCTCTCCAGGTGAGGCATTGGGATGGGGAGGAGAGGTTTTTCTAGGATGTTGTTAAACAGGAAGACAGCTCATAACAAATATTTGTTCCTTTTGGTTTTCAGTGCTGTGGTAGAGCTTATTTCTTTTTTTTTAGCAGGCGGATAGAAGTTCCTGTCACTTTCTCTTCTTTTATGGAGTAGGATGTGATGTTCCTGTTAGTGGAAATACCACTCAAATGTCCATGGATCATGAAGAATTGCTCCGTACCTATACTCCTGGAGCATCTCTGCGGAAGGGAAAAGGAAACTCTTCTATGGTAAGTAGCTTTTGGGGGATAATTTTCCTGTCTGATCATTTGTGCTCTTATTTTTTAAATTTTTTTTCCTGGAGGAACTTTGTTAAATGTCAGCCAGGTAATTTAGCATGGTAATTAAAAACTGCTTAGATTCTTGTTGTATCGATACTCTTTATAGAACTTTGGGCCATTTAACATATATATGCCTCGGTTTCTCAGCTTTAAAGTGGGGATAATAACAATTATTTTCTCAAAGTTGTTGTGAGGTTCAAATAGATTATTTGATTATTTGCTACTATAACTGATAACTATAATTATTATAATCCTCCATCTAATAAGAAAGATCATTCATACCTAGAAGTTTAAAAGTTGAATCAACAAAGATTTAAATTTCCTGGAATTGAAACCAAAATATTTTATTTAATGTTGTGGATGAATCTTCCCAAGAATTTTGCTTGTATATCCAATTTCTCTTAAACATGAATCATTGTACAAGTGAAAATATCAGATCATAATAGAAGAATTTCTTTTCCAGAAGGAATCTCTTTTTATCTTTAATTTTTTAAAATTTATTTTTTAGTTGTAGTTGGACATAATAATACTCTTATTTTATTTATTTATTTTTATGTGGTGCTGAGGATCGAACGTAGGGCCTTGCATGTGCTAGGCAAGTGCTCTACTGCTGAGCCACAACCCCAGCCCTATCTTTAATTTTTTATTGAGCAGAAAAAACCCAGCTAAGCAGAATATGCATTACTTGCTAGATTTGTTTTTGTTTTGTAGATAAGTTTCTTCATTTCATGTTTGAACTACATGATTTAGAATGTAGTGTATTTTTTACTGTAATATTTAGTTCTTTTTTATGCCCTTTTTCAATCACTGCTGTAATATATTTATTTCTTGTCTCTGGGAACTAAGTAGAATTTCCTGTTATTTCTTCTTCCTTTGTAATTTATACTTGACTGGAAAGCGCATTGCGTTTTTTTCTTGTGAAGATTTATGTCATGGTGGTTTACTTGTGAATCTGCTAGACTTTATTTACATTTCTGAAGTCTAGAACGGTATAGTACCTATTTGTTTCCAAATTTGACAGATTATCACATCATGTTGGTTCAAAATTTCTCATTTAGAACAAGATATGTTTGAAAAAAATCATGATTAAGGAGAAAAGCTTTTGTGAGTTTTGTATGCTTCATAGTTTATTGCATTTATTGTTGAGTTTTATAAATAAAATTTCCTAAGTTGCAAATATGTATCCTACTCATGACTCCCAGGATGGTGCAGCAGGGTGCAGTGGAACCCCGCCAATATGCCGACAAGCCCAGACCAAGCTAGAAGTGGCCTTGTACATGTTTCTGTGGAGTCCTGACACTGAAGCTGTTCTGGTTGCCATGTCCTGTTTCCGCCACCTCTGTGAGGAAGCAGATATCCGTTGTGGGGTGGATGAAGTATCAGTGCACAACTTCTTGCCAAACTATAATACATTCATGGAGTTTGCTTCTGTCAGCAATATGATGTCAACAGGTAAATATATGCATGTTTTCACTCAGTCTGCTTTGAATTGCATCACATCTGATTGTGTTAAGAATGTAAGTGTATATTTAATATTATACTTTGCAGGTTTACAGGGCTCATTTAGATATCTTAGTTGAAATTTTCTGAACAAGGCAGGATGAAATCAGTAATATTTGAAATAAATTATTAGTCTTGATGACTCTGCCTACATTGTATGCAGTGAGGTTTTAAGTAAATAACCATGTATTTGACTAAATCATAGGTAAAGGAATTGCTTTTTTACGCTGTGGATATTGTAGAGTTCAAGTTAAATACCTTCATGTGAGATGGGTGAAAAACAATTTTCATCTTCATCAAATTTGAAGCTTTCATTCTGTTTCTCCTCTTGCTGTTTTGGATAGGCTTGTCAAGTTCTGCAATGGCAAGCAGGGCAATAACTTGATGTGCTGTTGTCTTTGTTTAGGAAGAGCAGCACTTCAGAAAAGAGTGATGGCATTGCTAAGACGCATTGAGCATCCCACTGCAGGAAACACTGAGGTATGCTCTTAGCAATAGAGATATCCCTTCTCGGCTCTCACCTTCAAATTTTTTTTTTTAAATATTTTTTTTAGTTGCAGATGAACACAATACCTTTATTTATTTATTTTCATGTGGTTCTGAGGATCGAACCCAGTGCCTCACACATGCTAGGCAAGTCTCTACCTCTGAGCCAAAATTCCAGCCCCCTCACCTTCAATTTTAAAGCCTCCTGTTGTGGGTATGATCACGAATAGCTTTTGAAGCAAATATGAGAAATGTGCATATTACAAGTAGGGTACTATATTTGTAATATGTTCAAATTTGAAGTTTGAAGCCTGGCAGGCACTGATGGATTTTTAGCTTTTGGCTTAAAGTTGCTTTCAAGTGATAATTGGTTTCGTTTTAGGCTTGGGAAGATACACATGCAAAATGGGAACAAGCTACAAAACTAATCCTTAACTACCCAAAAGCAAAAATGGAAGATGGTCAGGTGGGTTTGTAAAATCAGTTTGTGTTTATTAATTGATTTGCTAAACATATGTGCTTTACTTCAGTAATCTTTTGTGAGTTAACTCTTAGTATAATAAATTTATAGTTGTTTTAAGACTAGTTATGGTTCATCTAGATCTGACTGTCTAATATGGAATAAATAGCCACTAACTATTTATGGCTGTTTAAATTTAAATTAAAAATTAAATACAATTAAATTCATATCCTCAGTCATATAGTAGACACTCTTCAAGTACTGCATGGCCAATGTGGCAGTTATTTACTATATGGACAGTAGAGATATAAAATATTTCCATCATTTCAGAAATATTGGATGTGCTGCTGAAGACTACTTAGGGTAGAGACCATTTCTTTATCCTCTTTTTTGCTCTTTCTCCCTTCTTCAAGTTATCTCACAGAATTTTCAGAAAAGGGATAACGAAGGAAAATAAATTAAAATTGAAACAATTCATTTTGCTATTTTGTTAGGTATTCTGATTAAGGATTCCAATGGACAGGTTAAATGAAATTTAAAAATTTAGACCTTTTTTTATCAGTTATTATCAATTATTTTATTATCTGTAAACCAAGAAATTAATAATTGTTATTGTGTATATTTGATTTATGTCATCCATATTGCTTTCAATATTAGGTGTTTGAAAGTGTAATTTGTATTTATGTATATTTATATAACTCATGTTGCTGTCGTTAAAGAGTGTTTTTCTACCATGTGTAATTAGAACAAGAACAAAGTTTTGTTTTTGTCAAGTAAAATTATACACCTAATAACATTATTTTGAGAGGGTATGTAGCTTTAACGTGAAGGCCTTTTTGGGTGTTTAATTGATATATATATTTAATCGATATATAATTCATGTATACAATTCACTGATTTAAAGTGTCCTATTCAATGACTGTTTTTATTGTATTCACAGTTGTGTTAAAATCATGCAGTCAATTTTAGATTATTTTCATCATCTCAAAAAAAAACCCTTTAGCTATATCTGCCTCTTGCCCCCTACTTTCTTGCCTTTCTGTCCCTGCCTTTCTAGCCCTAGGCAACCACTAATCTGTTTTCTGTCTCTGTAGATTTTCTTCTTTGGGACATTTCCTATAAATGGAATCATAGACTATGAGGGCTTCTGTGACTGGCTTATTTCCCTTAGCATAATGTTTTCAAGGTTCATCGACATAAAAGTTTTGTTAAAAGAAATTTGATATTCTGGATTGATTTGTTAGTCTAGCTGTGACAAAAATACATCAGTGGTTCTTTGGAAATGTGTATGGTAATTTCAAGTTATGCTTTTTAAAATGTAAAAATATGTACTTTTATACTGGGAGAAATAATTAAAAGGGTAATTTATCAAATTTTAGTCAATTTAGGTTGAATTCATACTTTTCACAAAAAATTTTGTTTAGGCTGCTGAAAGCCTTCATAAGACCATTGTTAAGAGACGAATGTCCCACGTGAGTGGAGGAGGATCCATAGATTTATCTGATACAGACTCACTACAGGAATGGATCAACATGACTGGCTTCCTTTGTGCTCTTGGGGGAGTGTGTCTGCAGCAGAGAAGCAATTCTGGCCTGGCAACCTATAGCCCACCCATGGGCCCAGTCAGTGAACGTAAAGGTTCCATGATTTCAGTGATGTCTTCAGAGGGAAACACAGATACACCTGTCAGCAAATTTATGGATCGGCTGCTATCCTTAATGGTGTGTAATCATGAGAAAGTGGGACTTCAGATACGGACCAATGTTAAAGATCTAGTGGGTTTGGAATTGAGTCCTGCTCTTTATCCAATGCTATTTAACAAATTGAAGAATACCATCAGCAAGTTTTTTGACTCCCAAGGACAGGTAAAGTATTCTCTGCTTTATTTTTTACCCTCCTATGAATGAAGGCTTTTTCTTTCCTATTGTTTATATAAGGTACTGGCATGAATATTCACTGACAGTTTTTAAAAATAGGCAAAATATTCTAGGTGCAGTGGTATACTTCTGTAATCCCAGCAATTTGGGAGGCTGACTTGGGAGAATCCCAAGTAGGGGGACAGTGTGGGCAACTTAGTGAGATCCTGTCTCAAAAAAAAATTTTTTTTTTTTTAAAAGGGCTGGGTTGTAGCTCAATGGTAGAACACTCCTGGGTTCAATCCCCAGCCCTGCCAAAATAAGTCAATAAATAAATGAATAAAAATAGGTTACAAAAAGAAGAGTCATTAAGCTTAGGGATCTATTTGCTTCTTAGGAACTGTAGCATATAAGTGTGCCTGGAGGTTTGAATGTCTGTATATTTATCTGAGCATATACCTGTGTGTCTTATTTCTGTGTGTATATGATGTTTAAATCAGTTTCATCTCTCTATGGTCTATTTTCAGTATATTGATAGGAAATTACTGATGTATTTTTTTTTTATAGGTTTTATTGACTGACACCAATACTCAATTTGTAGAGCAAACTATAGCTATAATGAAGAATTTACTAGATAATCATACTGAAGGTAGCTCTGAACATTTGGGACAAGCTAGCATTGAAACAATGATGTTAAATCTAGTCAGGTAAGCATTCTGCTACTGCTACTTTAAAAGGTAAGAAAAACTCCTTATGCGTTGATACTGATAGTTATTGATAAAATAATTTGCCACCCTTTTCTTTATTGCACCCCAATTTGGGTGCACTGATAACATAACCAGAAATTGTGTATGTTCTCTCCTAAATAAAATAAAATGACAGTCATATTTAAAGTTGCATTTAACCGCTTTACTACAGATTAAGGCATCTAAAATATCTCTTGTTTGTATCTGATAATTTTTAAAACATTTCTATGTCTAAATAGGTATGTTCGTGTGCTTGGGAATATGGTCCACGCAATTCAAATAAAAACGAAACTGTGTCAGTTAGTTGAAGTAATGATGGCAAGGAGAGATGACCTCTCATTTTGTCAAGAGATGAAATTTAGGTGAGTTCTCAAAAGAACAAAACTGGGGTCTTGAAAATATTATATTAAATGGAGTACAGAAAAAAAAGTAGGTACTTGGTTATCTCCGCAAAAGGGGAAATGGAAAAGGAGCACTTTGTGTTTGTTTTTCCCTGATAGCTTTTCAGACTTCTCAAAGCTTTGTGCCTGTGAAAGTTCTTCCCTTTTCTCTACTTGCATTAAGAATTCGATTCTGTTTCCAAACTGTTATCATACCAAAGGGCCATTACTGAGTACCAATATGCAAGTTGCTCGTGTTTATGCCTATCTGATTTGATATGTGACAGCAATACCTATTTTATAAAGTTGTCATGTCACCTGGGTTATTTAACTGTTTGTACTGTTAAAAAATCTTATGTGTAAAGGTGTGTGTGATTTTTAAAAAGTTGCTATTTTCCTTTTCTTCACCATTTTATAGGAATAAGATGGTAGAATACCTGACAGACTGGGTTATGGGAACATCAAATCAAGCAGCAGATGATGATGTAAAATGTCTTACAAGGTACAGAAAAAAAAAAAAAGATAAAATGACTTTAAGTGTTTACAGGTTTTACTCTAGGTATTAAAACTACTCTAGTATAGCTATCACACATATATTTCATGTATATTTGTTTTTTAGATATCAAGTTTTTGCACTTGAAATATATAAAGACATGAATGTGTTTATTTTTTTAACTAAATGAGTTAGTAAAAGATTTTATGTTTGGAAAGTTAATGTTGTCAGTTTAGAAAGAATAGTCCAGTTATTGTGAAAGTACATATATAACATTTTAGATTCTATTTATTTTATGATTGGGGGGATAAAAGTATTATTTGAGGAAGTAAATGTGTTGAGTCTTCCTAAGAAGTAATTGCTTAGATATGCTGTTATTTCTTTCTTTTTTTTTTTTTTGGTACCTGGGATTGAACTCAGGGCCACTCAACCACTAGCCACATCCCCAGCTCTATTTTTTATTTTATTTAGAGACAGGGTCTCACTGAGTTGCTTAGCACTTCAGTTTTTTTGAGGCTGCCTTTGAACTCTCAATCTTCCTGTCTCAGCCTCCTGAGCTGCTGGGATTATAGGTGTGTGCTGTTATGGTAAATCCTTATTGACATATCAGAGAATGATTAAACATTATGAACTATATAATAACTATTAACATAGGTTTCTTTGCTTAGGCCTAGTTTGATATAGTTCATACTTTGAATTGATTGGTTGGTTGGTTGATTTTTTTTTTTTTTTTTTTAACCCCCCAGCCTGGTACTTTTGAACTAAGGTATTCATTAGCCAGGATTACTTTGCAGAAAGTTACTGTTAATTTCTTCCCAGTTTGAAATGTTTTTTGCATTCTAAGGTCTGCATATTTACTCAAATTACTAAGGTTTTGCTAATAATTTGTTTAATGAAATACTTCTTAAAGTTTGTTAGAGATTTATTTCAGGGAAAGTTAGAGTGGAAGAACCTGAAAGTCTCATAGTGTCTAAATTATTTTTCTTCAGAGATTTGGACCAGGCAAGCATGGAAGCAGTTGTTTCACTCCTTGCTGGTCTTCCACTGCAGCCTGAAGAAGGAGATGGTGTGGAGTTGATGGAAGCCAAATCACAGTTATTTCTTAAGTAAATTTCAGCCACCAAGAACATAGAGCAAAAACCAAAATTCCCCCACCCCCATAATGAAAACAGTGTAGTCAGAGAAGCAAATGGTCTTATTTAGAAAATAGACTTAATGGCCTAATTGGTATTATGGCCATTGCTGCTATCTCATAAAATATATCCTGCTTGTGAAGAAATATTCACAATGACAGTCCTGGGATAGGATGTTGTGGTTTTTAAAGAAAACAGTCTGATTGGTGAAGTTTATTTGGAATAAAACTCAAATTGCTTTAGTCTTTTTTTTTTTTTTTTAATTGGTTGTTCAAAACATTACCAAGCTCTTGACATGCTTTAGTCATTTAAAATGACACTGTCTAAACTGTTTGGACCATTTTTTTTTTTCTTTTTTTAGTTATCAGTGGACTTTATTTTATTTATTTATATGTGGTGCTGAGGATTGAACCCAGTGCCTCACACATACTAGGCAAGCACTCTATCACAGAGCCACTGTCCCTGCCCTGGACCATTAGTTTTAATGCCAAATATTAAAAGTGAGAAAACATTGCATCTATTTCATATTTGTCTTATGAAATGTGTACTGAAGTTTGTCAAGGTAAGATAACAAACATAACTTCATGAGATGTCACACTGTCTTGATTATCCTAAGACTGGAGAGGAGCAGCTATCTAGGGCATTCTTGTGATACACTATGTTATTATTTCAGAATGTCTGATTAGCTTTCTGGTTGACATGACTTTCTCTATGTAAGGGTCAGTTTTTGTATTTCTTAGGTACTTCACCTTATTTATGAACCTTTTGAACGACTGTAGTGAGGTTGAAGATGAAAATGCACAAACAGGTGGCAGGAAACGTGGTATGTCTCGGAGGCTGGCATCCTTAAGGCACTGTACAGTCCTTGCAATGTCAAACTTACTCAATGCTAATGTGGACAGTGGTCTCATGCACTCCATAGGTGAGATAAATTGAAGACTTCATATGTAAAACTAAAAGTGTTGGCACTTAAGTAAAAAATTACTTCATCAAGGCTCTGTTGTGTTGGTAAACTTGCATCTGTCTTTTTCAGGTTTAGGTTATCACAAAGATCTTCAGACAAGAGCTACATTTATGGAGGTTCTGACAAAAATCCTTCAGCAAGGAACAGAATTTGACACACTTGCAGAAACAGTGCTGGCAGATCGGTTTGAGAGACTTGTGGAGTTGGTCACAATGATGGGGGATCAGGGAGAGCTCCCTATAGCTATGGCTCTGGCCAACGTGGTTCCTTGTTCTCAGTGGGTAAGTTTATTGAGTAAATGGGGAAGAAGAGTGCTTGGCACATAACAAATGCTTCAAAATGTATTTGTTCAATGAATGTTTATTGGATGAATTGATGAAATTTAAGAGCTGGAAGAAAGGTTATGTACTTAAGTGGTGTGTTATTACATCACACTGGAAAATCTATTCTATCAAAAATAACTTCAGTAATAGTAAATAGTAATAGTAAATTCTCCCTAATAAGGTAATCTGTCACTGCTTGTAGATGTGTTTCTACTTAAAAGCTCTAGGAGCCAGACATGTTGGCACATGCCTGTTATCTTAACTCTACTCATGAGGCTGGGGCAGGAGGATCAAAAATTCAAGGCCAGCCTGGACAACTTAGTGAGACTGTGTTTCAAAATAAAAAGAACTGAGGATGTAGCTCAGTGGTAGAGCATTCCTGGATTCAACCCCAGTAAAACCTATGCCTCCTACCCCCAAATGACTGTAGGATCATATTTCTCATAAAGTTGAATTCAAACTCTTTACCCCTAGCCTATAAAGCTATACTTGATCTGGGCCCTGCCTCATCTCTGTCCTCATCTTATGCTATTTTTCCCTTTTTTTTCCACTAAAGTTAAGCTACTTTGGCTACCCTCTGTTTCTCAGATGTGTTGTATTTGTTTCTGCCCTTAGGAAACTCTTGTTGCTGTAGCTATCTAAAATGCTTCTCCTCTGATTATTCTGATTTGATTCTTATAAGAAAACTTAACACAAGGCCTACCCTTTAAACAAAATTTTAAGTGTACAATATATAATGATATCTATAGGCAGAGTATTACTTAGTAGTTCTCTAGAATTTAGTTGTCTTGCGTAACAGACTTTTTATACCTCTTGATGAACAATACCCCCAAATTATTGAAATCATCCTGAAGCCTAAAATTAGTTGATAAATCTTCAGATGTTTTGAAAGTGGACACTGAATTATCTTTTTAACCACCTGCCTATAATTCATACTAAAACTATTCCGTATGTCCCCACCCTGCTTCATTACTAGGAATTGAACCCAGGGTTTCACACATGCCAGGCAAGTACTCTACCACTGAACTACATCCCAGCCCCATAATTTTTCCATTAAAAAAAAAAAAATTGGGCTGGGTGTGTAGCTCAGTGGTAGAGCACTTGTGTAGCATACAGGAGGTCTGGGTTTGATCCCTAGTATCACAAGACAAAAAATAAGTTTAAGAAGCTTTATTTTGTCTTTTGATAGTAAATAATTTCTTTTTTTTTTTTTTTAAATTTTTTATTGTTGGCTGTTCAAAACATTACATAGTTCTTGATATATCATATTTCACACTTTGATTCAAGTGGGTTATGAGCTCCCATTTTTACCCCATATACAGATTGCAGAATTACATCAGTTACACATCCATTGATTTACATATTGCCATACTAGTGTCTGTTGTGTTCTGCTGCCTTTCCTATCCTCTACTACCCCCCTCCCCTCCCCTCCCCTCCCCTCTTCTCTCTCTGCCCCCTCTACTGACATTCATTTGTCCCCCTTGTATTATTTTTCCCTTTCCCCTCACTTCCTCTTGTATGTACTTTTGTATAACTCTGAGGGTCTCCTTCCATTTCCATGCAATTTCTCTTCTCTCTCCCTTTCCCTCCCACCTCTCATCCCTGTTTAATATTAATTTTCTTCTCATGCTCTTCGACCCTACTCTGTTCTTAGTTACTCTCCTTATATCAAAGAAGACATTTGGCATTTGTTTTTTAGGGATTGGCTAGCTTCACTTAGCATAATCTGCTCTAATGCCATCCATTTCCCTGTAAATTCTATGATTTTGTCATTTTTTAATGCAGAGTAATACTCCATTGTGTATAAATGCCACATTTTTTTTATCCATTCATCTATTGAAGGGCATCTAGGTTGGTTCCACAGTCTTGCTATTGTGAATTGTGCTGCTATGAACATCGATGTAGCAGTGTCCCTGTAGCATGCTCTTTTTAGGTCTTTAGGGAATAGACCGAGAAGGGGAATAGCTGGGTCAAATGGTGGCTCCATTCCCAGCTTTCCAAGAAATCTCCATACTGCTTTCCAAATCGGAATCTATGGGACACATTGAAAGCAGTTCTAAGAGGAAAATTCATTGCTTGGAGTTCATTCCTTAAAAAAAGAAAAAACCAACAAATAAATGATCTCATACTTCATCTCAAAATCCTAGAAAAAGAAGAGCAAAACAACAGCAAAAGAAGTAGAAGGCAAGAAATAATTAAAATCAGAGCTGAAATTAATGAAATCGAAACAAAAGAAACAATTGAAAAAATTGACAAAACTAAAAGTTGGTTCTTTGAAAAAATAAACAAAATCGACAGACCCTTAGCCATGCTAGCAAAGAGAAGAAGAGAGAGAACTCAAATTACTAGCATACGGGATGAAAAAGGCAATATCACAACAGACACTTCAGATATACAGAAGATAATCAAAATTATTTTGAATCCTTATACTCCAATAAATTAGAAGATAGCGAAGGCATTGATAAATTTCTTAAGTCATATGATCTGCCCAGATTGAGTCAGGAGGATATAGACAACCTAAACAGACCAATATCAATTGAGGAAATAGAAGAAACCATCAAAAGACTACCAACTAAGAAAAGCCCAGGACCAGATGGGTATACAGCAGAGTTTTACAAAACCTTTAAAGAGGAACTAATACCAATACTTTTCAAGCTACTTCGGGAAATAGAAAAAGAGGGTAAATAATTTCTAATGAGTAGTATATTAAATAACTTCTTGTTTTATTTTGTTCTGTTACTGGTGATTGAACCTAGGGCCTTCTGTGTAAATGGTAAGTGCCCTGCCATTGAGTTGCATCCTCTGCCCTTAAATGACTTTGCCAAGAAATTTTATATTAGGTCAGATCTGTTAGAGCTATTTTCTAAAGGAAAACAAAATATGAAATAATATTTATTTTGTTCATTTCTTTGTTGTATGGGAATTGAACACAGGACCTTGTGCACGGTAGGCAAGGGATATATTACTGAGCGACATTCACAGCCCTTGTTTTATTTTAGTTTTTGAGAGAGGGTCTTGCTAAATTCAAGAGGGTCTTGAATTTGCAGTCTTCTTGTCTCAATCTCCCAAGTAGCTAGGATTGCACCTCTGCCACACTCAGTTGCATTTTAAAATTTTTAATTCTATTTTGTAGATAGATATATTTTTAAGTTCAGTTGCTTAAAATTTTCATAATTTATGACGGGGGGGAGGGATTTGAATTGAAAAAACTATGTAACGTGCTTGGCATGTTAGAGCAGTAACTCAGGATGGCTGAGGCAGGAGGATCACAAGTTTGCCTGCCTCAGCAATTTAGTGATACCCTGTCTCAAAATAAAAAATATAAAAAGGCCTGAGGAAGTTACTTAGTGGTAGAACACCTTTGGCTTCAGTCCCTAGTACAAAAACCAAAAACATTTAACATAGTAATTTTGGGCTGATTTGTAGAGCACTTGCCTAGCATGCACAAGGACCCAGGATCTATGCCCAACAGCACCGCCAACAACACAATCCTCATTGTAATTTAAAAAATAGGTCCTATTTTTTTACTAAATTCTCATAATTTTATTCAATAATGGAAGATAGTTTTATACTTCGTCAAATATGTATTGTGTAACTGTAGGGAATAAAGCAGAATACTGGATTTTTATAATTGATTTTGGGGGCGAGTTCTGGAGACTGAACCAAGGGGTGCTTTGCCACTGAGCCACATTCCCAGTTCTTTTTATTTTTAATTTTGAGACAGTGTCTTGCTAATTGTCTGAGGCTGGTCTAGAACTTGGAATCCTCCTGCCTCAACCTCCTGAGCTGCTGGGATTACAAGTGCGGTCCACCCAACCCTGCGGCTTCTAGATTATTTGTGGTTAGGATTATTAAACTTTTTCCTTTACTCAAATATCAGATTATTGTTATCCTGGGACCAGGTTAGGTTTAAAGGGGCTATGGACCATTATCCATAATGTCACTAGTTGATTTTTTTTTTTTTTAATGTTTACCTCTGTTCTCTCTAGATCTCCTCTCAGCCTGTGGTTAAACAATTTAATATGAAATCATTTTTCTTGAGTGTACCAAAACTATTGTACTCTGGGGAATCCTAAGAGTTTTCATTTAATAATGGATGGAAATTTCAGCCTTCACTCCCACCCCTCTAACTTTGTATATAAATCTGACTGACCTTTTAAGTTCTGAATGCCCAGCCTGGGTCCTTTTCATCATGATTTCTTGAAAATCTGTAGTGTTTTCCATTTTTGTTGTTTTTCTACCTAGTTCATATTCTGTGTTATTGAGTTCCCCTAATGGTATGAGGAGAGATCTCTTTTGCTTTCCAAAGTCAGTTCTACTCAGTGATTTTCTAAGAAAAGGATCTGTGCAAATGCCTCGGCAAATCAAATTAAACTCTTTGCTGTCATTCTCTATTTCATCTTTAACTTTGTGATATAATTTGAGCTGAATCCTGGGGTCTTTCTGCCCCTTGGTAAAGCCTAGGGCTCTCTTACCTTTCACTGGTTAATCTTTCACTATATGCCTACAGTAGCTGTTATCTGTCAAAAACAAATGTATACAGACAAATCCCAGAGGAAATATTAATCAGCAAGTTATTATCAACTTTGGATTGGCCTTTTTGTCAATCTTTGGCTTCCTGCTTAAGAAAAAAGTAAAATTGTTCTCACATTTTTGTTGTGTTTTTAGGATGAACTAGCTCGAGTTCTGGTTACTCTTTTTGATTCTCGGCATTTACTCTACCAACTACTCTGGAACATGTTTTCTAAGGAAGTAGAATTGGCAGACTCCATGCAGACTCTTTTTCGAGGCAACAGCTTGGCCAGTAAGATAATGACATTCTGTTTCAAGGTTTGTATCATTCACTTTTTGAGTGTATATTAAAGTTTGTCACATAGTAATTAGTATAAAATATGCAGATATAGTTATCTTTTTTAAAGCAAATTCTATGAAGCTGGCATAATAAATCTCCAGTGGTGCATTTCTTTAGGTATATGGTGCTACCTACCTACAAAAACTCTTGGATCCTTTGTTACGAATTGTTATCACATCCTCTGATTGGCAACACGTGAGCTTTGAAGTGGATCCTACCAGGTTTGTCTGCTCTCTGATTTTTTTTCAGAATCACTGCATGAGGCAAGGACTTTATAATTTCTCCCTTTCAATCTTAAAATCAGCTTAAAACTAATATTAGTTTTTAATTATGAAAGTATACATAAACATTTTGTTTAAAAAAGTGAAACATTACAGGTATTATTAATGGAGTCTTTGACTACCACCTTCAGAGACTGTTAGTTTTATTCTATTATGTCCTTTTTTCACATGTTTACATGTATGTAATTGTAGCAAATATATATATTATAATATAAGTACTTTATATTAAATGGTAATATGCATGGTTTTCAACTTAATTTTTTAAACTGTTTTAGATATTTCTAAGCCAATTTTTGAAGATAAATTTTATTTATACATTGACGAATAATATTTCATAATTTATGTTATAATTTATTTGGTCATTACCATAGCCGTGTGTGTGTGTGTGTGTGTGTGTGTGTGTGTTGCTGGGATTTGAGCCCAGGGCCTTACATATACTAAGTAAGTATTCTACCACTAAGCTACATCGCCAGCCCACATTTTAACTTTTGCAGTAGCTTCCTAAATATTGTTCAAGCATCGTCTTTTCATTTTCAGTAGAAATTAGTCTTTTAAGCGTGAAAATTTTTTAATATTTATTTTTTAGCTGTAGGTGGACACAATATTTTTATTTCATTTTTGTGTTTTTATGTGGTACTAAGGATCGAACCCAGTGCCTCACGCGTACTAGACAAGTGCACTACCACTTGGCCACAACACCAGCCCCATGAAATTTTTAAAGATATTTTTATTTGTAGATGGACACAGTATCTTTATTTTATTTCTTTATTTTTATATGGTGCTGAGGATCAAACCCAGTGCCTCATGCGTGCGAGGCGAGTGCTCTACCATTAAGCCACAACCCCAGCTCCAAACATAAAATTTTTGTGTCACTTGAGTAGAATCCACTAATGGTTCCCTTTTGACAGCAAGATAAAGAACATACTCATTTGCTTTGTAATCTGGCTGTAATCTACCTTTACTTTTTCATATGTGCTCTGTATTCTAAGCTCCAAGGAATTATGCACACATTACTTATTTTTAAAGTGGTCTGGTACAAGGGATTCTTTGGGGTTGGAGGTACTTAGATATCTCTCATGTTGGCCCAAATTCAAAACCAAGAAGGCATAGGGCAGATCAAAGGAAGGTACCCAGAAACTGGAAATCAGTCTGATAAACATAATTGAAGAATGTGACTTTAGATCCTGTGGGCAAATAGGTGGCTTGCTAACACTTCATCTTGAAGTAGTTTCATCTACCTTATGCTATGCCCAGCTGGTTAACTAGAGGTTTCAGTACTAGGGGCAAGCTTTTTTACCACACAAGTGGAAAGCAGACCAGAACATATTTCTGCAGACACACATATCTAAAAAGATGAAAATGGCACTTAGCCGAGCATGATAAAACTTTTTTCCTAACTCATTCTCCTCTTATAATGAGGAATGACTTATGGGAAAGAAAAGAAGCCAGTGGTAAAGCAGGGTGCAGTTTAAACATCATCTTTTTGAAGCTTTCTCTGCCTATAATTAGGTACCACTCACAATATGCATGAACAAAGAAATAATCCTTTTTCTATGCTGAACACCACACTGTAAGATTTGTGATGATTTGTTTTATTAGCTTATCTTCCCTCTAGATTACTGACTCTTATACATTTTCTACAACTTTTATTCCTTTTTATGGTTTCATGAGTACAGCATGGTATCTAGCTTATGGTTAACGTTTTGTAAATATTTTTTGAGTGAGTGAAAAAGTTTTTTATCCTGGTACTGGGGTTTGAACCCAGGAACTTTCTAACTTCTGAGCTAAATCCTTAGCCCTTTTCTAAAATTTTATTTTGAGACAGAGTCTTGCTAAGTTGCCTAGCCTGGCCTTGAATTTATGATCCTCCAGTCTAAGCCTGTGAGCTGACATTATAGGTGGGCATCACAATTCCTAGGTTAATGAATGAATTTTAACTGATAATCTTATGCTTGATTTTTCTTTTTTTTGTTAATTTTTTTTATTGGTTGTTCAAAACATTATAAAGCTCTTGACATATATTTCATACATTAGATTCAAGTTGGTTATGAACTCCCAATTTTACCCCAAATACAGATTGCAGAATCACATCGGTTACACATCCACATTTTTACATAATGCCCTATTAGTAACTGTTGTATTCTGCTACCTTTCCTATCCTCTACTATCCCCCCTCCCTCCCCTCCCATCTTCTCTCTCTACCCCATCCACTGTAATTCATTTCTCTCCTTGTTTATTTTCCCATTCTCCTCACAACCTCTTATATGTAATTTTGTATAACAATGAGGGTCTCCCTCCATTACCATGCAATTTCCCTTTTCCTTCCCTTTCCATCCCACCTCATGTATCTGTTTAATGTTAATCTTTTCTTCCTGCTCTTCCTCCCTGCTCTGTTCTTAGTTGCTCTCATTATATCAAAGAAGACATTTGGTATTTGTTTTTTAGGGATTGGCTAGCTTCACTAAGCATAATCTGCTCTAGTGCCATCCATTTCCCTGCAAATTCTATGATTTTGTCATTTTTTAGTGCTGCGTAATACTCCATGGTGTATAAATGCCACATTTTTTTTATCCATTCATCTATTGAAGGGCATCTGGGTTGGTTCCACAGTCTAGCAATTGTGAATTGTGCTGCTATGAACATCGATGTAGCAGTATCCCTGTAGTATGCTCTTTTAAGGTCTTCAGGGAATAGTCCAAGAAGGGCAATAGCTGGGTCAAATGGTGGTTCCATTCCCAGCTTTCCCAGGAATCTCCATACTGCTTTCCAGATTGGCTGCACCAGTTTGCAGTCCCACCAGCAATGTACAAGAGTACCCTTTTCCCCACATCCTCGCCAGCACTTGTTGTTGTTTGACTTCATAATGGCTGCCAATCTTACTGGAGTGAGATGGTATCTTAGGGTGGTTTTGATTTGCATTTCTCTGACTGCTAGAGATGGTGAGCATTTTTTCATGTACTTGTTGATTGATTGTATGTCCTCCTCTGAGAAGTGTCTGTTCAGGTCTTTGGCCCATTTGTTGATTGGGTTATTTGTTTTCTTATTGTTTAATTTTTTGAGTTCTTTGTATACTCTGGATATTAGGGCTCTATCTGAAGTGTGAGGAGTAAAAATTTGTTCCCATGATGTAGGCTCCCTATTTACCTCTTTTATTGTTTCTCTTGCTGAGAGAAAACTTTTCAGTTTAAGTAAGTCCCATTTGTTGATTTTTGTTATCAACTTTTGTGCTATGGGTGTCCTATTAAGGAATTTGGAGCCCGACCCTACAATATGTAGATCGGAGCCAACTTTTTCTTCTATCAGACGCAGAGTCTCTGCTTTGATATCTAGCTCCTTGATCCACTTTGAGTTAACTTTTGTGCATGGCGAGAGGAGGGGATTCAGTTTCATTTTGTTGCATATGGATTTCCAGTTTTCCCAGCACCATTTGTTGAAGATGCTATCCTCCCTCCATTGCATGCTTTTAGCTCCTTTATCAAATATAAGATAGTTGTAGCTTTGTGGATTAGTCTCTGTGTCCTCTATTCTGTACCATTGGTCCACCCTCCTGTTTTGGTACCAGTACCATGCTGTTTTTGTTACTATTGCTCTGTAATATAGTTTTAAGTCTGATATCGCTATACCGCCTGATTCGCACTTCCTGATTAGAATTGCTTTTGCTATTCTGGGTCTTTTATTTTTCCATATGAATTTCATGATTGCTTTATCCATTTCTACAAGAAATGCCATTGGGATTTTGATTGGCATTGCATTAAACCTATAGAGAACTTTTGGTAATATCGCCATTTTGATGATGTTAGTTCTGCCTATCCATGAACAGGGTATATTTTTCCATCTTCTAAGATCTTCTTCTACTTCTCTTTTTAGGGTTTTGTAGTTTTCATTGTATAAATCTTTCACCTCTTTTGTTAGGTTGATTCCCAAGTATTTTATTTTTTTTGAGGATATTGTGAATGGAGTGTTTTTCCTCATTTCCGTTTCAGAAGTTTTGTCGCTGATATACAGAAATGCCTTTGATTTATGCGTGTTGATTTTATATCCTGCCACTTTGCTGAATTCATTTATTAGTTCTAGTAGTTTTTTTGTAGACCCTTTTGGGTCTTCTAGGTATAGAATCATGTCATCTGCAAATAGTGATAATTTAAGTTCTTCCTTTCCTATTTTTATGCCTTTAATTTCTTTCGTCTGTCTAATTGCTCTGGCCAGTGTTTCGAGAACTATATTGAATAGAAGTGGTGATAGAGGGCATCCCTGTCTTGTTCCAGATTTTAGGGGGAATGCCTTCAATTTTTCTCCATTGAGAATGATGCTAGCCTGAGGCTTAGCATAGATAGCTTTTACAATGTCGAGGTAAGTTCCTGTTATCCCTAGTTTTTCTAATGTTTTGAACATAAAGGGATGCTGTACTTTGTCGAATGCTTTTTCTGCGTCTATTGAGATGATCATATGGTTCTTATTTTTAAGTCTATTGATGTGGTGAATAACATTTATTGATTTCCGTATATTGAACCATCCTTGCATCCCAGGGATGAATCCTACTTGATCATGGTGCACAATTTTTTTGATGTGCCTTTGTATCCTATTCGCCAGAATTTTATTGAGGATTTTTGCATCTAGGTTCATCAGAGATATTGGTCTGTAGTTTTCTTTCTTTGAGGTGTCTTTGTCTGGTTTCGGAATCAGGGTGATGTTGGCCTCATAGAATGAATTTGGCAGAGCTCCTTCTTTTTCTATTTCCTGAAATAACTTGAAAAGTATTGGTATTAATTCTTCCTTAAAGGTTTTGTAAAACTCTGCTGTATACCCATCCGGTCCTGGGCTTTTCTTGGTTGGAAGTCTTTTGATTGCTTCTTCTATTTCATCTATTGTTATTGGTCTGTTTAAGTTGTGAGTATCCTCCTGACTCAGTCTGGGCAAATCATATGACTTAAGGAATTTATCGATGTCTTCACTATCTTCTATTTTATTGGAATATAGGTTTTCAAAATAATTTCTAATTGTCTTCTGTATTTCTGTGGCGTCTGTTGTGATATTGCCTTTTTCATCCCGTATGTTAGTAATTTGAGTTCTCTCTCTTCTTCTGTTCGTTAGCATGGCTAAGGGTCTGTCGATCTTATTTATTTTTTCAAAGAACCAACTTTTAGTTTTGTTAATTTTTTCAATAGTTTCTTTTGTTTCAATTTCGTTGATTTCCGCTCTGATTTTAATTATTTCTTGCCTTCTGCTACATTTGCTGTTGTTTTGCTCTTCCTTTTCTAGGGCTTTGATATGAAGTGTGAGCTCATTTATTTGTTGGTTTTTCCTTCTTTTGAGGAATGACCTCCAAGCGATGAATTTCCTTCTTAAAACTGCTTTCATTGTGTCCCATAGATTCCGATATGTTGTGTCTGTATTTTCATTTATCTCTAAGAATTTTTTGATTTCCTCCTTTATGTCTTCTGTAACCCATTGATCATTCAGTAACATATTGTTCATTTTCCATGTGATGTAGGATTTTTCCTTCCTTCTTTTATCATTGATTTCCAGTTTCATTCCATTATGATCAGATAAAATGCATGGTATTATCTCCACCCCTGTATATTTACTGAGGGTTGCCCTATGGCATAATATATGGTCTATTTTTGAGGAGGATCCATGTGCTGCTGAGAAAAAAGTATATCCACTTGATGATGGTTGATATATTCTATATATGTCAGTTAAGTCTAGGTTGTTGATTGTGATATTGAGTTCTATACTTTCTTTATTCAGCTTTTGTTTGGAGGATCTGTCCAACTGTGAGAGAGGTGTGTTGAAGTCACCCATAATTATTGTGTTGTGGTCTATTTGATTCTTGAACTTGAGGAGAATTTGTTTTATGAACGTCGCAGCACCATTATTTGGTGCATAAATATTGATAATTGTTATGTCTTGTTGGTGAATGGTTCCTTTTAACAGTATATAATGTCCTTCCTTATCCCTTTTGATTAATTTAGTCTTGAAGTCAATTTTATTCGATATGAGGATGGCCACCCCTGCTTGCTTACGAGGACCGTGTGCGTGGTATATTTTTTCCCAACCTTTCACCTTCAGCCTGTGTATGTCTTTTCCAATCAGATGTGTCTCCTGGAGGCAGCATATTGTTGGATTTGTTTTTTTAATCCATGTTACCAGCCTATGTCGCTTTATTGGAGAGTTTTAGCCATTAATGTTTAGAGTTACTATTGATATATGGTTTGTACTTCCAGCCATGTTTGATTATTTATCTTCTTTTTTTTTTTTTTAAATTTAGTTTGTTTCTCCATGGTTAGCTTTCCCCCTCCCTCTGTCTTTATAGAGGCACTTCCAACTGATGGTTTTGGTTATTGTTTTTCATTTCTTCCTCGTGTAGTGTTTTGCTCAAGATGCTTTGCAATGCTGGTTTTCTGGCTGCAAATTCTTTTAGCTTTTGTTTATCATGAAAGATTTTTATTTCGTTGTCGTACCTGAAGCTTAATTTTGCTGGATACAGAATTCTTGGTTGGCATCCATTGTCTTTCAGTGTTTGAAATATGTTGTTCCAGGATCTTCTCGCTTTCAGCGTCTGTGATGAAAAATCCGTTGTTAACCTTATTGGTTTACCCCTGATTGTAATCTGCCTCCTTTCTCTTGTAGCTTTTAATATTTTCTCTTTGTTCTGTATATTGGATATCTTTATAACAATGTGTGTTGGCGTTGGTCTACTGTGATTTTGTGTGCTCAGTGTCCTGTATGCATCTACAATTTGTATATCCGTTTCCTTTTTTATTTCTGGAAAGTTTTCTGTAATTATTTCATTCAGCAGGTTACTCATTCCCTTGGTTTGAATCTCTGTACCTTCTTCTATCCCGATGACTCGTAGGTTTGGTTTTTTTATGTTATCCCATATCTCTTGGATGTTTTTCTCGTGGTTTTTAACCAGCCTTTCTGAGTTGGCTAGGCTCTTTTCAAGATGATATATTTTGTCTTCATTATCTGATGTTCTGGCTTCTACTTGCTCCACTCTGTTAGTGATACTCTCAATTGAGTTTTTAATTTGGTTTATCGTTTCCTTCATTTCTAGAATTATTGTTTGGTTTTTTTTAATAATCTCTACCTCCTGATAAAGATGCTTAACTTCTTCTTTTATCTGTTTATGTAATTCATTTTCAAAGTGTTCTTTCACTGTTTGGATTTGCTGTCTCGTATCTTCTTTAAGGTTCCATTCCATCTGTCTAAGGTATTCCTTGAGTTCTTTATATGACCATTTTTCTGCTGACTCTAGGTCATCCTGAATATTTAGGCTGTCCTTCATTGTTTGTACTCCTTTTCTTGCTTGCTTTTTTATGCTGCTCATGTTACTTCTTGTTCTGTTTGACTGCTGAGTTACTGTTTACTCTTATAGATTTATTTGATGCTTGGGAGGAAAGATATTAGAAGGGAAGGGAAGAAGTCACTAAAGAGAATGAGAGTAGGCAGGTAGAATTCAAGGAAGGGGGAATAAGAAAATTGAAAAGAAATGAAAAGACAAAAGAAACAAAAATAACAAAGATTAGATAATAAATAAAGAAAAGACGAAAAAAAAATTTTAACAAAAATAATAATGATAATAAAAAAATGAAAATTAAAATTTAAAAAAAAATAATAATAAAATAAAAAAATTTAAAAAAAATTAGAAACATTGAAAAAAAGTTAAAGAACAACAACAAATAAAAATTGAAAATGAAAGAAAAAGAAGAAAAAAAAGAAAAAGAAAAGAAAAAAAATGATAATAATAATAATAATAAATGCAGACCTAGAGTTCTATTAACTTCTCTTCCAGTAGGTGGAGCTATGCCCACTGGGCCAAGCTTCTCCTCTCAATAGGTGGGAACCATTCACTGTGCAGCAGCTCTTTCTCCTAGACTGGGCGGGTCTCCAATCCTGAGTGTCTAGGGCCTTGTCTTGTGTTTCCTCAAGCCAGGCCGTGCTCACCTGTGGCGCTAACCACAATACTGGCTACACGCCAGGTCTGCTGCTACTGGGAGCCCTGTTTTCATGAACACCTGGGCTCACTCTCCCTGTTTGCCTCCCTCAGACCCTAAGTTTGTAGAGCTTGGGGCTGAGATCCCCCAGCGAATTTACTTGCCCTCCTGTAGCCACGTCCCCTGTAGCTGGTGCAAGAGACCTCAGTTGTCAGCACTGGTGGGAGCGGTAGCCGGGAGTTCCGCGCCGTGAGTCCCGCGCCACTCCTGATTCCCTCGGTCTGGTTATTGCGTTCACAGGAGAGCTGGGAGTGGCCCTTAAGGTTTCCCCGCTGTGTGGAGAGAGACGACTAGGGGATTACACACCTGTCGCGCTGGTTTCAATGCAGTTATCTCCTCCGCCCGTGACGCCATTTCTCTGCCATGGTGGTATCCCATGCAAATGGTGACCGTTCGTTCCCTTTGCCGGGTGACTAATGCAACGGGTGGGTCCTGACTGTCTCTCCCAATCCCCGTTTCAGTCCTGTGTCCACTGCCTATGAAGGCTCGGTTGGCTTTTACCTCTGTAAGTTCCTAAGGGCCGGCCAATTATTTCAGCGGGATCGTTAGTGCTGAGTCACACGAAGCAGGCGAACCGGAGCTTAATTGCCTCCGATTCGGGCTCTGTGTGTTTGTTCTGAGGGGCCCAGCCTTTACACCCCAGATCCACGTCAGCTCAGCATTGCCTAGTGATCCTGAGCAAACAGCATTTAGACAGTTTACGGCTCCCGCGCAGTTGAAGATGTCAGAGACTTGATCTCTCTGCGCCTGCCACCATGTTAGATCTCCTCAATGATATTCATGTTGCCCTTACAGCTTCCTGGCATAAGCAAGTTCTTGGGATTATACAAACTGCTGCTTCTGTTTCCAGTCCAGATTTCTAGAAATGAAACCCTGCCGCCGTCGCCTCCGTCTCTGGGCCGCGCTCGTCTGCGACCGTAGCAGAGCCGCCCTGGCCTCCGCAGCTCTTCAGCCCGGTGCCCGGCCCCTGGGGCCCAAGCGGCTGCTGCTGCGGCTCTCCGTCCCCCTCCTCCGGAGCACGGGTCCCCTGGCAGGGGGGTGCAGAATGACCCCAGAGCAGGCTCTGCCCGAAGGTGCAGCGGCGAACAGGCCACCGAGGTGCTCGAGGCTGCAGTCCAGCCTTCGGAGGACAGGGCTCGGCACGCAGCCCAGCTCCAACCTCTAGATGCTGCTGCCGGACAGTGTATACAGAGCCATCAAGACAGCAAGCAGAAAGCAAAAATATGCTTGATTTTTCTAAGCTGCATATTTACATTCATTTATCTGTCAGTATCAATCTGAAAAGTTAAGGGTATTCTTTTACTTTAAAGTTAAAAGTTTTTTAAAAAATATTTTTAGTTGTAGATGATGGGTGCAGTACTTTTTTAAAAAAATTTTTATTTATTTTTATTTTTATGTGGTGCTGAGGAGCGAACCCAGTGTCTCACACATGCTAGGCAAGTGCTCTACCACTGAGCCACAACTCCAGCTCTCAAAATGTCTTGATATTTGTTCTTCCTAAATAATTATTACTTAGCAACTTGTTATCAGTTGGTATTTTTGGCTCTGCCTTTGCTGAAGTTTTAACTGTAATATCTAATAAGAACTCTAGCATTAGCACGGCATTGTGGTGTGATCATGTAATCCCAGCCACAGAGAAGGCTAAAGCAGAAAGATTTTAAGTTTAAGGCCAAGCCTAGGCAAGTGAGTGAAACCTTGTCTCCAAGAAAATTTTAAAAAAGGGCTGAGGATGCTGGTAGGCCCTGAATTCAATCAGTAGCATCAAAAATAACAATAACAATATGAAAATCTCCTACATTAGATTAGGGAATTTGTTAAAATAGATAAAGACTTAAGAGCAATAACTTTTTAAAGCTATCTTGTATTTTTTAACATTAAGCAGTTTCATCTGTTGTTGTTTTTTTTCCCCCCAAGTGTATAATATTGTTAACTGTAGTCAATAATGCTATAGAATAGAACTCCAGAACTACTTATTTGTCCTAACTGCAACTTTGTTCCTTTGACCAGCATATTCCCATTCCTTTCCTCTACCCCTCACTTCTAGCCCTGGCAACTACCAGTCTGCTGTCTGCATCATGAGTTTGACCTTTTTAGATTCGACATATAAGTGCGATCATGCAATATTTGTCTTTCTGTGCATGGCTTATTTCACTTAGCATAACATTACTCCAGGTGTATCCATGTTGCCCCCAAATGACATAATTTCATATGACATAATTTATGTTTTAAGACTGAATAGTATTCCACTGTGTGTATATGTGTATGTATTCACATATGTATCATACTTTCTTTAGCCATTCATCCATTGGTGGATTCTAGATCATGGCTATGTGAATAATTGTGCAGTGAACATGGGAGTGCAGATATCTCTTCAGTATATTTGGTTTAGTTTCTTTTGGATATATACACTTAGAAGTGAGATTGCTAGGTCATATGGTAATTCTATATTTAATTCAAAAAATTTTTTTTTGTAGTTGGACAGCATGCCTTTATTTTTATGTAGTGCTAAGGATTGAACCCAGTGCCTGACACGTGCTAGGCAAGATCTGCCCTCAAAACTATTCCAGGTCTTTTCTGACCTAGTTAGTGCTTAGGCAGTTAGCAAATTCTGGCTGTTGTTTTGCATAATGGTTCTTCTCATTTACATTTTCACCAATAGCGTACATTGATCCCCCCCCTTTTTTTTTTATCCTGCCAGCACTTATTTTCTTTTTTTCTTGGGGGGGTAGGGGTTAAACTCAGGGGTACTTCACCACTACATTCTCAGAGCCACCCCCACCCCCCGCTTTTTTTTGGTGCTGGGGATTGAACCTAGGGCCTTGTGCAAGCAAGGCAGGAGGATTGCAAGTTTAAGGCCAGCCTAAGCAACTTAGTGAGACCCTGCCTCTAAATAAAAAAGGGTTGGGAATGTGACTCAGTAGTTAAGTGCTCCTGGGTTCAATTCTTGGTACCAAAAACAAAAAACAAAAAACAAACCCCAACAACAAAAAAGTTTTCTTATGCTTTGTCTAGTAGTTTTTTGAAAGTTTTAATCTTACATTTAAGTGTTTAATCCATTTTGAGTTGATTTTTGTATATAATATGAAATAATGGTCTGGTTTCATTGTTTTCCCATCACCATTATTATTATTTAAAATATTTTTTTGTAGTTGTAGATAGATAGAATGCCTTTATTTTATTTGTTTGTTTTTATGTTGTGCTGAGGATTGAACCCAGGGCCTCGCACGTGCTAGGCTACTGAGCTACAATCCCAGTCCCAAAGCCAGCAACTCTTTTTAGATTCATCATAGGATTGAGGTTATAGGGCAAACAGATACTCCCAAAACTAGTGGGATGGATGACTATGGCGTATTACAGCTTACCAGGAGAAGAAGCTGCTGGAGCCAGTAACTGGTGGGAACACTTAGACCGTAATTGATGAATTGCTGGGGACTAAGTTTGGTCTAGCTTGAGAGTTAAAACTCCTGGGGGCCCAGTCTTAGAGGAACCCCTACACCTTTGTGAATTTTACCTCCAGAAGCTTTACTAGGTTTTCATGATGAAGATGGGAAAAAAAAATCTCTTTGTGCTTTGAGCAGGGGAGGGGGAGAAATAATAATTTAAAAATATGCTCTTAGTATTCTTTTATACTTAACAAAGATCTGCACTCAAAAGAAAACTACTCAAGTCTTTTCTGACCTAGTGCTTGGGCAGTTAGCAAATTCTGGCCACTCTAGCCTTCCTGCCTAAATGTAGGGGGTGTGGAGGAAAGAAAAGTTAAGAAACTCTTGTGAAGGTCACAGCTCATGGACTTTGGCCCAATAAAACAGTGGAGATAAAATCAACTTGTAGAATATGTCCCTTTCCCAATATCTGATCACAGTGTTCTAATATATTATATTAACAATGAATTATAACTCAAGGAGAGCTACAACATAGAGACTCCATATAAGATGTTTTCAGGGAAACCAAAAGACAAGGTAGACCAGAACAAGAACACCAAAGGAAATGGATACCTATAGCTACAGCAAACATTAAACACAGCCTAACTCCAGTGGATTAAAATAAAACTTCACACTAAAGGCTTATTTAACTCAGTTCCTATTGTCACAGGAGTGTGGGGAGCTGAAGCTTCAAACCTTAATTCTTATGTTCCTACAAAAGAATATTTAAAATTGGGGATGAGGTTGTGGCTCAGTGGTAGTGAGGCCCTGGGTTCAATCCTTAGCACCATATATAAATAAATAAAATAAAGGTATTGTGTCCACCTACAACTAAAAAGCAAAATAAAAACAAAGATTTTTTAAAAAGAATATTTAAAATCAGACGCTAAAAGCCATGCAAGAGAACTTTATTGTTAGTGAAAGTAAAGTAAGGATTGAGAGATAGTGGGTTCTCTCTGAGTAGAGAACAACAAAGGGAATAGTACTGTTTCCAAATTTATTGCTGTTTTATGGTGGACTTGAAAACTGGAGTTCACCTTCTGCACTCTTTGCCAATCAGGTGTTAAAACTCCTGTTTCAAGTCTGTCTGGCAGTGGTGTTTTTGACCCAACTTGTTTATCTCCAGAAATGACACAGTGGCCTGGTCATTCTCTTTAGGGGGTTTTCATCTACAAGTCAGTCATGTGTTAATGTGGGTACTGGAGTCAGTAGCTGGTCAGAACTTGCCTTTAGTAAGGAAACTTCCTTTCTGAAATATATGGAGACACTTATGGCCATAACTCCTAGCTTTACCCTGACCTCAGTGGACCCTGTCAAAAGTTACTCCCATTAATCCTCTTTCTTGATATATTTTTTCATATAGTCCCCCAGCTAGCGTCTTGTTTTTATTTGCTTATTTACAAGGTCTGTGTGCTGATGTTTTCTACAGGTTATCTGCTATAAGTTATTTACTCATCTGCCTTGGCAGTAACTTAAAGAAAAATTTAAAAGTAACTTAAGGTAAACCTGTGACCTTGCTGTGCATTCCACTGCTTATTGATGACTACTACCTAACACTGTTACTCAATACATCATACCTGGCACTCAACAAGAAATCACAAGGCATGCTAGTAGGCAAGAAAAGTCTCATTCTGAAGAGACAAAGTAAGCATCAGATCCAGACTCAGGTGTAGCAGACACTTTGGGATTGTCATATTGAAGATTTTAAAAAAACTAATTAATTAATTTAATTAGATTAATATCACAGGGCTCTTTGAAGTAAGCCAGTCCCCCAAAAACACATATTCTCTGATAAGTGGATGCTGATCTATAATGGGGGGGGGCATGGGAAGAATGGAGGAACTTTAGATTTGGCAAAGGGGGGTGGGGGGCCATGGGGATAGGAAAGACGGTGGGATGATATGGACATTATTACCCTAGGTATGATTGCAGAATGGTGTGACTCTACATTGTGTGCAACCAGAGAAATGAAAAGTTTTGCTCCATTTGTATACAATGAATCAAAATGTATTCTTCTGTCATGTGTAACTAATCAGAACAAAAAATAAAATCATAGGGCTCTTATTAAAAAAAAAAAAAGGACAACATGTAAGAACAGATGGATAATGTAAGCAGAGAGATAGAAACCTAAAGAAGGAGTCAAAAGAAAATGCTGGAAATAATTGCTATTCTATACAATACTAGTTCTGTTCTATCCAATACATTACAACAAGGGAAAGACTGTAGCCATATAAGGATTAAAAGCAAAAGACAAAGTTTTCACAATTTAGAGATACACTGACTATAAATAGAGAATCCAAGAGAATCTACAGATGAATTATCAAATTAATAAGGAAGGAGATAGGAAAGATAGTAGAATAAAACAGACATTAGTACTTTATGTATATATGTGACTACATGAACAGTATGATTCTGTAATATGTACTCAGAAAACTCAGAAAAATGAGAAATAACCTTTGACGAGCTGGTCCGTAGACTAGACTCAGCTGAGGAAAGAAGTGAACCTGAAGATATATCAATAGAAACTTCCCAAACTGAAACACCAGGGAGGGAAAGAAAACTAAATGAAAATGAAAATACATCTTCCCACAATTTATAGGAATAAGTGCTTAAGAAAGTTATGGCATTAGATGTATATTAGAAACAAAGAAAGATCTTAAATCAGTAATCTGAACTCTGCTCTTAAAAAAATTAGAGTAGTAAACAGTGAGTATAAACCTAAAGCAAGCAGAAGGAAAGGGATAAAAAAATAGAGCAGAAATCAAGAGAAATTGACAGTAGGACAACAATAGAAAAAGAAAACTTTTTCCCATAGTTTGGTTCTTGGAAAACCAAACTATGGGGAAAAGTTTCATACATATGAACGCTTAAATTTTAATTGAACACAAAGCTTCATTGCAGATTGGAATTAGTGGAATAGCCAACAAATTATCATTGGCAAGTGGGAGCAAGAGGGCACTGTGGTTTTGTAACAGGGGTCTATCTGATACAGCTAGAAGGTGTTGTGTTAAAGGAACACCTAAAATAGACTGCAGTACCCCTGCTGCGAGGGTGACTCAGAAAAATCTTCGCACAGAGTATACAAGAGTTTTCAAGGAATCTCTTTGCATCTTGTTAAAGAAATTGTTAATCTTCTTCATACCCCAAACTCCCAGGTCATCCCTATCTAAGATTTGAATTACTCTTATAGCTTTTTATAGTTCTCTCTGTTTATTACCAGTCTCTTTTTAGTTATTTACATATTCCAAGTCCAGTGTTTTTCTCTAGCAGCCTAACAACCTCCATCCATAATGGATTAATCATGTGTTTCTCCACTTTGCTATTTTGTCTTTTCTCTCTGTAAATCAAACAGTAGCAAACTTTTTTCTCTATATTATATTCAACACTCAACCTAGTGTCCAGATGTGCAGTAGACACCCCCATCTCAGATAATTCTCCAGCAGTTATCAGCTGGATGTATGATTCGATTCTGACACTATCTACCTGGAGATAGTGTTAGATCCCACAGATTAAGGGCTCAGTCCCATAAAATTACTTTCATTTGAGATGGTAGTCAGAAGCTCCAGGATGTAACCAGTGCTTTGGACTAACTGCTTATTTTAATTGGGGTTCCCATAACCCTCTCCTCTGAATTAATTTGCTAGAATGACTTACAGAACTTTTGGAAATACTTTACTTACATTTACCTATTTATTTTAAAGGATAGTATAGAGGATATACATGAACTGCCAAATGGAAGAAATGCATAGAGTAGGAGGGGTATAGAGTAGGAGGGAAAGTTGTAGTTTGTATCCTGTCTTCAGGTGGGACCTCTATGTGTTCAGTAGTCTGGAAGTTGTTTCAACTTTTGGGATTTTTATGGAGACTTTATTAAGAAGACATGATTTACTGAATCATTGGCTATTGGTGTTAAGCTCAACTTTCAGCTCCTTTCCCCTTCTCAGATGTTGGAGGGTAGGACTGAAAGTTCAAATCTTTTATTGTACTATGGTCTTTCTGGTGACCAGTTTTTATCCTGAAGCTGTCTACCAGCCACCAGTCATCTTATTACCATACAAAAGAAAGTTGTATAACTCTGGAGATTCCAAGGGTTTTAGGGCCTGTGTACCAAGAACAAGTACAGAGACCAATTATATATTTATCACAATATAATAATATCCTTGAGTTATGTTCATTACTTGTCATATAATACCTAGTATATGTGTCTTTCCCCTCATTGAAAAGGACAAAGACCAGTTATTGTTGAATCCTCAACATCTGGCACTAAGATGGCAAATTATAGATGTGTAATAAAAGTTTATTAGATTGAACTGACTACCTGTCCCACTTGCTTCCTCTTTCTGAAGTACTCTTAATTTTTCTGCTTATGCAAATTCTGTCCTTTCAGACCTCACTTATTTCATGAAATCTTGCGTACTTTGCAGTCCATGTTAATTTTATTTATTTATTTATCTATCTATCTATCTATCTATCTATTTATTTATTTATTTGGACAGGGTACCTGGGATTGAACTCAGGGGCACTCGGCCACATCCCCAGCCCCATTTTATATTTTATTTAGAGACAGGGTCTCACTGAGTTGCTTAGCACCTCACCATTGCTGAGTCTGGCTTTGAAATAGCAATCCTCCCGCCTCAGCCTCCTGAACCACTCAGATTACAGGCATGCACTACTGCACCTGGCCCATTTTAATTTTTAAAGTCTTAATTGAGCTTATATGCTACACTGTACAGGTAGCTGCAAGGAATGTGGAATGTTAACTGGAATGTCACAAGCATTTATATAATGTCAGTTTTGAAACAGAAAATTGCTGGTTAAGATATTGAAAACAAATATTTACTTAGTGCTTTTTGGTAAGGTACTGTGCTAGTCTTTAAGATGACAGATGAAACTTCCTTCAAGGAATTTATTTTAGTGGTGGAGATGAGACAAAAACAAAATAGATGTGAGTTTTATAAAGAATGTATTTTGAGAGTTTGGATTAGGCTATATGCAAATAAAGCTTTGTGCATTTGATAGCCACTAGATAAAATTTAAACCTCTTAATGTAGGAATTATTATTCCTATCTTACTGATAAGACAAACTGAGGCTCAGAAAAGTTGAGTATTGTGACCAACTCCATAATGGTCAAAAACTGATACAGGTAAAATTTAACATTTTTTAATCATAACACCAGGTCTTTAGAAGTCATGCTGATAAGAATTAGCAAGACTAAGCCAGGCCCAGTGGTGCATGCCTATAATTTCAGTGGCTCAGGAGACTGAGGCAGGAGGATAAAGTCAGCCTCAGCAAAAAGCGAGGCGCTGAACAACTCACTGAGACCTGCCTCTAAACAAAAATACAAAATAGGGCTGGGGATGTGGCTCTGTGGTCGAGTGCCCCTGAGTTCAATCCCCAGTCTGGGGGTGGGGCAAAAAGAGCAAGACTGATTGAATATAGGAAATAATGAAGTAAAGCGAGGAAAATGTAACATTAGAGACAGCTTGAATGACGTGATTAAGACATTAAGTTTTAGCTACCAGATGAGAGGAACATCTGATAATTAGAACAGTCAGACTGGATATGAAAGGCAGGCAGTTCAGAATAGGGGAAACCTGAATGGTCACAAAGTCTACAGAAGCATTCTAACTTTACTAGGAATCATAGAAATAGAAGTTAAAAACATAAGGTGCCTTTACTTACCTACTAGATTGGCACAGGTTGAGCATCCTTAATCCAAACAATTTAAATGGTTCAAATTCTGAAAGTTTTGACCTTCATGTTGGTGTCAAAAATTTTCAGGCATTTGGGATTTTTGGATTATGAATGCTCAACAGGTAAAGTCTAAGAGAAAAGTCCTTAACACTTCTGCTCCAAAGCATTTTGGGAATACTCAACCCACATACAGGAGAATGCAGGAGAATAAGAATTCTCTATTCTACTGATTGTAGAGCTAATAAAGATAAATATACATTTATTCAGTTAACTTGAAAATTTCTTTTTTAGTTAGCTGCCCTAGAGAATACTCCCGATAGCCCCTAGCCCCTTCGGTGCACTGGGGATTGAACTCAGAGATGCTCTTCCAATGAGCTATTTCCCTAGCCCCTTTTTTATTTTGTATTTTGAGACAGTGTCTCACTAAATTGTCAAGTTTGGCCTTGAACTTATGAACCTCCTTCATCAGCTTCTTGAATAGCTTGGACTTACAAGGATGTGATTATAGTGCCCAGCTAGGAAACACTCACCCCCCCCCACACACACACCACCACCACCACTGTTTTTTTTCTTTTGGTTGGTAATGAGAATGTAACCTTCTCCCACTGAACTACATTTCCAGCCCTTTTTATTTTTTATTTTGAGAACAGGGTTTTGCTAAGTTGCTGGGGGCCTTGCTGAATTGCTGAGGCTGGGCTTGAACTTGAGATCTTCCTGCTTCCACCTCCAAAGTTGCTGGGATTATAGGCATGTACCACCGTGCCAAGCTTTGGCTGAGAAATTGTGTATGCACAAGAATATTCATTGCAGTGGTTCTGTAAAAGTGAAAAAAATGCAGATATTCATTGACAGGAGAACAGATAAGTCATGATATATACAGAGGCAGGGCTGGAATTTAGCTCAATGGTAAAGTCCTTGCCTAGCATGCCTGATGCCCTGAGATTGATCCCCAATACCACAAGGAAAAAAGTGGCATACAGTGCACTAGATCTTCATGAATGAACAGAATAAATCTCAGAAACATAATGTAAAATGAAAGATGACAATTACATTTTATTATCATTAATGGAGACTTTTTTAAAGTCCACATCATTCCTATCAATGTGTTATTTTTCGTATAAGCATATAAAAGTTGAGGAATGTGAATTTAAAGAATACTATGCTTGTTTTGTCTGTCTCCTTCCCTCCTCTCTTTTGCTCTGGTATTTTAAACCAAATCCCAGAAATAATGTTTTCAACAGGTAGACTTTAAACACACATGCATATATTACCACCACCACTACTGCTGCTGCCACCACCAGTAATTCCACACCTAGTAAAATTAAAAATAAAGTTTTATGTTAATTTTTTCTGGTTGTCTCCAAATTGTCTTTTTTTCCAATTTATTATTTGTTCAAATCAGGGTCAAAAGTCCACACATTGTATTTCACTAAATATCCCTTAGTCTCTTTCAAGGAGTGATTTTGTTTTAAAGAGAAATGTTTTGATTTTACCTTTCTTTCTTTCTTTTTTTTCTTTTTTTGCAGATTAGAACCGTCAGAAAGCCTTGAGGAAAATCAGCGGAACCTCCTTCAGATGACTGAAAAGTTCTTTCACGCCATCATTAGTTCTTCCTCAGAATTTCCTCCTCAGCTTCGAAGTGTGTGCCACTGTTTATACCAGGTGTGCTTAAAGTTAGAGATTGCCATTATTAATGCAAAGCTAAATGAAAAATACTTTGCCGAAAACAGTGTAGTTGCTGATAGTGGGTGGTTGATACAAGACCGAGTCAATTGGATGAATAATACATTAAGAATTGTTGTTGGAATGGCTTTGAATGACACTTCATTTTTCTTCAGAGATATTTGAAATACTTTAAGAGAATATTTAAAGATATTAAATTTTTCTTGCATTGGGAGCAGATTTAAAATTCACTGAATCTTTTGGATATGATGCATGTGGCTGAAATGAAACATGGAATTTTAGGTGGGTTATCTTTTGCCTGTGTTACTCTCAGGGTCTTTTACATAACAGGCAGTTCACTTGCGTTTTGCATTGTGAATTTCTTGATCTGTAATTTTGGTTTCTCCATTAAGATATAATTGGTTTGTGTCATGTTTTCCCAAGACAGACTGACAGAGCTCTGTTTATATAGATTGCTATTTATAAGATATATTGTATCATCGTTCATACCATGTTGTTAGACTTTCTAAGGATATCACTATAAGTAATATTACAGAGTTCAGATGTCCAGTATTCCTTTCTTGTTGAGGGAATTAGGCCTGAGTTCTTTTATGGCTCCTTATGTGTTTTTGAACTGCATATGCAGTTTTTAAAATGATTTGTTTATTCTAAGAGAGGTCCTGCAAATCCACATTTGCCTTCTAAGAAGGAGAAATGTTATTGGGTTGGAAATTTGGAGTAAGGTTGATGTTAAGGAAAGAACATACACATCTACTAAAATTCATGCCTTTCTCTCTCTCCTTTTTCAGAGTCATCCCCAGACATTTGGTTTTTTTTTAGCACACAGCTTCAGTTGCTAAGAGACATTAACAGCATCAGTGAAATCACCATTCTAAAAATTTGGGGCTGCTCTGCTTTGTGTGACTTTTAAAGATATGTCTGTTATATCTATAAAAAGAAAACTTTCCACAACACATATAGATTATAAAACCTACTTACGTCTCTCTTAATTTATCATGACTTTATTGCCCCTCCCCATCTTTTTCTTTTCTGTTCTTGAAGTACTGGGGATTGAATCCAGGGGTACTATACTACTGAGCTACATCCCCAGCTCTTTCTTATTTTTTATTTTGATATAAGTTCTCGATGAGTTGCTGAGGCTAGCCTCAAACTTGTGATCCTCTTGCCTCAGCTTCCTGAGTTGTTGGGATTATAGGCACATACTACCACGCCTGACTGCTTTACTGCCTTTTTCAAAAAGCTTCAGGAAGCTTAGGAATAACCCCCACATAATTTATTCAGCTATTTAAATCTGAGGCTAGAGGATGGATTAGTTACAACATGAAACTTAATACAGTGAACATTTTCTCTTAAGTTTTAGCTTTATTTAGGTTTCTCTTTAAATCTAATTCAGTGATTTTTTTTTCCAGTTTCTAACAATAGGTAGATGAGAAATAGCGAGCACATATTAAAAATAGTGTGGATCAGCTTCTTGGTTGGTCTACTATTAACTCTTTTCAGAATGCAAGTGGGTTTCTGAAATGACAGTGGCTTTGACTTTAGCTGGTTAAAAGTGAATAGGGATTGATGACATGATCCTAGAAGATTTTAGTAGAATTTCATGATGTGGTTGTCATCCTACATGAAAAATATTTTTGTATGATCAACAATTTGGAACATCAATTTGAGACCATGATATTATAATGTAAAAGAATACCATGGTAATTAGTAACTTCTCAGGAAAAGCTTAATGAAGAAATTAAATTTTCCTATTCCTTCCATATAAGTGAACAAGATTCTTAGCTTTCATAGTTAAGAAGGAAGGGAAATAGTGAAAATATTGATGATGATTGATAGCTTATCACATACTATGTGTTGTGCTTTATAGAGAATTGCATAATAAAATAGTCTATTACCTTATTAATGCTTGGAATTATGTTAAAATTTCATATAAAATTATTCTCTTTAAAAATGTTTAAATGTGTCAGTGTGTTACTTCAAAGTGTTAGATAATCGTATTGGAGAGTAGAGTACTGCAGAGCAAAGGTACGCTGTATAAAAGGTTCTGCTTTTTATCAAGCTGATAAGGAATTTACATTCATTAGTTAAAAAGAAAGGAAAAGAAAAGCTTTGGTCTCAACATATTTTTTTAATTGAGTCTCCTTCTAACCTAGTTTTTCCCTTCAGTTTGCTCTTTTGTTTTTATTTATCTTTCCTCTTTTAGACTTTTTCTTGCCCTTTTGACTTTGTCAGCAACATAATGGTACCTTTGTGCTTGTATATTCTGCTGGGAGGGGTAGTAGTTGATATTTTTTTTTCCTTTAGTAAATATGGCATCTGCTTTGGGGACCTACTGGGGAAATACTGAAAGCTAGTGAGTATATTGCTCGCTAATAAACTTCTCTGTTAGTTCTTTTTGCTTGAATTCATACGTTCGTCTTTAAGCCTTTTTTTTTTTTTTTTTGGTATCATGTTTAACCAGCTGTTACTTTATATGCCCCCTTAGTGGACAGTGTTACAGTTAATAGGAATAGTCAACTGTGACCATGTGTCAGATGTATAATTATTTTTTTCATGTTTTTATTTCCACTTTTCATTCAATAGTTGTGGAATAAAGAGAAAAGAACATCCACTCCAGTGGATGTTCTCTTAGGTTGTGGTGAGAGTGTTGAGACGGAGCTATTATGATTCTAAATAAATGTCATCTTTTGCCAATAAATCTGCTTCCCCAAACTAATGTAGTTAAGCATAATTTTTTTAAGACTGTAAATGATAGGTATATACCATAATTGAACATTTTTGTGTGGTTACTAGTGTTTTGTATAGATTGTTAAGTTTGAACCAAAGTTCTATGAGATAAGTGTGTCTTTTTATTTTAGCACAACTTCCCAGTGCTTAGAATAGTATCTGACATGCAGGTAGGTGCACAAGAGCTAATTGAGTGGATGGATAGATGAATGTCAAACAGATTTTAAGCTCAAGTTGGTTTTGATTATGGTGTTGAATGCCTGGAATTCCTGGAATAAGAAGCCATGTATTGGTGGATTAAAGAATTTGGTTTTTTTTTTTTTTTTGGTCCTGGGGTTTGAATCCAGGGGCATGTTAACCACTGAGCTAAACTCCTGCAACCCTTGATAGTTTTTATTTTGAGATTGGGTCTCATTTAAGTTGCTGAGGCTGGTCTCCAATTTGATACCCTCCTCCTTCAGTGTCCCAAATTGCTGGGGTTACAGGCATGCATCACTGTGCCCAGAATATTGTTTGGTTTTAGACACATTTTTTTAAAAAAATAATTATTCTTCCTAGTGTAGTCCAGTCAAAAGTGTTTTAATTTTGAAAGAACTCTTCAGCCTAGAAAGGAACTCTGAGAGGCGAAACCACTATGTGTCAGTGGGTTTTGATAAGTGCCTTTTTTTGTGGAGGGGGTTGGTAGCATTCTGATAGGTGGTCAGCTGTAGTAAGTAAATAATTTTAAGCAGGCTTACAGTTTTATTTTATACTTTTCTCTGCAGTTTCTTAACCTTAATATTAATGCCTTTTTCTCTTAGTTCAACTGATAACATATTTTTCTCCAAAATAATGCAAAGATTGTAACATGCTCTGATAAGAACCATATCAGAAAGTAGCCTGCTTTGAAAAATAATGTGAAATTTGAAGTCTAGTCTTTTTAAGAAAGATTTTAAATTCAGAATCTCTAAAACAAATTTTTCTATTTTTAGCTATTATTTTATTTTAGTTAAGATCTTAATTAAATGCCAGTTATTGGAAAAATAACTAAGTCAATTGAAGGATACACAGAGAAGTATTTTACAATCAGAAAAAAAAAACATGTAAACACAAAAGTTTTTAGAATGTGGTCTACTTACATTGATCATTTTATATGAAAGTTATCAAAAGCTAGGAATTAACTAAGATACAAATATTTTATATTCTCAAATTCACTTGAAGAGAGCTTTTCTGTGATTCATATAGCCAGAAATAGTAGACATGATTGGGTTTCAACATTTCTTGCTGTTGATTTAGTGTGTGGCTTAAAAATGTAATAAAAATAAAAATCGAGAATTAAAATTCATCCCTTAGAATTCAGTTGATTTTCTAATTTTTTTGTTAATTCCATTTGTGTTACATTTTATTGTGTAATTTTATGTACAAGCCAACATTGTTTTTGTTGCTGTATGTAGTCGGTGCTGTGACTTGTTTGTGCTCATCTCTGTTCTGTAGGCAACTTGCCACTCCCTACTGAATAAAGCTACAGTAAAAGAAAAAAAGGAAAACAAAAAATCAGTAAGTTTGGAGAACTTTTTATTAGCTGTTTCTTTCAAAGCAAACCAAAAATCTTTTGCTGTTTGTTAAGAACATCTTCACTTCAGCCTATTTGACCTTCACTATAAAATCATTCTACTAATTCTGGCACAAAATAGCTTTCATTTCAATTAACCCTGGAATTAAGTTACATTGAAACATTCTCTGTGTTCCTTTGGTTTGATTTATCCCAAAGGCATTTTGTGGGCATTTGTTGCATTGGATATCCTTGGTCTAATTTTTTAAATTATAAATGAATGCAAAAAAAAAAAAAAAAAAAACAACTTAATTTCAAGGCTTTAGGAAATGCTGACTATCTTCATTCTTGCTTTTTGTTTTGCAGGTCATGTGACTGGTTTCTTTTCCTAGAAACAAAAGATTTAAATTGTTAGAAGTATATGGTGGGAAAATGTTGGCTCATTTTGGGGTGGGGCTTGTGGGTGGGCGGGATAGGGGGTGAGGTGCTGGGGGTGGAACCCAGGGACTCACACATCTTGCTAGGCACGTGGTTTATCAGAAAGTATCATTTTCTAACCTAGTCTAAAAGTTGCTAAAATTTTTTAAGACTCTCTATATTTTTATCTAGATAGTTAATAGTCAGAATTTAGATGTATGTGCTTAGTTTATAGAAATTCTAATAGTAACATTATTTTTACCTCAGAGAAAATCAGTATTAAAATTTTGGAATAGCAGGAAAACACAGTCCATATCTGTATAGAAACACTTCATTTGGCAAACATGATACAAATATATTGCCTGCTTCTATGAACTTGTCCTAATTTCACAGGAAGAAAATTATGATAGTCATAATGATCTTCTTCCAGTAAAGGGGAATTTGTCCAAAATATAACCTTGATTCATTTTAAATTTGTCAGTGTGACTTTCTCTTATTAGGATGAGGCCCATCTTTGTTCATATTATCCAAATGATTGTAGAGAAGATGCAAAGAAAACTTTTAAACATCAGATAGTTTTTGCAAAATGTATTCCATTGTCATGCATAACTAATTAGAACAAATTAAAAAATATTTTTTTTGTAAAAATCAGGAAGCTTTCTTTAAATGAAATAATTTAAAATATAGTGTTCATCTGGTTTCATCTTTCATTCATTGTTTTAGCTTTACATATGAAATTTACACTAAGCTTTACATTGCAATTTCTGTTTTAAATTCAGAGCTAAATTAAAATTTAGAAACATTTATTATGTCTGCTCCAGATTTTCTCTCTGAGTACGTTAAAGTATGTTAAAAAAATTTGGTCAGCTATTAGTGAATATAGGATTGAATTGGATGGCCTTTTTACTTAACAAAAACATTTTTTTCTAATGCTTCCGCTTTCTAATTCTCATGTGGCCTTAACATAATATACACCACCATTGTTGAAATTAATTTACTGTTTCTAACACTCTTGTTCAGTGTTTTACTAATGCCATTGTGTAATGTATCACATGAATTAAAATTCACACTTTGTGTTTCTCTAGCGCATGTTTTCTAGTCTTTCTAACATTCCTTTATTGAGATTTTTGTCTAGAATTGTTCCTTGAAATGTTTTTTTCTACTACGAGTTATTTTCAAAAAAAAATTTTTTTTAAAGTTTCTGGGTAACACTAAGTTTTGGAATTTATTTCTCAGCACAGATGATATGAGGTCCTCAAGGAAATAAGTGAAATCTAATTGTTAATTTGAGATATTTTAGAGCACTTTCAAGAATATGAAAATAGTATAGTCATTATAAATTTAAAATATTTTTAAGAGCAAACTGATTTTCTTTTGGAATATGTGTATCTAATATTTGCGATATAGAGAGAAGGCTCTGGCTTCTTGTGTCCAGCTGTGCACTCATATTACAGATAACTATTTATTCAAGTGTGTATAATTAGATTTACTTTGGAAGTTGTCTTCCTAACTCAGGGAGAATTTACAGTAATTAATCATGTATAGGTAGGTAGTGATCCTCTTCTGATGTGCAGCTTATTATAGCATATTTGCATTATGTAATTTAGTTTTTATCAAAGGAAGTAAAGGGGTCATAGGCTGATAACTGCTTTCAGCACAGATTAGACCAATATTGACCTTTTATATAAAATGTCATTTTCATCCGGATTAAATTTTTATGGCTTTTTTAAAAAAAGAATGGAAACCTGAGTTGTAAATCAGGTAAAGTTATAATGATGTTCATTATTGGTGAAAGAAAAAAAGCAGTCCTTTTATAAATTGACTTGTGAAACTTGTTACACAGCATTCTTATAAATGTTCATTATGTTTTGTCAATTCTAAAAATATATTGATGCCATCAGTGGGATGCATACTTATATGATACATGAAACAATGTTTGTTCCTAACGTATGGATACTTTGAGTTTTAATGTGAAATTATTTTGGGAGATGTGGAAAAGTTTATTTTCATTTTGGGAAATAATTTTTTCAGATTTCCCTTGAATTCTGAAGCTGAGAGTACTATTAAATGAAACTAGACATCAGTATAAGTCATAATTTAAAAGATTTTTATCTTAGAGAAAACCAGTAAATGGCCACTCTCAGAAAAGTGAATTTTAAAAGAGCTCTTGATATGTATATTGATTTTTATGAGACATAAGTTAGTATTTTAGAAATCAAACTGATTCTTTGAAAAGTTCAAACCATGGCTTTCTCTTTTTCAGAAACTTTTTTTAGGATTTTAATTGGTTTAACTGAATACATTGGTATTTCTTCTTAAGAAAAACCCACTTAAAATTAAATATAAGCAGTTTTGGGTTTGGGGGTGTGGATCAATCAATGGTAGAGTGTGTGCTTACCATGCACAATGCCCTGGGTTCAATTTTGGCACCCCCCCCCCACCAATCCCCCCACCAAGAAAAAAAAAAAAAAAGAAAGAAAAACAAAAAAACAGTTTTTAATCCTTTTTCTTCTTGCTAACTCACTCCTGAAAAGTTAAATTAAAGCTCTTATAGGATTATCAATATTTCATTTTTTTTAAGATTATAATTTTGAGAATTCTAAAGGAACTACTCAGTATCAGTGGTTGTCCATGAACATTCTCAAATTATGTGATGGAGTTTTATAGTATGAATGCATACATAGATGTTTCTAACGTTTTATCAGACTTCAGAGAGATTCCTAGTCCCCAAAAGGTTAAATATTGTACTAGAATAATAAAGGCACTTGAATTTTCTTTATTCTGAATATAAAATTGAATTTCAGCTAAAAATAAACAGGATTTAAGTTTTAAAGGCTTTCTGCTACAACAGCTATATTTAGCCACCTCCCCCACTTTCCCCTCATTTAAGTATAAGGTTGTTCTTTATACAATAATCCCCGAAGAGTTGTAATTTGAAGCTTCCTGAACTATAGTAAAAGTGAAGGTGAGAATATGTTACCTATAATGTACTTCAGATGTCATCTTTACAGACTTGTTTCAGCTTGAAAAAATCATTTTCTAAAATATTTTTACCAATTTTTTTATCAGAAATGATAGAAAATTATTTTTAAATGATAGGCAGTAAATAAGAACACATTTAAAATATGGACACCATGGAGCACTAAATTATACAGAATTAAGTAAAATAACACCTTTTCCCAGAATTAGTCTGGAATCATTGATCATGAAGAAAAGTAGAGTTATGTGAGATCTGCACTTAAATCCCATTTTCTCACCCTCCCTCCAGTATTTTTTGAAATACAGTTTTATCCCTGAAATCTCAGATTATTGAATGGAATGGTATAGCTTCATTGTTGCCGTGACTACTAATTTAAATAGCAATTAGCCACACCAAGAAAGAATAGTTATAGAGATTAAATGTTATATGTGTTCTTTAAAAACAAATGTGTGTGTTTAGGATATATGAAAAGTGTAAATTCCAGAAAAATGTAGTTTTCATATGTTGGCCTAAAATGAGGAGGCACAGGGAAGAGATGGGAGCCAATTTCACAACACATTTTCCAATCAATTTAACACTTCTTCCAATCTAATGGGCTGGTTGCTTTATCTTTAATTTAGAATGTTTTCTAAGGAGACATTTAATCTACTGTTGATATTGGCTTCATGTTGCTTTTCAGGATGGGCAACCTAAATTAATTTCCTAAATCTTTAAAGTTTTTTTTTGACTTGGCAGAATTATGAATTTTCTATGGTAGACATATGGGTTATCTCTTCTGGTAGGATCATTTTTTCTTTTAGGATCCCAAGAATTTCTGTTCCTCCATGGGTTAAATAATAGGTCATTATATTATAAAGCAGACTGGCGAAAAAAAGAAACTACCAATACTATTACCTGTAACTTGTTTTCTTTTAGTAGGAATCTAAGAAAAAAATTGGTTTCGCATATATTAAGCATTTTTCTCATAAAACAAAACAAAACTCAGTTCTAACAGATATAACAAAATGTAAATGTTTATTATTAGGTATGGGTCATCTAAGAGGTGTGCTATTGAAAACTCAGCTTTACCTTACAAAATGGGTCATGCTCTCATGTCTATTAAAGTAATCTCTGTGTGAAATTGGGTCTACATTCATTACTCGGGAGACTTGCAGTGTAAACAGTGATGATGAAATAAGATCTTTTTTTTCAGGTCTTTTCGACACAAGTCATCTGTGAGGTTTTCTTCTCTCTTAGATACCTCAATTGTACTTTAAAGTGATGTAAGATTAGTAATAAGAGTGAATTTTATTTTCTGATATCTGTGAAGATGGTAAAAAATAGAAACATTCATGAGGCTTGATTGGTTCAAATTTTTTGCAGAGTTTGTCCTATGAGCTCTTTGTTCCCATTTCCTTATTTTAATTCAAACCTTGTACTCAATTCTCAACCCCTTGTTTTTAGGTGGTTAGCCAGCGTTTCCCTCAGAACAGCATTGGTGCAGTAGGAAGTGCCATGTTCCTCAGATTTATCAATCCTGCCATTGTCTCACCATATGAAGCAGGGATTTTAGATAAAAAGCCACCACCTAGAATCGAAAGGGGCTTAAAGTTAATGTCAAAGGTAAATTATTTTGATAATCTAGCTATCTTAAATTTCCCTTCCAACAAAATTTTTCCATTTTTCATATAGTACTTTCTCTTGAATTCACTTTTGAAATGCCCTATGATTTTTCAGTTAGGTGTTTTTGTTTTATTTTGTTTATATTACAAAGTAATTCATTAGTTAGGTAACTGATGGGCTATATTGTCATGGAAAATATTTTATCAAATATTTTATCTCCCAAAGACAGTTTTCTGTGTAATTTTTCTGGGAATTTTGAAATGGAGATGGAAATATGGACTGCTGAATTTTTTTTTACTATAAAAAGGCATTTAAATTTTAATATATTTTGTGTATGTAAATATATGTATATATAATTATATTTGGCAAAAAAATGGAAACAGCTACAGTAATTTATAGAACAAGGAATAATTCTAACTGCCAGTAGAAATAACATCAATGTGAAAATTCATGTACTTTTAAAGAATTTATTAATGCATAGATTTCATACAGTAAATCTATAAACTTTTTTGACTGCTTAGATACTACAGAGTATTGCCAATCATGTTCTCTTCACAAAAGAAGAACATATGCGGCCTTTTAATGATTTTGTGAAAAGCAACTTTGATGCAGCACGAAGGTAAGCAGTCTGACACTTGGTTGATTGTTCTGTGTGAATCAAGTATTTTCGGTTTCACTTAGGTCCATGTACCTGGTCTGTGTGAAGTTCCTGTGTAGGTTTTTTTTTTCTCTTCCCTCCCAAGATTAAGGACATGTTTTGCTTTATGAAAGATGTTGTGAAATAAATCTATATTTGATTTCGATGGTGGCTTTTATATTTGAAAACCAAGGAGGATTTTGACTTATCTATTTAAGTAAAGGATTGAGGTTGCTATAACATGGGAGCAAGGAAGAAGATTCCTTTCATTAAAAACTAAAAACAAATTGGTGTAGATAATACATAAGTGTATAGTTAGAATCTTTTGGTATTAGAATATTTTTAATACTTCAGTTAAAAATGTATCTGAACTAAGAAGTTTTTTTAAACCAAGTAATAGAGACACAGAATATTTTATGAATAATTAAACAACTGTTCGCTTTGTGATTTTAAAATTTTTTTCTGCTAGGTTTCCATAATTAACTAATTACTTCAGATTATTTCTGAATTGTTGGTTTATCTATAAACTAGAGAAAATACTAATTTTGCATGAGTTGTTTTTAGAGAAACAATAATTCATGAGAAAGTACGTTGTAAGTGTAAGTTCATGTTCAGAATTCTGCTTTTTAGCAGTAAAAGTGATCTGATTCATAGTCTAATCTGGCTTTGTGTAGCTCTCTTCCAGTTTATCATCATAGTAGTTCTTACTGACCTTTCTGCTAGGAAAATTAGAGTTTAAAAGATATATTGCTGAACTGTAAGTCATAGTGGTAAATGTCAGTAGAGAATTCTTGTTCTAACAGATAAACTACCACAGAAAGAGAACCAAGGTTCTGATCCTGGCTCTGATTGAGAGATTATGTAATTATAGGGAGTTTTTTGTCTGGGCCTCCATTTTCTTATCTGTAAAACACTGACTTCTTTCTGGATCCCATTTATCTAAATCTCTTGTTTGTTCTCTGTCTTCAGACCCTACTCTGAAACTGAAGCCAGGTATCAGAAATGGAATAAGTCCTATATTTATAATCTCAGTTACTTCATTATATTATTATACTTACTAAAATAATAACATTATACTATGCTTAGTATAAAAATTCACGTGTAGGTATGAATGTATCTGGTGTTGAAAATTCTAATGGTTTTGCATTTTTGAAGATTTTTCCTTGATATAGCGTCAGATTGTCCCACAAGTGATGCAGTAAATCATAGTCTTTCCTTCATCAGTGATAGCAATGTGCTAGCTTTACATCGTCTGCTTTGGAACAACCAGGAGAAAATTGGCCAGTATCTTTCTAGCAACAGGTATGATTTCCTAGTCATGGGGAAATAGAACACTTTCAGTTTAAATTGATATTAATAAAATTATTGATTATGAACAGTGACTTACACCTTGCAGCTGTTTGCAGTAAGAATTAATGATTCGGAAAGAGAAATGTAGACTCTTTTTTAAAAAATATTTATTGTTTATTCAGACATAATATCTTTATTTATTTATTTTTATATGGTGCTGAGGATCAAACCCAGTACCTCGCATGTGCTAGGCAAGCGTTCTACCGCTGAGCCACAACCCCAGCCCCTAGACTCTTTTTTAATATAGGGAAAAGGTTCAGTCATATTAAATGATCAATAAACTTATCTAGGTGCTAGTGATCCCTTTGCGCCCCCATATTGGGGATTACACCCAAGGCGCTTTGCCATTGAGCCACCCCACTCCCCCAGTCCTTTTTAATTTTAACAGGGTCTCACTGAATTGCTGAGATTATCCATGAACTTGTGATCCTCCTTCCTCAACCTTATGAGTTGCTGGGATTATAGGAATGTGCCACCACCCCTGGCCAGTATTTTATTTCTTGAGGGGAAAATATATACACACACACACACACACACACACACATATTTATATACGTGTGTGTGTGTGTGTACACAAACGCATTTAAAAGCTTTCTTTCTTTTTTTGGGGTACTGGGGATTGAAATCAGGGGCACTCAACCACTGAGCCATATCCGTAGCCCTATTTTGTATTTTATTTAGAGACAGGGTCTCACTGAGTTGCTTAGAAGCTGGCCTTGAACTCTTGATCTTCCTGCCTTAGCCTCCTGAACTGCTGGGATTATAGGCATGTGCCCTTGCACCTGGCTTAAAAGCTTTCTTTTAGCGATCCCATGTCCATTCTCAGTCTATACATATCTACTTTCTAAAGCTAGTAGTTGGTATGTTTTCTGTATACAATTTTATTGTGTTCTACACACACACACACACACACACTTTTCAAAGGAAATCATAGGTCTATATAGCATAGCTTTTTGTTTTTTAAAAATTTACAGCAGTGACCTAGCAGATATAGCCTCTTTTTTCTTGCTGCTTGCTGTACTAGAGATTGAATCTAGGACCTCATGTATGCTAAATGGGCACTCTACCACTGAGCTGCATCCCCAGCCTGCATGTACCCTCTTCATTCAACATTCTACTTGAGATTTGTCACTTATTTAACTTATGGTAATGTTTCATTGAATGACTATATCAGTTTATTTTTGCATTGCTGAATTAATGGACATTTAAGTTTGTTTCTAGTTTTTCACTGTTATAAATAGTGATGTATTAAATATCTTTAAGCTAGTCTTCTTGTATATTACCAAAGTATGTAATTTCTGGGTCTGGACTATTATAACCTTAACTACATTTACCCCACCAACTTGCTTTTCAAACTTTGTGTGCCAGTTTATACCTTGATCAGAACTGTCTGGCAGTACTTCATGGTATTCATCCTCACCAAAGTTGACATTATCATACTTAATTGTTTTTGTCTGTTTGATGTTTATGAAATAGTATCTTGTTATTCTTACCTAGTTTTACCTGTTTAATAGCTATTAAAAATTTCCCCTATTAAAAATGTCCATTTCTTAAAATATTGGTTTCTCAAGATGAATTCTTTTTGTGCTGAAGAAAAAGTAGATCAGAATGTTATTTTAACTTAGCAAATTATAAAGTCTACAAAAAATCAAATTTGAATGGAATATAAATTTTATGGTTTGGGAAATGCTCACATCTCTAAAATGTTTCATTCAGTATATACTAAGAATCCCTAAAGTCTTTTTGGTGTTTTTTTTAACAAATCAGCAGGGATCAGCAGCAAAAAAGAAAAGCAATCAGTGACAATCTAAAGAAATGTGAACTGCTACTTTCTTTCTAAGTAGTTTGCTGTATCTAGGGATCATAAAGCTGTTGGAAGACGACCTTTTGATAAGATGGCAACACTTCTTGCGTACTTGGGTCCTCCAGAGCACAAGCCTGTGGCAGATACACATTGGTCCAGCCTTAACCTTACCAGTTCAAAGTTTGAGGAATTTATGACAAGGTAAAATACAGCCTTAAAATAATGAGTACTTTCTTTTTGGTTGAGAAGCAAAGTTTGCCACCAGGCCACTTATAAAATAAGCTTTATTTTTGTTACAAAATTATCAGGAAAGATGTACACAGTTAATAACATTAATTCAACTTTTCTCTTATCCTATATATTATTGAAATATGTTTGCTGTGTTGTTTTATGTATTGGTTTTCTCATAAAGATAATAGTCCTATTAAATCATAGTTTATCATCTCACCTTGAAATGTTTCTGCATTTATTTTTATTTTTTAAACAAATGACAGTGGAATGCATTATAATTCATATTACATATATAGAATACAATTTTTTATATCTCTGGTTATATATAAAGTACATTCACACCAATTCATGTTTTCATTCATGTACTTTGGCAAATGATGTCCATCACATTCCACCATCATTGTTAACCCCCTGCCCCCTTCCCTTCCCTTCCCTTCCCCTCCCACCCCTCTGCCCTATCTAGAGTTCGTCTAATTCTCCCATGCTCCCTCTCCCTACCCCACTATGAATCAGTCTCTTTATATCATTGAAAACATTTGGCATTTGTTTTTTTGGGATTGGCTAACTTCACTTAGCATTATCTTCTCGAACTCCATCCATTTACATGCAAATGCCATGATTTTATTCTCTTTTATTACTGAGTAATATTCCATTGTGTATATATGCCACATTTTTTTTAATCCATTTACAGTTTAGCTATTGTGAATTGTGCTGCATTTAATAGTTATAAGGGTATATAGAAAACATTATTTTCACATTATAGTTAAGGAAAATGCAACTTAGTGTGAATAATTGATTGCCTACGATTCCATATTTAATTCATAGGTCATTGGATTTCAGGGGGTGGAGGAGAGGTCTTGGAATTGAACCCAGGGCTGGTTTACCACTGAGCTACATCCCCAATTCTTCTTATTTTTAATTTTGAGACAGGGTATTTTGTTGTTGCTCAGGGCCTCACTAAATTGTTGAAGCTGGCCTTGAATTTGGAATCCTCCTGCCTCAGCCTGGGATTACAGGCGTGCACCACCACACATGGCGCGTCTTTGGTTTCAATTACTGAACTCTTTTCTACCACACAAGATACATAGAAATACTAGTATTAGAAAAACATACAGTTGAGCTTCCCTAATTCAAAAAATCAAGATTTGAAATCTTCAAAATCTGAAAACTTTGCCAACATGATGCCACAAGTGGAAAATTTCACACCTAGCTTTATGTGACTTTGATAGTCATCAAAACGCAACTGCACTAAAAATATTTTCTAAAATTACCTTTAAGCTATGTGTATAAGGTGTATGTGAAATGTAAATGAGTTTTGTATTTATGTTTGGGTCTTATCCCCCAAGATAACTCTTGTTTGGAATATATGCAGATATTTCAGAAATTCAGAATCTGAAATGTGTTGAATAGGGATACTTAACCTATATAAAAAATAAAATATTTTAAATATACTTAGCTGAGAAGTTATTTTCTGAGCAAATTTCATGTACTTTGGAAAAGTACAGTCATTATACAGAAAAAAGAAATGGAGAATATGAAAGGGGTTAAGAGATGCAGAACATATAATTAGAAGGTCTACCATATATCTAGTTGGTTATTTCAGAAACCAAGCTTAGTGTGAGAATAAGCTTAGGTAATATTTGAAGAGGTAATGGGTGAGAATTTCTTGGGGTTCATGAAAGATATGAACCTTCACATTGGAGAAGAACACTGAATTATTAGTAGAATTTATAAAAATTAAGCCATATTTTTTCAGAAATGTATTTCAGTGTGCGTGGGAATTTAATATAAAAATGGCATTTAAAGTCAGGGACATTAGACTGGACTTTTGATAAATGGTATTGATGCAACTGAGTAATCATGTAGAAAAGGGTATTTATACCATTCATGAAGATAAGTTCCCATGAATCAAAAAAAAAAAAACATGAGCAAACAAAGGCCTTTCTCATCAGCTCAAAATTCATAAACCAGAAAAGAAAAGGTTGATAACCTAAACTCATAAAAAGCAAATAAATGAAAATTCAAGACTTCTTTCTGAACAAATGCCATAAACAAAAATAATTCTGTGGTTTAATATTCTTGTCCAATAGTTTTCTTAGAATAGTCCTAAAAGTGCATTTGTGATTCAGAAAGTAACCTTGAGATTTTTGATGCATGTTGCCAAATTGGCCTTAAGAAAGCCTGTTGTTTTTTAAATATTTTGTCCTTTTTACATTTCATCTGTGATTCAATTGTAGATATTTGAAAATACTCAGTAAACTGTATAAAGCCTCTGAATTGTTCTGTTCTTTTTTCTTTTAGGCATCAGGTACATGAAAAAGAAGAGTTCAAAGCTTTGAAAACATTAAGTATTTTCTACCAAGCTGGGACTTCCAAAGCTGGGAATCCTATTTTTTATTATATTGCACGGAGGTAAGAAATAATGTTTTAGTCTTTCTTAACAGAGTTTTTAAAATGACATCAAATGTAGAGAGATGATAAGTTTGATTTTTCCTGTTTGAATTAATAGGTCTCAGAGACAAGTAAGTCTACCTCAGATCAGAGTATATAGGCTGAGTAAACAGCTGTCCTCTCTTAATGTGTTGTTTATTAGGAATTGCTTTTCAGAGTATTGTTGCATACTGACTTCTCTTTCCTTCATTAGTTTTTAAATTGATGTACAGTGTGTTAATTATAAAGAATGAAAAATTGTAAATAATCTTTTGTTTTCAGGTATATTCTGATTTAATAGTATCTACAACATGATAATCAGGAACTTTTTTTCTTCAAGAAGAAATAAAACTTAAAAATTCTATTTCTGAGAACTTTTTGTAATATGAAGTGTAAGACTGTATCAGCGTGATTTAGAAAATAAATCAGAGGAGCTATGGGAAATCTGTAAAGATTTTTTCATGGCTAGCCTGGAAAATTGATTGTGTTTGTAGTGCTGTCTGCAGTCATGACTAGTTCCTAGAAACTGTTCTGGAAATACTGGGAACTCCTCTTTTCATGGTAGTTGTGGTGCTGCATTGCTTTCTTTGCCATCTGTCTTTTCTTTCTTGCCTCATTCTGCCTACCTTTTGATAACTGTAACATTATTTGGTTAGTTTTACTTTTTCATATTCAGCAGACCATAAATTCATGGCAGTTGAACCTTTGAGGCAGTATGATGTGAACACAGAGACCACTTACTTGAGAATCTCAAGGACTATGTTTATTCTTAGTTTTGCTATTTGTTTAGTTATAGGACTTAGTCTTCCTGAATTTCCTGAAATTAACAGAAATTGAGGAATTATGTCAGTGGACTTAATGATCGTGGGTGGCAAAATCTTGGCAGTTTTAGGAAATAAAGTTGAGAAATGGAGGGATGGAACAATTGGAACTTGTTTAGTTGGATAAATCAGATAGCAAGACCAAGATGTCCAAAGAATTGGGGAATTAGGGAACCAAAAAGTTATAAAAAATTGCCTTTTTCTTTGCCCCTTCTCTCTAACAACTTGAGTAACATCTGTTTAGCATTCCAAAGTCCTCTTTTCAACTCTCATCTCAGTTACTATTTCTAAATTGTCTAAGATAATTTTCTTTTGTACTGAAGATGAGCCTTATTTGTATTCCAGCCTCAACCTTTAATACTACTAGGATATTTTGACTTTACCTATTTTATGTAAATAATTAAAAAAACAACCATTGGTAAGGTAGATAGATGTGTGCCCCAACTCCCAATCCCTCTTGAATTCTTGTTGGTTTACAGGTAGCAAAGATTTCTAGTAAAGTTCAAAGCTGGGTTTTTTTCTTTTCAGGGAAGAAACTATAAGTTTGTGTTCCTTCTTTGTGGTGGTCAAGCAAAGGCTAAGGGCTGAAGAAAAGCAGGATGGGCCTTAGGCAGACCTCTCAGTGGGATTAAGTCAGCGGGTTCTCTATAGATATATTCTAGACATATATAACATGGGGTTTGAGATTACTAAGGTTTTCTAGCTCTGCAGCTTAATAACTGCATAATCTAAGGCAATTTAGTTTTCTAAAACTTTCCCTCATATTTTTAAAATTGAAGACATGTGCTTGTAACATTGTCTACCTCTCCTATATGGTTTCTTTGTGACCTATTAAGTTGTGTACAGAGTAAATTCGAGGTTTTCTTTTTATATAATTCTGCCAATTTCATATTTCAATCCTTTTTAAAAGTTTCTTATTTAGAACCTACAAGAGATCCTCCTGGTCCTCATTTTTACCTGGTGCAATGCCCCTCCATCCAGGACAAATGAGCACACAGTACATAGAGCAGACAAAGGCCCAGTTTCTCATTGTACAAATTTACAAGTAGTTAAGTTCATGCTTTTATGTAGTTTTGTTGAAGAGCAAAAACGTTTGACTTTGTTGATATTCCTGTATTTCTGTGGTTTAGACTATCGTGTATTAGGTGATTTTTTTTGGATTGTGGATTCTAATCTCAAAGATCAGACATTTCAGACTTTGATTACCCCTTCCTTTTCCCCATATAGAAAACCTACTTGTTTTAGATTCTTCCCTTTTTCTTTCATCTTTCTTATTATCACTCACTGGGTCTTGATTTTACCTATAAGATGCTGGCAAATCAATTGAGGTGTTTTAGTTAGGTTTTTGTTACTACACAGTTATTTTCTCAAGAAGATAGACCTCAAGAAAAGCATGAAGCAAAGTAGATCCAGCTATCAGTTCTGGAACCAACTTATGCATGTTGACTGTCTTGGCTTCCTGTTCAGCTCTACTGCATGACCCTCCTCTCTTCTATCCAACTCCTTTGTTATCTTAGTACTGCATACCTGAAATTCCAGGAAGAAAATGTGACTCAGCTAAAAAGTATCTTTGTTGGCAAAACTTTTCATGCTAGACATTGGCCGGCCAGTTGGTTTCTGGCTTTCCCTAAGCCAAGTACATGTTCCTGGTGTAGCAGTCATGTGATTAAAAATGTGACCACAAAGTGACACACTGATCTGGTACTGTCCCTAGGTTTGTGTTTTAATTTTTAAAAATTGGATCTTAATGTTCTCATATTGCTATTAAGTATTTTGGAAATGTATTTTGAAACTCAACTGCATTGCTGGGATTCTCAGTATCTCTTTCATATACTATTGCATTCTCTTCTGCCTCCCTAATCATCAGATGACTACTTCCAGGTCATCTTAACATTGCTCTGGAATTGTTTTCCAGTACAAATCTAATTTTGTCTTTTCCACTGACTTTGCATCTAATGACCAAATTCTGGAATTAGGCATAAAAGGATCTGCATAATTTGGCCTAATTTAATTTTCTGATCTTTTCCTGTTGTTCCCTTCTATATATTTATGCTTTTGCCTGTATTAATTGTATTATATTATTATTATCATTATTGATATTTAAATCTATTTGTTTTATTCAATATAACTGTTTGAAAAGAATTGTTTGTTATAGTTCAAGTATCATCCTGGGGTTTCATAAATTGACTTCCAGACCACTCATGTATAATCCAATCAAGCCTTTATTGAAGCACACTGGTGGCGACTGACCAGAACATAAAGCTGTTCCCCCTGATCAGCCCTGAACAATTGCAAGGGCATTCCCTGTAAGCCTGAAAACCACAAAAGGGACGTTTGGGGATCCAGCCAATGTAAGCAAGCCAAATTACAGAAGTGGGAGAGTGCAGTCAGGTGGTGGGGACGCTTAGCCAATCACAGTTAGCCCACTCACCCCAGATACAGAAACAGAGCCCCATTACCCTAGTTACAGAAACAGTGCCCCATTAGGTCATTCCGTGTTCTTAAAGGTTTCTATAGCAAAAGGAAAAGAACATCTTGCCCTGGTCATGACCCTTGTACTTGGCATGGTTGTTTTACAAAATAGAGTTACTAAACAAAATGGAGTCACTTTGGCTTGACTATCACAGTTGAATAAATATAAATATAGACCGTGGACTAGTGCAGTGTGTTATTAATTTTGCTTAAGTGACAATACAATTTAAATTTGTATAAACAAAAAAGGGACTTTATTTGCACATGTACATAAGATGATCAAGAGACTAGATGCACATCTGGGGAACATGCCTTCTCTAGTTCTTGACTCTCCTTTCTTCATGTGGTTTTATTCTCAAGAATCTCTTCCCCAGCTGCAGTCAGCAGTGGTTTATGTGCTCACCGCTTAACAACCCCAATGGAAAAATACCTCTTTCCCAGTAATTTCAGCAAAAGTAGTTGGTTTTATGGCCTGACTTGAGTCCCTGAGGCGATCACTAGGCAAGAGGGATAGAATTTCTTGGTTATCTAGGCCTGGATCATGTGCTCATTTCTAGAGTTCAGTGGTGAAACCAGCCAGACCTGAATTGCATGAACGGAAAGGCAAGTGTGAGAGCAGGGTTTCACAAAAGAAAATTGGATTGCTGATACCAAAAGGGGTTAAATGGATGCTGGGAAAGCATCCATTTTGCAGTTCTCTACATGCAGCTTTAAGAAGACCCAGAAAGACACTGCGGTAGAGAACTTACCTAGCATGTGTAAGGTACTGTGTTCTATTCTCAGCACCACATATAAGTATTCATTGACAACTAAAAAAATATATATGTGTTAGAAAAAAAAAAAAAAAAGAACCAGAAAGATGACTCCGTCACTTAATAAGGTACGAGTACTGTGAATGAATGTGTATGCAAGTACATGTAAATGTGTATGTATGAACTGAAAAATATGTGAAACTATTCACATCAGACTGGGGGTATTGCTTAGTGGTAGAGCGAATACTTAACATGGGTCTGGGTTCATTCTCCAGCAATATACACAGGCGCGCGTGCACACACACATGCTTTGATGTTACTTATCTCGGGAGTGAATATGCTTGGAGAAGGTAAGGGGCCAATTATATTTCTGTTGCATGTCTATATTTTTTCACTTGTTGCCAGGAGCGCATATTATTTTTGTAAGAATAATTTAAAATATAAAATCTAAAAGTTAGAATGAAGAGTTTTCCTCTTTGGAATGTTATGGTACTTGGCAATTACTTTTTGATGATATTAATAATGATAATAGCTAACATTACTGAGTGCTTTCTTTGCATTAGATAAACTGTGCATGCTATATAATTTATCGCTTTGTTCTTACAATAAATGACCTTCAGTAGTGTTAACAGTAATTGACATGTGTATAAATTGAAACCCAAACCACCTATCAAAATAATCTGAAAAATTAAATAGATCCCTACACTCCACCCTGGGCTGAGGAGCAAATCCTATGTATTCAATAGGCACCTCTCATGACTCATTTATAGTCAGTTTACTATTGAAGCTTGCTTGGGAATCCTGCTGGGTCACACATTTAAACCCTGGTAGCACAGCTAGTAAAAGTCAGAATTGGGTTCTAAATCCAAACCAAAACTTGTAACAATTGGACTATTAATAACATGGTTATTACTGTTTTATACTGTTTTGGGGTTTAAATTAATCTTTGTAGATGGGCATGAAAATCTAAACATTTCTGTGGAGAAAATGAATTTTGGATCCTAAGTATCTGATTTACAAATGGTCTTTTGAAACACAAGACAAGGGTTTACTCAAAATAAGATAATTTTAAAATTGAATCATTAGCAGAGTTGGCATGCTTTTTTACTGGATGACATATTACTAATACACATTCACAAAATAATGATGTTGTTTTAAAGTATTGTTTTAGTTGTTGATGGACCTTTATTTATTAATCTATATGTGGTACTGAGAATCAAACCCAGTATCTCACACATGCTAGGCAAGCACTCTACAACTGAGCCACAACCTCAACCCAGTAAAGGACTGTTGTTTTTGTAAAGGACTGTTATTTCTCATTACCAGCTTAGCACTTTTTGATCTACTTTTTAAAAAACTAGGCAATACATACAACAGCTTGCTTCAAACCACTCCTATCCCTTATCCTCTATATCCCCAATCCTCTTTGGTTAAATACCACCTACATAGTTTTTTCTCTTATACCTTTAATATAAACATCTGAGTTTCAATTGAATTTTGCAAACATTTAAAAGACAAATGTGGTATTTTGCATATTTTGGCATTTAATAAGGAAGTAAGTACATACTTTTTTATAAGGACGGAAACTATCATATAATGTTTAAACTTATATAGTTAAAATCTGCAAACAACCAAACCATACCAGGATAATGATAATTTCTTAAATAGTAAGTTGAAATAAATTTTATTTTCCTAGTGTGCTTATCATTCAGCAGATAATAAGGAACCAAGATAAAAATGTAGGCTGTTCAACAGGTTCACTTCAGCCTGAATACACACAAAATAGTAAAAAGCCTACATAGGAAAGAAAGTGAATGTTGAGCATTGCATTGAGTATTGTGCTACCATTTATTACATTCATTGTCGGCTGAGTTGTAACTGTCTTTGGGGTTATTGCTGATGTTTGGTTTGTTTTGGGATTTGGGGTCATCTTGGAACTCGAGATCATCTTGGAACTCGGGATCATCTTGGAACTCGGGGTCATCTTGGAACTCGGGGTCATCTTGGAACTCGGGGTCATCTTGGAACTCGGGATCATCTTGGAACTCTGAGTCATCTTGGAACTCTGAGTCATCTTGGGATTCTTGATATCTGGACTTCTCATAGGATTATGCTTGGTCCCAAGACTTTGGTTTGTCTTGGGGTTTGGGCTCATGCTGGAATTCGGGCTCATAGAAACTGAGGTCGTAGATGTTGAAACTGTTCCCGTAATGTGAATAAACACGAGGAGCAGGCTGGTGATGAGTGCCTTGAACATCATTTTTGTCTGCTTTAAAATAATTATATAAATTTCATCTATGTCTTAGACAACAAATAGACAAGCATATATCCTTGATTGTGTTTATTTAGTACATTCATGTTATGCCAGTATGCTTTTACACTGTTAGTGAGCAAATGAAAAGCTTTCCTTCTCAACATCTGCTGACATAAGCCCATTTTCTATCTAGGGTCACCACTTAAGGCATAAACAATCTAGAGTAAAGAGGGCTTAATTCAGTTTTCCTTTTTTAATAAAAGGGAAGATAAATTAAACACTATATATCTGGTATAAGTATGGGTACTTCCTTTCAGATTAATATATATAGTAGAGTAAGGGCCAAAGAATGATAGACAGTTTCTGAGTGTAAAGTAGCAAAATGAATAATGAAATAAATGTTGACTTTTTTTTTTTTCTTTCTTTAGACTTCTGTTGGCTTTTATTCCAACAATTTAAGGTTTAATTCCAACAATTTAAGGTTTAAGCTTAGGTCACAATTAGGGTATTCATTCTAAATGTTTACACCCAACACTAAAAGAGGATTTCTCCCAGTGCTTGGGATGTCCTTCGTTTTTTCCCTTTAAAAAAAAAAAAAGTAGTTTCTGGAGAATTTCATAGCTTTTAAGATAAAAGGAAACTTAGAATTGATCAAAATCAATTCCTTTTTTATTCAAATGAGCTCACACAAGAGGAATAACTTGCCTGAGTATACCAGAGCTAGAACTTGAGTCTTAGTTCAGTGTTTTTTAGTGGTTGTGGACTGTGAAGACATAGTAGATTCTATACCAAAAGTTTAATGCAAACCATTTTTAAAGTAAGGATAATTTTCTTTTATCCTGTATTTAAATCTAATGGCTTACTAATATATAGCCCATTCTGGATATGATTATTATAATTTTTTAAACTTAAAATTTAAACTTTTATTTTAGAAATTTAATATATACTAAAAGTTATATTTGCCTCTAATAAATAATCGAGAAAAATGTCAAATTAATATTACCTTTTGATTTTTTTGTTTTGCTTTGTTTTCGAAGGTTGAGAAGTCAGCCTTTCTCTGGTATCCTGGAGAATCTGATTCTGATGGGGATTTCTAACTCACTACATGCTATTTAAATATACTTAATGAGCAAGTCACATGTTTGAAACTTGACCTGCTATTTGCTGTTTGGAAGTATCCAACTGAGAATTTTCCAAATAACTGGTGTAAATAGGTAGACTTTAACAGAGATTAAGGCATTCAAATAAAGTCTTTTACAATCTGTTCATTTAGTTAAAGAACCTAGTGAATACCATGTTGTTATTCCTCTTATCTGTGTATATACATTAATGAATTTCTTCACTGGATTGACTCTAAATACATGAATACACTCTTGTGGGTATGAGTAGCGTGATTTAAAATCAAATAAGAATGTTCAAGATAGATGTCTTTTTTTTTTTTTTTTCCTGTCAGGCATCTGGGTGTATGTTTATAGGATAGTTTCTAGTTATGAATATTTTGAAGTTTAAAAAAATAATTTAAGAATTATTGGGATACATTCCAGTAATTTAATTTTGGGTAAATAAAGTAGTCTTGTTTATTTGTTTGTTTTGTTTTAGTTATAGGTGGACACAATACCTTTGTTTTATTTTTATGTGGTGCTGAGGATCGAACCCAGTGCCCTGCATGTGCTAGGCGAGTGCTCTACCACTGAGCCTCAACTCCAGCCCCAAATAAAGTAGTCTTAAGAAGTTAAACTGTATTTCTATGAGACTTAAACTAAGAATTGCATATGATTTTATAAAGTTGTGTATGTGTTTGTATTAAATCACCAAACCACTTGCCTTGAAGACGTTAAGGAAATTCTTTACAGGAATTTTGTGTTTTGATTAGTTCTTTTCCTTGATAACAGTGTATAAGGAAGTTGGTTGTGTTGTGTTCATGTTTTCATCATACTGGCTAACACTTTTTAAGTATTATAGGGCTGTGAACAATAGTGTTGGCATACAAGGAAATTGCTTTATAAATGGCAAAAGTACAAGTCAATACATGTTCCTCACTTGTTTTACTTTGCTGTAAATTTTTTTTTTCTTGTGAATGAATAGAACAACTGCCTGCTAAATCTTAATTTATATGGTACATGTAATAAGTTTACTTAACTGGAGGTTAGTGTGCTCAGACCTAAGAAGTAAACAAAAGAAGCCTCTTGGCAACCAGAGTAAATATTAAAATTAGACTTCTAAGATAATGCTCAGGAGTTTGATACTGTGCTTTCTCCACCTACTTGGTCATTCTTGCTTTGGGGACATACATAGTTGATAATAGTAATATTTTTGCCCAGAGCTGACTGTCAGCATGACTTATTTTGCTAATTCTGATCTTTTGAGTACTAAACTTACACAATACTTTATTGTGCTTCAAAAACTTCATACTCGCTTTATGTAAAATTCAGTATTTTCTCCTTCCTACTCTTGGATCCAGATGTGTTCTCATAATCTCTTAACCACATCATCACCTAGCCAAATAACTCTCCAGCCTTTGATTTCTCATTATCTTCTCATTCTTATTGATCTTAAGCTTCCTGGACATTTTGATGATGAATAAATAACATTTTAATATCTGAACATTCCAGCACTCAGATATTCCCAAACAAAAATCATTTGCCATTGTTCAAGCCTTTAAAGACTTCCTTTTTGTGTGTGTGCAGCCTCCCTCATCTTCCCAAAGTACTTTTCTTCCTTGTTCAAAACTGTAACTCTAGGTTTAATTCTGATGTCAGTACCTTTTATGTGAGCCTTCCCTAATTGTACACTTCAGAATCAGTCATAGTAGGCTTTTATACTTAGCATTACCTACTCAAGCTCATGCAGGATAGACATCAAATACAGCTAACAGAGAGGTGGAAAGAATCATTTGTTGCATTGATTAGTATAGCAGGGTGGCTACCCCAAAGGCAGAGTAGCCAGGCAGCAAAGTAACCACTCCATAGACAGAGTGGCAAGGAAGTCAAAGGGCAAACAATATTATACAGTTGTGGACCAGAAATTTGCATATTTATATGAATGTGTATATTTATGTTTATAAATATATAAATTTATAATATATAAGTTGCATATTTATATATGTAGCAATATTTATGATTGTGTTGTAATCTTAGCACTTCTGTGCTATTTTGCATACGATGTAAAATATGTCCAAAATTGTGTCACTCCACCCCCACTCTCCCAATATATTTTAATGGAAAAATCCATTTAAGTACAGTTTCATTCAAGAGGTTATGGTCCAAATTGCTTGCATTAGTTTTTATGTTTTCTTCTTGTTTGTCTTGAACAGTGGATAATTGGGGGAGGCCTTTTATTTTTACTTTTTATCTTAAGCATAAAGTATGCAGTGCTTTTTCTTTTAACAGTCTCCAACTTTAACTTTGTATTTCTTGTTCCTGCCACTTATCTTAAAGATAGAATAAGTAGTGCCTTTCTGTTGACTGTCACCAACTTTTAGTCCTATATTACTGCCTTACACAGAGTCTGTTTTTTACTATTAAAGGTATTTTAAATTTTTTTTTACCGTATTCTGACTTGTATTCCTCTATCTTCTAGCATAGTGAATGCTTATAAAGATTAGGATACAATAAATATTGGAGTCGATTGAAAAAATTTCTTCATGTCTGAGGACCGATATAATTAATAATGTCTACAGTAATAAGAGACATTTGGTCATTTGTGGTTTTTCCCTGCATCTTAAACATAAATTTGCAAGTTGTAGACTTGAATTTAAAAATTCTGTCTATACTTTCTGTCTCCTGTTTTGTGGATCATATACACATTCATAATCCCTTATCTGTAATTCTGGAATCCCAGATCCCCTGGAAACTTAAAAGTTTTTTAAAAAAAAGTTTGGCACTAAAATTTATTTGGAACATTTTATACTTGCATTGGTGTGAGGTTTTTTTTTCTTTATTCCTATAATCTTAGTATACTTAGTGTTAATATTAATGTTTCTCTGCAGAAACATTATGTTGATTTTGAGATGCTGTTCCAGTTTCCACTGGAATTGTATATACTGCATAATAAGGCATATCTGGACTTATCTTTCTGGGCACATCACTGTACTCCTAGCATCCTTGTAGTTAGGTAGTATTTGTGCAGCAAATAAATGTAGGTTCCAGTGATATATATCATTTCAGGCCTGGTGTCTAACCTCATACCAATCCTCCATTCTTGCTTTCCTCAATGAATGTCTATTAGAAACACAAGATTCAGTGGAAGGCATCTCCAGGCCCCTATAAGACAGTAGAACTACCAGGTGATATGATGTAGGTGAAAAATAAAACTTTTATTGTCTTAGCCAGTGATATTTTGGGGTTATTTGTGACAGAAATTAGTCTGTGATGACTAATATAACTGAGTGCTGGGTAACTTGCCTTTGCCTTTCTACATTCACTCTGTTTTTCAGAGGCTGGCCTCTTTGGAGGACATTGTTGGGCTTCTCTTTTCTCTGCATTCCAATTGGCCATTAGGGAATATAAGCAGGGTATTGGAGGGAAGAAAGAAAAGTTGGGGTATGTATTCTCTTGGCTCCCTTCCTGCAGGGTCCTCTCTGCTGCTTGCATCTCTCTATGAGGATTTTGGGTTTTGTTGGGTAATCGTTTCTATGTCTGCGTTCTGGTAATTGCTCACTCTTAACCTCTACTTCAGGTATAGTATCTCACTATATTTTGTAGTTTCCTTAAACCGTGTCTTCTTTATACATAATCTCTTATGTCCCAATTTGAATGTGCTTCCTGTTTCCTACTAAAATCCTAACTGCTTTAACCCTTCCTAAATCTGAACAAGTCTAAATACAGAAATACATTTTGCTTCAAAGGGTACCTTCAAATAAGGGGTTGTAGGTCCATACCAAGTTTGTAGATTTATAGTATTAATTGTAATATTTTTATGGCATGTATTAGACTTTTAATGTTTGAAATGAATTTATGTATGCATACTTTTCTAAAGGCAGTTCAGGTTTCAGGATTAAAAATTTTATCATACTAAAAATGGATTTTTGCCTATATTTTAAATTAGAACATTCAAAGCATTATAGTATTATATAGCACTGAAAAGTGACTTTAAATGTGGATATAACCAGTGAAAAATGACTTGATTTTTAAAAGATACTTTCTTTTTGTTCCTCTCTCTTGGATAATGGTATCCCCATCTCCCCTGAGGTTTAAATAGAAACCTGCCTTTACCTGCTCTTACCAGATACATCTCGTAAGTCATTAAGTCTTGTTGATTTGCTTCAGAAATTTTTTATTTTTTACCCTCATACTACAGACTCAGTAGTGTTTTTATTGTTGTTGTTAAATTCTTTTATTTAAATATGCCTTTATTTTATTTATTTATTTTTATGTGGTGCTGAGGATCGAACCCAACCCCAGCACCCCCAGACTCAGTAGTTTTGTTCATTGAGTAAGATGGAATTGATAAACTTGTTTGTGAAGGACCAGATAGTGTGAGAACCATTTTTAGCTTGCAGGATAGTGCTAATGGACTGTGTAGTTTGCTGACCTATGGCCTAGGCTTTTGTCGTATACCCTCCAACTTCCACATTTTTTCCCAGAATGATCTGTCTATAATATGGGCATAGCACTTTCAGGTAGATCTTTTATGTACTCTTGTTATATTTAAGGCATTTATATACCACTTTTAACATTTTTGTCATTTCTTCATAACCGCCTATGCTATTACATTCTCCAAATTTTTATTTGACTGTTTTCTTTAAAAGAAAATTTGTACTATAAATGGAAAGTATATTGATTCCATAACTAGAAATCCAGTAAACAACAAGTAACAGTAAAAAGAAATGTACAACTAGCAAATGCCTTTCTTTCTTTTGTATTGGGGATTGAACCCAGGGGTGCCTAACCACTGAGTCACATCCCCAGCCCTTTTTTATATTTTATTTAGAGACCAGGTTTCACTGAGTTGATTAGGGCCTTTATAAGTTGCTGAGGCTGGCTTTGAACTCTCCATCCTCCTGCCTCAGCTTTCTGTGCCTGGGATTATAGGCATGCACCAACACGCCCAGCCCCAACTCTTTTTAAAACAGGATCTTGCTAAGTTACTTAAGGCCTCACTAAGTTGCTGAGGTTGGCCTCAAACTTGTGATCCTCCTGCCCCAGCTTCCTGAGCTGCTCGAAATCCAGGCATGTGCCACCATGCCTGGCAAATGCCTATTTCATATACCACCAAATCATATATGTATCATATTTCAAAAAACCTGTGGTGTGGCTGGGTGTAGTGGTGTGCACTTATAATCCCAGTGATTTGGGAGGTTGATACCCTGTCTCAAAAAATAAAAAGGTCTGGAGATGCAACTCAGTAGTAGAGTGCCCCTGGGCTCAATCTCCAGTTCCAAAAACACAAAAACAAAACTCTTGTTTATAAGATAAACCTTTTGTTCCTTAGCATCTCATACAAGTCTCATACTGCTCACTTTACTTGCAAGATTGCTCAGCTAAAGCAAAAGATTCAAGTCATTCTGGTAAGAGGCTGGATGCTGGCCTTACATTCTGGAAATCTGATGGTGCTGGTCCTAAGTAAACATATTTGAGCTTGGACTATTCTCAGGAAAGTACATTGATGATATACCGCAGAGGGTATCATCAGAGCAGATACTAAGAAGACTCTAGGGGTTGGCAAAGCTGCAGAGGCAGCCCACTATATTGATCGAAAAAGTTTTAAAACCATTTGTTTCAATTGGTCACTTAAATTGAATAATAGAAGCTGGGTTAACCATCATAGAATATAAGAACATCTGTTAGAGGGATGCTCCAGATTTGATACCATATGCCTCACATTATGCACTGGCTATGCTGACCATCTTATCATTGCCCTCCTCTGCCATGCCCTGCCATCCTGCCATGCATCCTTCAACTTCTACTTTTTTTTTTAATACTGAACCAAGGAGCACATTACTACTGAGCTAAGTCCCCAGCCCTGCCCCCGCCCCTTTATTTTGTTTTTGTTTTTTAGAGGCAGGTTCTTGCATAGTTGCTTAAGGCCTCACTGTGTTGCTGGGCTGGTTTTGAACTTGTGATACTCCTGCCTCAGCCTCCTGAACCACTGGGATTGTAGGGGTGCACCACCACACCTGGCTCAACTTCTACTTTTGATTAAAGATCTGACTCCCTCTCCTCTGGAGGTTTTTTTTAAAAGTTTTATTTAGATATAATTCACAAATCATACAATTCACCCCTTTAATAAACATATACAATGTAGTGATTTTTTAACATTTCAGAGTTGTGTATTTATCACCACTAACTTTAAATGTTTTCATTATTCCCCAAATAAACCCTATAATCATTTGCAGTTTCTCCCCTTTCATCCCCCTCCCCAACACCTGGCAATTAGTAATTACTTTCTATGGATTACATGTTCAGATATTTCATATAAATGGAATCACACAATGTGTGCTGTTTTGTGACTTGCTTCTTTTACTTTATATAAAATGTTTTCAGTGTCCACCTGTCATTTATAAGAACTTTATTTACACACACACACACACACACTAGTAGTAGATGGACACAATACCTTCATTTTGTTTATTTATTTTTATGTGGTGCTGAGGATTGAACTCTGTGGCTTACATGTACAAGGCGAGCACTCTACTGCTGAGCTCCAGCCCCAGAACTTCCATTTTTTTTTATAGCTCAGTAATATTCCACTGTATGGGTATACCACATTTTATTTGTCTATTCATCTTTCTCTTGCAATTGCTTCCATATTTTGGCTATTATGAATAGTGCTACTATAAATATTTGTGTATTAATTTCTATGTGAACCTATATTTTCATTTTTTTAGATGTATCTAAGAGGGGAATTTCTGGGACATATAGTAATTCAAAGTTTTACCTCTAAAGAACTATCACGCTGTTTTCTAAAGTGGTCATGTCTGTACTTTCACAATGGCAGTATAAAAGTTTTTCCACATATAAAAGTTTCTTCACATCTAAAAGTTTCTCCACATCTAATTTCTCTACATCCTTACCCAATACTTGGTATTAGATCTATGTAGACAAATTTTGATTAAATCCCTCCTCTACTAAACCAGAGTAAGTTTATTGGTTTTTTGATACCTCGGATTGAACCCAGGGGTGCTTAACCACTAAGCCACATCCTCAGCCCTTTTTATTTTTTATTTTGAGACAGGGTCTTGCTAAGTTGCTGAGTCCGACTTTGAACTCTAGATCCTCCTGCCTCAGCCTCCCAAGCTGTGAGGATTATAGGTGTGAACCACCATTAATTAGTAAATAACATGGCCACATTCAAATATATTTTTTCTGTTTACACATTGGACTTTTAGCTCCTAGATCTTACATGCCTTTATCTGGGTACACAGAAAATCTAGCAGAATATATGTGGCATTTCATACAACATTTAATAAATGAATCTAGGTTTAAATTATTATTGTATTTGTAAACATTCATTGATAGGATTAAAAGTAAATTTTTTTATAGAAGCTAATTACCAGTTTTAATTATAGACACAGATGATTGTAGTTTGAATAAAGGATACTGGATTTCATTCTAGTGATTAGAATTGAGCCAAAAGATTTATTGAATGGCTTTGTTTTCTGTGATTCTTGGTTTACATAAAGAAGTACAGTAGCTTTGGGTGTTAATGAAACAAGGCTTTGCTTTGTTAAACAAAGATGATTTAGTGTTTGTTACATACTAAAGAATCAAGGATTATGACTGGACACATACAAAAAAAGATGGTTAGTGATTGCAGTCCATCTACTGCTTTATAAAAACAGAGCTGGGGATTGAACTCAGGGGCACTCAACCACTGAGCCACATCCGCAGCCCAATTTTATATTTTATTTAGAGACAGGGTTTCACTGAGTTGCTTAGCGCCTCACTGTTGCTGGGGCTGGCTTTGAATTTGGGATCTACCTGTTGCCTCTGGAGCTGCCAGGGTTACAGACATGCACCACCACTCCCCAAAACAGTTATTTTTTTGAACCAACTGTGGTTCACCTCTTTTAGGTAAGTATGTAATCCTTAAAAGAAAATAATCCTGAGAGATATCTACAAGGCTTGATTATTTTAAACATCTGGAAAACTTCTAAAATAAGCATGTAAGAATAAATACATCCGGGCTGGGGTTGTGGCTCAGCAGTAGAGAGCTAGCCTAGTATGTGCAAGGCCCTAGGTTCGATCCTCAGCACCACATAAAAATAAATGAATGAATGAATAAATAAATAAATAAAGTTGTTGTGTCCAACTGCAACTAAAAAATTAAATATTAAAATAAAGAATAAATACATCCAAATGAATGTTATTTCCTACAGAATAGTCACAGGGGGAGGCGATATACTTACTTCAAACCATGCTATCTTTCAGTACATCATTTTAGAGAAATAATGTTTTGGAAGTGCTGCCAAAGTCTGAAGCACATTATTTTAGAATGTGGTAAGAAAATTTTCAAAGTTGAAAGCATTTTGGTAAACAAAACACCAAGTTTAGTAATACTGTTTCTTTGTTTTGGTTTGATTTGGTTTTCATGTGGAAGGTTTTTGTTTTGTTTTGGTTTTATGCAGTATTGTAGGGAATTGATAAGACTCTCTACCACTGAGCTACATCCCCAGCCTTTTTAAATTTTGAAACAAGGTCTTGGTAAATTGCTGAAGCTGGCTTCAAATTTGTGATCCTCCTGCCTCAGCCTTGATAGTTGCTGGGATTACAGGCATGCACCACCATACCCTGCTTAAAATGAGGGATTTTTCTTGGTGTAATTACAAACTGGTTCTGAGTGGTATTTGAAAAAGGCCCCAGAACATTTTCAGTAATGCTGATATTATTGAAATAAAAATATGACTAGTCACCATGATTTCTTTGACAAACTAGTAAGCAGTTTAGGAGTATTATTATTTATGTTCAAAGTTAAAGTCAATTTACAGTCATCTTATAGTTAATACATGAATATAGATATTTTACTAGTTTCAAGTGACTCCTTGATTCTTTGATTTAATGTAACTTTTTTGTTTTGTGGTACTGGGAATTGAACCCAAGGCTCACACATATTAAACAAGTACTCTACCATTGAGTCACATCCCCAGACTTTCAATTAATTTGGATATGTCTTACAGAAACTTGGGCTTTCAAATGTCTCTAAGTTTATATCTAATAATCTGCAGCTTTCTTATAGAATTTACAGTCAGAACAAAAGACTCATAGTATTTCATGAAAGTATGACATTAAGCAAGAGGGATTTGATGTGATCATAGTAGAAAAGCCATACTTGTTGAAATATCCTATAAAATAGATGAAATTATTTTTAGACAGTTATTTGCTTTCTTTATTTGTCATTGGTATGAGGAAATACAACGGAATAGATAAAGTCTAAGTAATAAAATGGGTAGATGCCTGTGGCTATGTGCCAGATACTCTTAATACTATATAACATCTCAGATATGATAATGGTAGCTGAGGCTTTGGTTAGCAGTTGAGGGCTTTTTCAGTGGTTACTATGGTATATGGCATCCTTTTCCCCCTTACATGCTTTTGGGTTTTTTCCTCTTTCTTTCTTGATGAAAAGCCATTAAATCTTTGTTTCTTTTCTGTCGAGGCAAGCATTTAACAGACGTTTAAACTCCCTCAGTCGCAGAGTTCACTCAGTTTGTTTAAACTGTAATGTGACTATGGGCAACCAGAGTACACAAAGTGGAAAAGCTATGTTTCCTGGTATGAGTATTTCATCAGATTAATTGATCCTTGGCCTTGTAATATTCATGCAAATATTCAAATATCTTATTTTTTATTGTTAACAAATCATATTTGTCATGGGGTAAATAAATAACAGATCTTTTAAATAAAAAGTCAGTTATTTGAAGCACAATTCAAGAGGGCAGATACATGGGAAATTGTATCATATGGGTTCAGTCATTTAAAAATATATATATTAATTGTAGATGGACACAATACAATACCTTTGTTTTATTTATTTATTTTTATGTGATATCAAGGATTGAACCCAGTGCCTCACGCATGCTAGGCAAGCACTCTACCACTGAGCCACAATCCCAGCCCTGGTTCAGTCATTTTTGTTTCTACTCTTGTTAAGTATCCAAGAATCTCTTATACAGGGAACAGTAGTAATCATTAAAATGTTTATGGAGCAATAGTAGAATGAATATGACATTATTACCCTATGTACATATGACTACATGACCTGTGTGATTCTGCATCATGTACCACCAGAAGAATGAGAAATTATATTCCACTTATGTTGTGTCAAAATGAATTCTACTGTCATGTATAACTAATTAGAACAAATTTTATATGATTTAATCTACTTCTTAAAACACCATGGCATATATTTTTAAATATATATACACGTGTGTGTGTGTGTATGTGTGTGTGTGTGTGTTAATCAAAAGACACAGTCACTTATGAGATTATAACACAGAATATAGGTTATAAAGTGCTTTTTTTGGTACTAGGGATTGAACTCAGGGGCACTCAATCACTGAGCCACATCCCCAGCCCTATTTTATATTTTATTTATAGACAGGGTCTCACTGAGTTGCTTAGTGCCTCGCTATTGCTGAAGCTGGTTTTGAACTTGGGATCTTCCTGTCTCAGCTTCTGGAGCTGTTGGGATTAAAGTTATGTGCCACCGCGCCTATAAAACTTTTTGTCATGTTGTTTCTATTAAACCACAATGCTCTTTGTGTTTAGAATGTATTTTGAACAGACAAGAACCAAGCAATATGTGTGTTTCATTTTCATACTTCAAGCTCATCAGTAACTTTGAGTAAATTCAGAATCTCAGGCCAGGAATTCTAAGTAGGGATAAATGGGTGTATTTATCTTATGTATCTCCCTTAGTTCTTAAATATATTTAATGGTCTGGGGGCTGTTGAACCAAAATGGCATGTTTTAAAGTTGAGCTTCTTAAAAACCTCATTTGTCACAGTTTTCAAAGTGTGAAACAAACTAACCTGCTTAACACATTATTAACACGTTGAAGTAATATGTTTTTACTTCCCTGACTGACTTCCCTTGGACAATTTACGGTACTGAATTGTTCACAAGTCATCAGGCTTAATAATTATTAATTATTAATTCTCTGAGATTGTTTCAAGCATAACTCTCCACTGCTCATGGCTTCTTATTTGACAAATAGTAGCTTACCCAATCCCTCATTCTTTTATTTAATCTCTTTCTCAGGACTTTGATGCTAAAACTGACCCTAGAATAAGGACTTGGAGGTTTGACTTTGTCTGTCTTCATTAGGTTATTGTTAAGTCTACTAGTCACATCTTTGATTTATGTTTTTTCATTCTGTTTTTATTTATAAGCTCAGATAAAGCCCGTCAAAAAAAGAAACTTGGGAGGGAGCGATAGATAAGCTAAAATTAAAATGATGAATATTGGTAAGAAGAGGGAAAAGAGTGTAGCACATAGGACGTGCAGAATCTCAGAAACCCTGGTGGCAAGGGAGAGCATAGTAAATTGATAGATAGAAATAAGTTTTGCTTTTTTGAACTATAGAATGTGCGGGGACTGGTATTTAAAAAAAATTAAAATAGTATCATTAAAGGAAGCTAGGGTCTAGTCATAAAGTAAGCCATCATCTGAGATAGGGAAAATTATTGAAGATTTGGTTTGTTGCTGTTTATAAGAACTTGTCTGGTAAGATTTGTTGGGGAAGGATTCCTGCCTGCAATTGGCCATGTAGAGCTAAATTAAGCTAATATAGTAATATAGTATGTGTGTGCTTTGAAGAATTTTGTTTGTGCCTTTGTATTTCTGATTTTTTTTTTAGTGACTCTTTGTATTTCTCGTCTTTAAACTTCTAGTTGTTTGACCATACCTACCTGTTCACACATTATCTAGCCCCTTTGCATTTCTCTCTTTTTCCTACTCATCCTAGATCCCTTGGACAGATTCTCCCAATAGTTCTTTTTCTTAGATCCATTCCATTTTTCCAGGACAAAGCAGGTAATAAGACATACTTAATATACTATGTTTCCTTTTTGGTATATATATTTTTTATTTTTCCTCATTTTTATTAGTACATTATAGTTGTACATAATGGAGGGATTTATTGTTACATATTCATACATGCAGACTGTATAACAATATAATTGGCCAATATCACTCTCCAACACTTTCCCCCTACCTCCCTGGTTATATTTCTTTTTTTTTTTTTTTTTTTAAGAGAGAGGAGAGGGGGAGAGAGAGAGAGAGAGAGAGAGAGAGAGAGAGAGAGAATTTTTAAATATTTATTTTCTTTTTGGCGGACACAACCTCTTTGTTTTTATGTGGTGCTGAGGATCGAATCTGGGCCGCACGCATGCCAGGCGAGCGCGCTACCGCTTGAGCCACATCCCCAGCCCTGGTTATATTTCTTCTAGTTGTTTTCTTTTTCCTTCCTCCACCGACATTGATTCTAGGTGTGCTCTACCACAAATTCAAAATTGGAAAATAGTCCAATTTAATGCTCGTTTTATTTATTTATTTTGGTACTGGGGATTTAACCCAGAGGTGCATCCTGGGTTTAAGACAGACACACCAAGTCAAACCTCCACTGAGGTACATCCCCAGCCTTTTTCATTTTTTCTTTTGAGTCAGGATCTCACTAAGGCTGAGGCTGACCTTGAACTTGTGATCCTACAGTCTTAGCCTCCTAAGTCCCTGGGATTATAGGCATGCACCACCACTCCTGGCTCTTTTTGTTTTTTGATTTTGAGGCAGGATCTCAGTATATTGCTGAGGCTTAAGTTGCTGAGCTTGCCATTCTCCTTCCTCAGTTGCTTGAGTAGCTGGAATTACAGGCATGTACTATGGTGCTTAGCTTCTTTTATTGTTTTCATAAAGTTATATAGCTTGCGTGTTTATAGCGTATAATTTTTGCTTATCTAATATTTGCAGTTTCCACATTTCAATCTTTAAAAAAAACTTATTATTATTGGTTACATAATATTTAGGTTAGAGTGTTGACATTTACTTAGTTTCCTGATGGTTAATATGTGGCACTGTTTCTATTTTCCTTGCTGTTAGAAATTCTAATATGTTGTTGGACTGGAGATATAGCTCATTTCCAGTAGTGGAGATCCTGCCTATCATGTGCAAGACCCTGGGTTCAGTCCCCAGCACTAAGACAGAGCGTGTATGCAAGTAAGCAAGAAAGCCGTGGTTTTTCTTGAATTTGGGGTTGTGACTAATTTGACAGATTGCTCTCAAAAGAATTGTACCAGGATGTGAATGTGGCCATTTCATTATACCATCTGTAATTTAGCGTTCTATTACTTAAAAAAAATTGCTGTTGTTTTAGTAGTAGGAAATGGCATCACATTTTTATTGTTTCTTAGTTGAGTTGGTCAGTTATATTCCCATAATAGTTATTAACCCCCTGTGCCCTGTCTTGTAAACATCCTATTTGTGTCCATTTATCCCTTGTAAATCTTAATATTCTTATCCATTTCATAAACTCCTCATTAATAATCTCCTTTATGGTACTCTATTTGAATATTTTTTATCAGGTTTGTTGTTAAAGCATAAAGAAATTTGAAGGCTTTTTATAAATCTTTTGCTGATTTGCGAATTTTTTCCCTTTGTCTAATTAAAAACCAAAAAGCCTTTCACTCAGATTTACAAATGTTTTAAAATTCTTCCGATTTTATGATTTCCTTGTTAATATTATCTTTTATAGTCCACTGTGTTTGTGGATCACATGAATCGAGCATTCAACTGGACTGTTTTCCAGTTTTTGTCAGCAGTTATTTATTGACGCTTTCCTTTTCCTTTTTATTTCTGATTTTGTTCTTTCTAAATTTAACCAAATTTGAGAACTAGGCACAGAGCTAATTTGCTGGTATTGTATAACTAATGAGCAAAGCCTTATTATATATTGAGTTCTTATGTGTACTGTGTTCTGATTGTGTTATCATTTCTGTATTGTGTTTTTGTTGTCATTTTTGTTTTGTTTTTTAGTAATACTGGAGATCAAGCCCAGGGCATTGTGCAAGCACTGAGCTACAGCCTCAAACCCTTCCTATTTTTATGTTATTACCCTCTGTATTAATTATGGTAGTTGATGCATGTTTTCCTCTTAGGAAAGGCTAAGATCCTCTCTCTTTCTTCCTTTTTCTGTTCTTTCTTATGTATTTCTCCAAACAATCTTATATATTTTATTTCCCAAAATATTCTCATTGTAATATTTGTCAGAATTGATTTAATCCATAGATTGTTGGAAATAGTTGCAGCTTTACAATATCCAGTCAAGATGTGTCTTCTGTATTTAGCCTTGGTTATACTCTAGGTACCAACTAAATATTTGATTGAGTCGAAAGAATGGAGAGTGGCATGCAGTAGTGCATGCCTATAATCCCGGCGACTTGGGAGACTGAGGCAGGAGGAGACTGAGTTCCAGCCCTGCTTCAGCAATTTAGAGAGGCCCTTTCTGTAAATAAAAAGGGCTGGGGTTGTGACTTAATGGTAGAGAGCCCTGGGTTCAATCCCTAGTACGGGGGGTGGGGGGTGGGAGTGAAGAGAGAATGATTGAATGAGTGAAGAATCCTTAGTTTACCATTTTAATCAAGTCTGGATACATACCTCTCAGTAATGTTTTCCAGCTTTTTCCCATTAGGTCCTGCATATTTCATGTGAATGTTGTTTCTTGGCATTGTATATTCTTATTCATTCTCATATTCATATTCTCTCTCTCTCTCTCTCTCTTTGTACCTGGGATCAGATCCAGGCATGCTTAATCATTGAGCCACATCCTCAGCCCTTTTTTATATTTTATTTAGAGACAGGGTCTCAGTGAGCTGCTTAAAGCCTCATTGAGTTGCTTAGGGCCTTGTTAAGTTGCTGAGGCTGACTTTGACTCCTTCTGCCTCAGCCATGGGGATTACAGGTGTGCACCACCGAGCTCCTGGCAGCATTGTATATTTTCTCATAATTTTCTAATTTTTTGCCAGCACAAAAGGAAACTGTAAGTATTTCCTTATTTATTTTGTCATTAGTTATTTAAAGAGATTCTGAGGAATCTCTTGGATAATTATTTCACTTGCCAATAATGATCTAGTTTCTTATTATCTTACAGTTTTATCTGTTGCTTCTGTTTTTTTCTGGAATTCACCAAATAATGTTAAAAAAGATTGCCAGTAGTGGAGCTGGGGTTGTAACTGAGTGGTAGAGTGCTTGCCTAGCACATGTGAGGCACTGGGTTTGATCCTTAGTACCACATAAAAAAATAAATAAATAAAGGCATTGTGTTCATCTACAACTAACAATATTTAAAAAAAAAGACTGCCATTAGTGGTCATCAATAATTTATATTCTCATATTCTCTCTTCTCTCTCTCTCTTTAAGATGGACACAATACCTTTATTTTATTTATTTTTATTTGGTACTGAGGATCAAACCCAATGCCTCATGTGCTTGGCAAGCCCTCTACCACTGAGTTACACCCCAGGGGCTGGGGATATAGCTCAGTTGATAGAGGGCTTGCCTTGCATGCATGAGTCCCTGGGTTCAATCCCCAGCACCTCCAAAAAAAAAAATAATAATAATAATTAAAAAATAATTGGGCTGGGGATGTGGCTCAAGCGGTAGTGCACTCACCTGGCATTCGTGCAGCCCGGGTTCAATCCTCAGCACCACATACAAACAAAGATGTTGTGTCCGCCGAAAACTGAAAAATAAATATTAAAATTCTCTCTCTCTCTCTCTCTCTCTCTCTCTCTCTCTCTTTTTTAAAAAAAATAATAATAATTTACTCTTAGTAACATAGCTGAGATTTGCTGTTGCTTGTCCTCTTTAGGGGCTGGGGGAATCTCATGATGCTCTTGTACTGTGCCATTTGTACCAAAATGGATATTTATGTGTAACAAGGTCCATATAACTAATAACTAATTTTATTTTAATATAATTAATATAACTAATAACAAATCTTATTTTCTCCATTTAAAAACAAAACCAAAACTTTACTCTTCACCAGCATAACATTGGCTGGTGGTTTGCAAATGCATGTTTGCATTCTTTATCTAGTTTTTAAAATATATTTTATAAGGAATGACTATAAAAGATTTTAGGTTGATTCTGACATTTTTACATTTTTAATGTCATTTAAAGGAATTTGCTGTTGCTTCATAGCCTCATTATGAAAAATTATTGAACAGCACCTATTGGGTGGTGTGAATGATGCCATTTAATACTGAGAAAGAAACCACTATGTTATGTTAGCCCATTTTATAGATGAGGAAACTGACTTAGAGCAGTAAAGTAATTTGTTAGTTGTATAGCCAGAAGTGGCAGTGGCTTATGAAATAGAACCACATTTCAGGGATAGGTGAGTGGAGATAGATGTATATTTATACATAACAATTCAACTTACTGTGGGATTAGGTTCCAGAAAAACTCTTTGTAAGTTGAAAATATCACAAGTCAAAAATGCATTTAGGGACTGGGTTTATAGCTTTGTTTGTAGAGTGCTTGCCTTGTATGTACAGGGCCCTGGGTTCAATTCCCAGTAAAACACACACACACACACACACACACACACAAATGTATTTAGTGCATTTAATCTACCAAACATCATAACTTAGCCTAACTTTCAGTGTGTATAGAATACTTGCACTCACTTAAAGTTGGGCAGAATCATCAAACACAAAATCTATTTTATAATAAAGTTATGAATGTCTCATGTAATTTATTGAATACTGTACTGATTGTGAAAAGCAGAATGATTGGTATGGGTACATTATCACACTATTGTAAAGTTGAAAAATCTAAGTTGAACAATCATAAGTCATATATATTGACATATACATACATATATCTCTATGTCTCATGAGCTTAAGGCATGAGAAAACTAATGCATTTTGAAATGTTTATGGAGTCCAGAAATACAGTACATAGGGGCAAATAATGAGCCCTCTCATTGATGATGAATGTCTGATTTTCTTAGGGAAAAGTTTTATCTAATTTCTTAAAGACTGGATTATACTTCTTCCTAAGGTCACAGAGTCTGAATAGTTGACATATATGGTATTTGTAAATTTACCAAGTTTTTCTTCCACATTTTATACACATATTAGTAGGATTGATATAATCCATAGGTAATCCTGATACTATAGTCCATAATTTTACTTCCTACTACTTTTCTCCATAGGAATTCTATGACAACATTGAACCCTTGACACCCTCAGAATAAAGGACAGTAACTTCTAAGAAACCCACTTCCTGTGGAATATAGTGCATGCTTTTTTTAAATAAGACATGTTGTGGTAGAGTAGGGATTATCTAAGTAATTAGCCTCTGTCATGCATAGTGAAAGTACTAGATCCGTGTTTGGAAGACAGAAACGACAGCATACCCATTTGAAAAGGTAATATATTTTAACAGTTTGGGGGACTTGTTCAAATAACTTGCCCTTGTCTTCATGGTGAGACTCCCTAATATGATAAGCCAGTTAAGGTAATAGGGCAGAATAATTCAAGAGCCACTGTCCTAGGTAGTATGAGGGAAAAGAGTTGTTCTATTGAAGCTTAACTAATTTTTCCATGAAGTTTCTCCTTGAAAAGGAGAGGAAGAAGAGTGGTGCATGGACACATTAGAATGTTATTACTTTTCTTTATCTATGAATAGAAATGTTCTTAAACCAGGAGAGAATACTATCTGAATTTTAAAACTTTTTAGGAAGGAGCTTAAAAATTTCTTTTTCTACTCTCAGTCCAACTCTAGGAATGCTTGAAATTAGATTCTTCCTTATGTTTCACAAATTAAATACCTCATTTGAAGCTTATTCATTTCAGTTATGCTATCTTGCATTTTAATCTATCCTTCTTTCAGGGCTTCTTTTGCTGATTCTTGGCTATTTCTTGTGTTTGTCACTAATTCATAAGGTAACTTATTTTTGTATTTGTAGAAAATTCTCAATTTTTTCTAAATGGAGTCCCAATGCAGTGTGATTAGAGTGTCAAATCTGTCCCATGCCCAGCCCTAGTCCTCAGTCTATGGCTTTATTGTGTTTATTACTTGGTTATAGCACCAGAGAATTCCACCCCTTTTCCCCTTCTTCTTCTTCCCCGTCCCTCCTGCGGAATGGTCCAAGTTTTGCACTCTTGCAATAGTAGTAGGATTTAATTTTGTGAATATTAAGTTTTTTTGTAAATGGTCTGTTAAATATGTACTTAAACTACTCCTTTATATGTCCTTAAACTAAAACTCTTCATTATATTGTGTTTTTAATACTTAAATGCAAGAACAAAGTTAAGTTTTCCTTATTAAAATGCAAAGCCTAGTGTCTTCTAGCCTTTTGAAGAGCTTTTGTTCATTATATAATCTGTAAAGTAGCCAAGAGTTCCTCAGAAGCAGGACATCATTTAGGTTTAATACAATTATGGCTTGTGTGTAAAATAATGTTGTGGCTTAACTGTTCATACTTTAGTGGCAGAATCCTTAGTTCAATTCACCTTAAAGACTTTACCAAGGTTCCTGAGAACAAAAATGATTAGGCATTTTGATTCTACCAAAGTTTACATGTCTAGAAAGCTAAATGACACAGTTATAAGCATAGACCTTTTATTTTTTTCCCAGATGTTTGACAGTGTAAACATACATAAAATACATATTAAAGTTTAGATGCTTTATATTTTGTGCAATAAATCGAAGCCTTAAAAAGAAAACATCTCATTAAAAAAAATTAGTTTTACTTAAGACAGAAAAGTAGCAGCAAGTACCAAGACATTGTGCACTTCTTTTATTTAAGACAAGTTACTCATTTACATCAGAGTCAGAAATGTAAGACTGGCTTTCTTGAATACTTAACATAGCTTGAATCACTGGTTAGGTAGGGGCATATTTTCCCAACTGTACATCAGGGAGGAGGCTTTCATTAGTTTTAAGAAAATGCCGACCCTCAGCCAGCCAGCATGACCATAGCATTGAGCATTAAGAGAAATGAAACATTTACTTCCCAAGCACATGCCACAGAAGGTAAGTGAGTCTTTACATTTGCAGTTGTTTCTTCCCTCCGTAAGTTAAGGGTTGTGCTTTGTTGAGGCATTTCTGAGAAGTTTTTTGGCATGCCACTAGTGATACTTAGGGTCATAGGTGTTGGGGATGATTTTGCTGAGCTAGTGAGGCTTGTGTTTGTAACCATTCCATCTTGGAGATGAATAGTTAGAGTTGCAGCTGCTGCTTCATGGGAATTGATGGTTTCTGCAGATGTATCTTCTGGATAGGGCACCAAAGCCTTATCAGTGCTAGTAAAGGTGGTGTCTTTGCTTAATGTGACACCAAACGTTGTTTCCTTTGTTCGATATTTGGGTATTTTGGTCACTTTGGGTTGAGTTACCATACTCAGAGAATTAATGGTGTCCACTGTTTGCATCCCACTTACAGTGAATAAACTTGAGGTAAATCCAGAAGGTGTGGGATATATGTTATGTTCCTTCAAGGATGATATCTGGTTAGAACAAGGAGTTCCTATCACATGAGCTTTTGTTTCCATCATCCACTTAAGTAAGTAAGTAATGTTTTGTTTATGGTCACATGACCACCTGTTATTGTGAAGGGTTATTTCTTGCAACTGCAAGAGTTGGTCAAAAGATTGATCTGGAATGAATGTGAACTTATTGTTGTGCAGGTAAAGATGTGTGAGGTTTGTCAGGTTTATTAATGTTCCTGGAAGGATTTGTGTCAAGGAATTATTAGACAGGTCCACAATATGTAGTTTAGAGGGCATGTTGGTTGGAACTGTCCAAAGTTTGTTACTGCTGAGGTTGAGGACCTCAAGACTTCTTAATGTATTTTTAATGAGGACAACCTTTTCCAGCATGTTCTTAGAAACATCCAGATATTTAAGGTTCCACTGATAAGCAGTATCAGATTTGTCAAGAAGTTTAATATTGTTGTTAGCAGCAGACATGTTCCAGAGAGACCGAGGTAACTGAGCAGGCAGGCTTTCAAGCCTGTTGTTTGAAATGTCCAGTGTCCTCAGATTGGTATATTGGGTTAACTGGTTATGCAGATCAGTAAAGTGGTTATAAGACAGGTTTAAATGTATAATGTTCTCTTGGAGTCCGGATGGTAATGTAGTCAAGTTTCTGCCTGAACAGTCCACATGCCTGTGTCTCTCTGTACATATACATTGGAGAGGACAAATGCATAAAATACCAGGTGTGAGAAACAGGAGGATGAACAGGCAGGGAGACATTTTCAATATCTGATATTCCATCAAAGCCTGGAAACAAACAGATACACCCTTCTTTTAATATGCAAATACAATTTAGGCATCTGCATGGGTCAGTTAGCATTAGGCAAAATTTTCAATAAACCTCCTTGTTGTTGAGTCTTTTTATAATTGTTCCAGTGATTAAACTAACAAAGCTGCCCTTCATTTATAGTCCAAATGCCTAATCCTTCAATTGGGGCTATGTTGGTTGAGAGAGAGACTCCCCCCCCCCACACACCACCACAAACACACTCTTTCCTGCATTATCTTCTTTATTTTCTCTCTCCTTTTACCATTCTTTTTTTCATATTCATCTTCTCAAAGTCTTAATATGATAAATAGCATTATCTGCAAATAGAGTTGAAGTCTTAAGCTATTACTGTGTTTGATAATATGCTTTCTTATTCAGATGGGAAAAAATGGCTGTCGTGTGGGTTTTTGGGGTTGTTTTGTTTTTTAATATCTGCAGTAATGTAAAAATCAATGTGTGTGTGTGTACAATGAGATTTTATTTAGATATTAAACAATTTTTGAAATTTCATTTTTTTAAGGATAAACATATCCTTGTAAAAACATTTCAAGGCACTTGAAAAATCCAGACCAACACCATACCTCACATTTTGTAAAGTGTGTGTGTGTTTTTTTTTCCTGTATATTTCAGTACCAATTCTACAGGGAAAAACATGTATATTTACAAAGTGAATGCATATTAAAAAGACAACCCTCAACTGATACTGCAGCAAATCCCCGTGCATGCACTTGCTATTGAATATATATTCAATCCTAATGTTGACTTTTTCTTAAAAAAAGAAAAAGGAAAAAAATTCTGAAGTCCATCTCTTACTGATTTAAATAACAGCTTACCATAGTGTTGTCTTCAACATCAGCATCTCGTTTTCTCCGGGACACTTGAAGCTTAAAGGTCGTCTTGTTCTGGAGAGTCGGAACCGTTTCTGGCTGTGGGCTGTGCTTGCCTGTTCAGCTGCATTGTGTTGCTGTGAGCTGAAGCTCTCTCTGCAACCACCTGATCAGTACCACATAGGAGGACTGCAGAGCTGTCATTGGTGCTGACTCAAATTTATTTCAAGAGGTGCACACGCAACAAAATGGACAAAAATTTTTTTAAAAATTTATAGCATTGAGCATACTTACGTATCTCAGATTTGCTATAGATTGGAATACTTCATGTAAATTAGAGCTGGCCTTTCCTCCTTTCTGTGTATTCATTCTGTGGAGCTTGGGCTCCACATTTTAGCAGCTTCCTTATTAACAGTCAACTGTGCTTCTTTTTAATGCCTCTACTTTTTTTTTACATATTGAAAAATGTGGAAAATAGATTTGGCCTTCCTTGTAAATGGATTTCTAAGATACTGATTTAACTCTTTTTTATTTCTCCATTTTTGTGTTCTTTTCTAAAATGATAAAACTGTCATGTTACCTTTTAAGATATCATGATATAGTGTGGTGATTATTATATTTAATCAGCTTTTCATATTTATCAACCACTTAAATGTTTCGACTTCTCTTTTAAGGAGGTACAGAAGTAATTAATTAGGATTATTTGTCTTTATTTTTCTGATACAAAGGATCATTTGACCCAAGATACACACAAGGCATTTTATTTTTGCTTTTTATTTTGCAATGCTGGGAATCAAACCCAGAGTAGGCTGCACTTAAAATGAACACCTTCTGCTTTAATTTTCATTTCCCATGATAAAAATAAATGTTTTCTATTTTGTGTATTTGGAGTTAAATATTTTTCTTCATGAAATTTACTGTGGATAGTAAGTAAATATAAGTGTTGTTTTCTCCAGAGATATTTTTGGTGCTATGTGAATGACCATTCATTTAGTTTTATGTTTTAGAAATAATAGTGTTGCCAGACATAGTGATACACGCCTGTAATTCCAGTAGCCCAGGAGGCTGAGGCAGGAGGATTGCAAGTTCAAAACCAGCTTCAGCAACTTAGCAAGACCCTGTCTAAAAAATAAAAATATTAAAAGGACTGGGGATATGGATCAGTGGTTAAGTGCTTCTGGGTTCAATCTCTGATATAAAATAAATAATAATAATAATAATAGTATAAATTTCAGAAGATTTATTAAGACTTTATATTTTATCTTTCTGAGACAGTTTTAAATTTAAAATTACATGATGTATGTGAAAAAGAAAACACATGAATGTTTTAAAATGAGATTAGATTTAAGAAAGCTTTTACTCCATCCCTTAGTGGATTGATTGTATAATAATCTAAATTTGAAATCTAATCAAATCTAATTTCCAGAATGTCCAGTTTATCTTAGAAAAGAAAGCAAATTATGGTATATTCATTGCCAAATTCTCATCATTTGAAAACCAACAAATATTAAAAATTAATTAATTAAATTAATTAATTAAAAATTATTTTGAGATAGGGTCTGGCTAGTTGCTTAGATTGGCCTTGAACTTATGATCCTCCTGCCTCAGCCTCCCAAGTCACTGAGATAATAGGCATATACTATTATGCCCACTTTGTAGCTTATTTTCTTAGAAAAGAGACTATACTCTAGAAGTATAAAAATTAATATAAAATTAAGGTTTCTAAAAATGTATCTGCATTTTAATCTGCAACATCAGAAATTTATTATTGATTAGGTGCTTTATTTTCCACTTTATTTTGAGGGTTCATTTGGACCCTAGATTCTTTCTATGGATTTCGGAAACCAGTCATCAGTCATAGTATTTAAAAATGAACAGGTTTGACCAGGCATGGTGGCACAACCCTGTAATCCCAGCTGCTAAGGCGGCTGAGGCAGGAGGATCGCAAGTTCAAATCCAGCCTCAACAACAGTGAGCTGCTAAGCAACTCAGTGAGACCCTGTCTCTAAATAAAATATACAATAGGGCTGGGGATGTGGCACAGTGGTTGAGTGCCCCCTGAGTTCAATCCAGGCACGGTGGCACATGTCTGTAATCCCAGTGATTGAAGATACTGAGGTAAAAAGGATCATAAATTCCAAGCCAGTCTGATCAGCTAAACAAGACCCTGTGTCAAAATAAAATTGTTTCTAAAAAAGGACTTAGGGCTATACTCACTGGGTTCAATCTCCAGTACTGGGAGAAAATGTGTTAAAAATACTACATACAGCAATATTGTTTTGGAAATAGAGAATGGGTTGCTTTTTGACATTTAAAATTCTCTCAGTTTGTAGATACACTATAACATTGCAAGGTATGTTACTAAGGGTCAATTCATTAAACACTTAAATTTATCCATTTTAATTTTACATCACTGTGGAAGTAGAGTTAACCACTCCCATTCGCTAGTACTTCCATTTGAAAGAAGGAAATGTTGTGTCATTAACTAATAGATTCAAATGAATTTACGTTTAGTCTGTATCAGGATTAGGTTTCACTGCATATAATATAAACTTTTAATGCAGTCGTTGTGACAGTGTGTTATTTCAACTTTGGGGACATGCTTTATTGTTTCATTTTATTCAGAGATTTCTATGAAATTCTCAAAGGGGGATCATTTCAGTGTGTTATGTTCCTACACTTTTAGAAATTCTCATGATATAAAATAATTCTATATTACTATTATTGAAAGTAGAATAGTTCTTTATAGTATTTATTGTTTTTTAACAGCTTATTTTAGATTACTATTTAAACACATAAGTTACATTTTTAGAGTCAGCTGAGGTAAAAAATTACATCTATTTGGACAACTATTCTATATTAAGCAGTAAATTAATTTACATGTTCTTTGTTCTTCTGTGTACTAGGATATATTACCCCAACTTTGCAAAAGATATGAAAGACCACCAGCTGGGAAATGGCTAGCTCATGTTAATCAGTAGTTTCAATATTCCTTTATTTCTTAAATTGATCTGAAATAATTAAAAGTCAGAGGTCTATCTGTTTTTGATTGATTGAATATCCCTTATCTGAAACGCATGGGACTAGAAGTGTTTCAGATTTCAGAGTTTCTTTGTGTGTGGGTTTTATTTTTTTAATATGTGCATACACTTTACCAGTTAAGTATCCCTAATCTTAAAAGCTGAAATCTGAAATCCAAAACTTTTAGTGAGAACATAGCATTGGATTTTTGGATTAGGGATGCTTAACCAATAATATAGTTAGGTATATTGACTAAACTTCTTTCTGAAAACAAGAATACTCAATGAAGTATTTTAAAAGCCTGGAAGAGCTGGGCATGGTGGTGCACACCTGTAATCCCAGCAGTTTAGGAGGCTAAGGCAGGAGGATCATAAGTTTGAGGCCAGCTTCAGCAATTTGTCAAGCCCTAAGCAACTTAGTGAGACCCTGTCTCAAAATAAAATATAAAAAAGGGCTGGGGAAGGCTGGGGTTTTGGCTCAGTGGTAGAGCGCTCGCCTAGCACATGCAAGGCCCTGGGTTCGATCCTCAGCACCACATAAAAATAAATAAAATAAAGGTATTGTATCCAATAACGACTAAAAAATATTTGTAAAAAAAGGGGTGGGAGGCATGCTGGGGATGTGACTCAGTGGTTAAGTGCTTCTGGGTTCAATCCCTGGTACCAAAAACAAAACAAAAAAATATGGAAGGACTGACAAAATAGAAATTATCACATCAAAATCCAAGTGCATCAGTGTCTTCACCCATTTTCCCACTCCTTTTTTCCCTTCAGTTCTCTAGATGTCCTTGATTCTGGATTAATCTGTTTGCTTCTTTAGAAGGATTTAATTTGTTCTTCTGCCTTCTGTATTTCCTATAAATGATTCCTAACAGTATTAACATAATTGCTTGATTACCATCATCCCACAGTAGTTTCAAAATAATACCAGTACTGCTATAACTGGATTACAAACTATTGAATAAAGTTAAAGATTTCTTTGTAGCTGCATTCTTGGAATATATTTCAGTAATGGCATATAGGAATTGTGGGTTGTTTTGGGTTTTGGTATTTGTCACTAAACCATGTCTTCAGTCATTTTCTTTTTTTTTTTAAACAGGATCTAACTAATGTTGGTGAGGCTGGCCTCAAATTTGAAATCCTCCAGTCTCAGCCTCATGAGTTGCTGGGATTTACAGGCATATACCACCATGCCCAGCTTCAATTCTTGTGTTCTAATGCAACTTGAAATAATTATTTTCTTTCTTTTTTAATGTTTATTTTTCAATTGTAGGTGGACACAATATTGTTATTTTATTTTTATGTGGTGCTGAAGATCAAACCCAATGCCTCATGCATGCTAAGCGAGCACTCTACCACTGAGCCACAAACCCAGCCCTAATTATTTTCTTTATATTTCTATATCACCAACTTGATATATAGTTAGTGTTTTAGTTAGCTTTTTCGCTGCTGTGACCAAAAGACCTGACGAGAACAATTAGAGGAGGAAAAATTTATTTTGGGCTCATGGTTTCAGAGGTCCATAGAGGGCTGGCTCCATTCCTCAGGGCCTGAGGTGAGGCAGAACATCAGGTCAGAAGTGTGTGACAGAGGGAACGACTCAAAACAATACAGCAGGAGCCAGAGAGAGACTCCACATTCCAGATACAAAATATATGCCTCAAAGGCACACCTCTGGGAACCTCCCTTCTCCAACCACATCCTGCCTACCTTCAGCTATCACTGGATAGTTAATCCTTAGCAGGGGATTAATTCTCTGATTGGGTTAAAGTTCTCATAACCCAGCCATTTCACTTCTAAGTTTTCTTGCATTGCCTTTGGCGGACACCTCACATTCAAATCATAATCGGTTCATTTATTTTTCAGTTTGGGTTTTTAGGGATCACTCAAGTCAAAATTATGCAACAAGAAATATTGACAGAAATCTTCTCTGACTGCTTCATCCTATTTCTTTCCTTTCCCTATTGGTGACTATTTTTATTAGCTTTTAGTTGTCTTTTAACAGTATTTCTTTTTACAAACGTACAGAAACACGTGTGTATGTGTATTTTATGTTCTTAACCCCCCCTTATATGAAAGGTTGCATATCATATACACTGTTATGTAACTTAGTTTCTTATTTTTAAAAAAATTTTTTTTAGTTGTGATGGACCTTTATTTTATTTATTTTTATGTGGTGCTGAGAATTGAACCCAGTGCCTCACACTTGCTAGGCAAGAGCTCTGCCACTGAACCACAATCCCAGCCCATTTTTTCCCAGTTTAATAATTATTTTGAAGATCTCTCCATCTTTTTTTTTAAAGAGAGAGGGAGAGAGAGAGATGGAGACAATTTTAATATTTATTTTTTAGTTTTCAGCGGACACAACATCTTTGTTTTGTATGCGGTGCTGAGGATGGAACCCGGGCCGCACACATGCCAGGCGAGCGCGCTACTGCTTGAGCCACATCCCCAGCCCCAAGATCTCTCCATCTTAATACATAGAGATCTGTTTCATTCATTTCATAATGCATAGTACTCCATTTGGGAATGTACCATGGCTTATTCAACCCTTCGTCTATTTGTGAACAAGTCTAAGTTGTTTCCAGGTTTTTACTATTCAAAATAATGCCACAAGAAAATACCTTTGTATTTAAATAAGTTCATGTGTTTGCCAGTAATGCTTTTAAAAGGATTATTAGAGGTAGGATTGCTGGGTAAAAGGGAAAGAGAATACATTTGGAATTTTCCTGTATATTATCAAAATCCTCTCTATAGAAGAATTTTACAGTCCAGCCAGCAGTGTATCAGGGTGACTAGTTCAGTATAGAATCACCATAGACTGTGTTTTTGAACTTTTACATTCATATCAATCCAATACGTTAGCAGCATGTCAGAGTAATTTTAAATGCATCTGTCTAATTATGAGGGAGGTTATGTATCATTGTATGTGTGTGTGTGTGTGTGTTCCCCTAGCCTTTTGTGACTCTCTCTTATATATTTTGCACATTTTTATTGTTTTGTAACCTCTATGTTTAGTACATTTTTTAAATTTTAGAGATACTGGTTTAAGTTCAATTATTTTTCTAATTTACCATCTTTCTTTAGTATTTTTAATAATGCTTTTGTTTTTTGACTTTTATAAGTTCTATGTAAATCTTTCTTTTCTTTTTATTGCTTTTAGTTGATTCTCAGCTAGGAAAATGTTGTCCCACCTCCAGATTATAAAGGAATTCAGCTTTATTTGCTTGATATGAGAATAATTTCATATTTTGTGTGAAATGTGGCTCCCATTTTGTCTTTTCCAAATATCTGATTGTCCCAACACTTTTTCCCACTGTTGATATTTGAAGTCTGTTTCTGAGCTTTTGATTCTGCCCCATTGATCTGTTTGTTTAATCATATGCCAGAACTATAGCTCATGTATTTTGCTACTTTACTTTTTGGTTAGAATTAGATAATATCAACAATTTCAGATTACTCTTGTCTGAATCATTGTGTCCCCACAACCTCCACCATCACAAAATAGAATACTTGTTTTATATATATGTGCATGTGTGTGTTTATATATTAGTGAATAAATTGGGTGTTCTTTGGTTCTAGATTGAGGGAAAGAATATTAGATCAGGAGCGAACTCAGCTTTTGGTACTATTTCTAAGCAAGTCTGTTGCTCTCCTTGGTCCTGTTTTCTCAGCAGTTAGCAAACAAAAAGAATTGAATTAGATGGTCATTAGCTTGTTTCTGAATCTGGTTATTGCAGATCTGGTAAGAGCACCACTGGTATGTGGTATGACGGTCAGTCTACTTTTATTCCCTTGAGCCTTGTCCTTTGCTGTTTTTATGAAATAAACTCTTTCTTCTGGATCCCAGTTCTTTAACCTTTTGCTGAAGTTTTTCTTTGTTCCACCTTTTTCTTCTCTCCTGTGTTTCTCATATTAGCTTCCATTTCGTCCTTCTAAGTAAGCAAGGATTACAACCATTTGGCCATTTAGTTTCCTCTGCCCTCAGTAGGGGAACATGGCATGCAGTAAACATGAATTGTTTTTCCCAGCAGAGAATTTCTTTTAAAAAACAAAACTTCCTAGCTGCTGTCAGTAGTCTTTTCTTCTGTTGTACAAAGAACCGAAAGAAAAAACTTATCTATAGTATTCGAAGAAATCAAACAAAACTCTGACCTGGTCATCAGCTCCTATTTTATCTAAGAGTTTTTCTTTTTCTATATTTCCCATCCTTTAAGCAGTCAAGAAGGAAGTGTTGACAAGGACAAAAATGTGGAAAGAGCCCTTTAGGTAACTAACTACCTTGTATGTGAAATTTATGGGTTATGATGATTCAAGGCATATCAAAGACTTGATTAAAGATAAACACATCATTTACCATAACCAAAATATTTAAAATTCCAAAGAATAGCAAGAAATTCTTCAACTCTTGATAGCTGCTGGGTAAATTAGCCCTAAAAATGCTAAGTTAGAAAAACACACACAAAAAACTTTTTAGTTAGAAAAGAATAGAACCAATTCAATATGATGATAAACATCGTGCTTATTCAGGAACAGTAAGTAGCTTGAAGAATGCTTGCTGGATAAAAAGTGTTAATGATCAGTAAGAAATGGCTTAGAAGATTAAAGGACTAATGTTATATAGAAAATTCCAAAGTCAAAAACCTTATTATTTTTTTTTTATTAAAGATGGAACTTTATTAGTTTCTTGAAAACTGGTACTACCAATAAATACTATATTCTCTTCTGAAAAATCCCAGAACTATGAAAGATTCTCCAAGGCTAAGCTACCAGTAAGGTTACCACATTTCATTCTAAGTCTCTCCCGTTGGAGTTCATTTGGGGATAAAGAGGAAAATATGTGCTTGTTGGGCAAAGAAGCACTACTGCAAACCTAAGCTGGAATGTCCGAAAGTTCAGACCATGATTGCTCTTCATCTTCATTTTGACAAACATTGGTCTCATCACTACTCTGATATCTCACATTTATCACCTGTCAGGTAGTGGATAAAAGATGAAATATTCTGCATTTTAAAAAGTTTGTTTAAAAACAACTTTTAGGGCTGGGGTGTGGCTCAGTGGTAGCGCGCTTGCCTAGCATGTGTCAGGCACTGGGTTCGATTCTCAACACCACATATAAACAAATAAATGAATAAAGGCCCATCAATAACTAATAAAATTTTTAGAAAAAAAGAAACAACTTTTATGCCTCAAAAAATGTTGGGGATATGCCACTGGGTTCAATCCCTGGTACCAAAAAATGCAAGCTTCAATGTATAGTGACAAAAGGTTTCTTTCTCCCTCTCTTCCTAACACTTCATTTTGTTTAGGTGCTTTAGGTGTATAAGGAAGTGACTTTTTTTTTTTAATTTCAGTGCTGAGAATTGAACTCAAGGCTTTGCACTTACTAACCAAGCACTCTACCACTGAGCTATTCCCAGCCCCAGGAAGTAACTTTCTTTTTTTTTTTTCAATATTTTGTTTATTTAGTTGTAGGTGGACACAATACCTTTATTTTATTTTTATGTGGTGCTGAGGATCGAACCCAGAGCCTCGCACATGCTAGGCAAGCGCTTTACCACTGAGCCACAACCCTAGCCCCTCATCCTGGAAGTAACTTTCTAAGTAGGCTAGTTTAAAATATTTCACTCTCAGCATGATGGGAAAAATGCTAGCATTTCATGGTATTTCATGGTGCATGCTCATATTTTTTTCAGGGCAAAGTCCCAAGTCAACCCTATAGTTTGATGTTTTAATATGTTTGTTTTACTATTTCAAGTGAGACCAAAGAGGAAAATTTTTTTATTCACAAACATTTAAGTATTTCCTTCTCATAAACTTCGAATATTTATTTAACATTTAAGGTATTAATTTAAAACTTGGAATGTATACTTAATATCTTATTCCTTCCGATTCTAAACTTTGAAATGGAAAAATTAAATTGTATTTATTTAAGACAAGTTTACATAAAGCTTTTCAGGAAAAAAAAAAGTCTGTTGGGTAGTAAGAAATACATGTCAATTGCTAGGTTTCAAAATGTGTAAGTTATTGACATATATAACGTTCACATGTAAAATGTACTTTAATGGTAGGTTTTATAGCTAATAAACATATCATTGTTTTATAATTTTTTAAAAAAAATTCGCTTTTACACATAGGTTTTGTATACATTTCTGGTAGTTCCTGAATAAAAATTGAAATTGGCTACCAATTTAACATTTTATATATTACATCACTTGAGGAATAATAGAAGATAGAGTCATTTAAAGATAGAAGATTGGCTAAAAGTAAGTTGTGGTATTTACAATAATTCTGCAAGTGGTGGTGGCAGAGAATCATTAAAATCTTGATTAGAGTCAGGAAGTATAGAAAACTCTTGACACTGGATCTCATTGTTGGAATCTTCTTGATTTTTTATAAAATCTTCTGGTGGCAAGGGCAAATTAAATGAGTCAGGGCATGATGTAAATGACTGTTTGGTTTTAGAATTATGATCTTCAAAGTCTTGATTCAGACTGTTCAGAGTTGGTTGGAAATTAGTAGGATCATTTGGAAGAGGAGGTACAATTGTCATTACGTGTTTGTCAGATTGGTTACTCTCTCGTCCTTCCAAATCAAGGAGGGGAGTTGGTGGAGGCAGATTAAAATCTTGATTAAAATCATCTGAAGAAGAAACAGCGGTACCAATTGTTGACCCATCAGCACTGTCATCTGATGTACCATTTACTTGATCTTTTATTTTCTCTGTTTTGGGGTCGTTGGCATCTTCAATGTTTTCACTTGATTGAAACAACTTAATTTCTAAGTCATCTGCTAAAAGTGTGCTTTTGCTGGGTTTCCAGGTCATAAGTGAAACAATTGATGTACGTTTTGTGGATACTTCATTTTCCCTAATGTTATCCATACATATATCAGGGGTTTCTCCATCAGCAAATGGAGACCTGCCTGCCCAGTTTTGATCATTTAAAACTGGTTTTCTCAAGCATTTCCATAGTACAATTATGATTATAGCTACCAGCATAGAAGTCAGAATTATACCGATTAATATGGCAGTTATTGAATTATTATTATTTGAAATTCTTTTGTTAGGGGTAGTTTCTAAAATGAACCTTGGTGTAGTCCTAGGTAAATTTTGGACAGCTGGTGTTGACGGTATGGATAGATAACCAACAGTCGATAGCACTGATTTTCTAGAAGATGTGTCTACAGGTAACGACGGTTGTTGAGTAGGAGTGTAGGAAAGTGATGATGTTGATGGTTGTCTGGTGGAAGTGTGGGCAGAAGGTGGTAGTTGTCTGGTAGAGGTCGACATATCTGATGCTGTTTGTGAGAATGAAGTGCTGGCTACTGCTGTTGGTTGACTGGTGATGATATAGGTAAGTGGTCTAGCAGGAGTATATTTTGTTGGTTTTCCAGAAGGGGTATGGACAGCTGATGTTGGTTGTCCAGCAGTGACTTTGACAGATGTTATTGATTGTTTTGGTTGATCTGAAAGATTCTCTGTTGTGTTTTGAACATTAGCTGAGCTATATGGCATTGATGATGTAAATAAAGTGGATTGTGGTTGCTTTTCTGTTGTACTTGCTTCTGTCCCTGAGCAAAATATACTGTTCAGGTATCCAGAAAACAAAATTAAGATGAAATATTTGGAATCCATTTGAGATCTGTTTCTTCTTTACCAGTGGCTTTATAATTAAAAAAAAGAAAGAAAGAAAAAGACAATTAAGTATCATTTGGTATCTTAAGTTATCTAGTTACATTTGACTTTACATTACAATGCCTGGCATAAAGCAGGTGGGTACCCAATTAATGTTTATTATTCTAATTTATACTTGACAAACTGTAGGCTAGCGTAAATAACTCTTGAATATACTCCAACTTATCATATAGCATTTGGACCTCTTAGGTAGTAATGTCTTGTTTTCCTTTGGGATGGGGGTCTCACTGTGTTGCTCATGCTAGACTTGAACTCAAAATTCTTCAGCATCAGCCTCCCTGGGGCTATAGGTATGCATTACCATACTCAACTCTCTTTTGTTATTATTTTTTAATTTTTTAGTTGTAGTTGGACACAATACCTTTATTTTATTTGTTTATTTTTATGTGATGCTGAGGATCAAACCCAGGGCCTTGCACATGCTAGGCAAGCACTCTACCATTGAGCCACAACCCCAGCCCCTCAGCTCTCTTTTAATCCTGGTATAAGATCTGTATTTGGCCCTGCAGCCCCTCTAGCTTTCTTGTATTATATTCCTTCATCTCATATCATACTTCTCAGGTGCATAGGCTCATTATGCTTGGTCCAAGTGCTGTCTACTTTTTCTCATCCTCTGTTACTAGAAATGTGTTGATTCTGCTGCCTTGAAGAATACTATTGATCTCCTCCTACCTTGATCCAATTGTCTTTACTTAATTGTCTTACATTTGCCACTACTCACTATTCCCTCACTAATATTTGAGTAGCTCTTTGAAATACTGTCTTCCTTCCTTTCATGTCAATTTCATTAGCTCCTCTTTTTCTCCTATCTCCTAAATGTAGATACTTGATATTCACTTCTCCCTCTTACCTACTTTTCTTTGTTCCTGATTCTGTAAGATTTTAAATCACATCTTTATGTCATAACTCCCAACCTGTGAACATTCCATGTATGTATTTCACTCTCAGCAAATTGAACATGTTGAAAATATAATTCATCTTTATCTCAAAGCTGTCACAGAGAACTCTCACAATTTTTTTTTTTGGGGGGTACCAGGGATCAAACCCAGGGGCACTTAACCACTGAGCCACATCCCCAGCCCTTTTTATATTTTATTTAGAGACTGGGTCTCCCTGAGTTACTTAGGACCTCACTAAATTGCTAAGTCTGGCTTTGAAGTCACAAGCCTTCTGTCTCAGCCTCCTGTGCTGCTGGGATTACAGATTCTCTTTTTTGATTAATCATATGTGCACTAAGTTCATTGTATTGGTAATCTTTGTGACATCCTCAGTGTCTAGCATGCATACCTATGTTAAAAAGCATATATTTTTTAAAAGCAAATCAATTCAAGGGGCTGATATTGTGGCTCAGTGGTAGAGTACTTGCCTAGCACGTGTGAGTCACTGGGTTTGATCCTCAGCATCATGTAAATGTAAAATAAAGATATTGTGTCCACTTAGAACTAAAAAATAAATATTAAAAAAACAAACAAAAAAAGAAAATCCAACTCAAAATCATAGGCTCAATATCTAGACGGATCTCCAAACCAGTCAAGTCACCCTTATCCATTTTTTCAAACACACCTGCTGCTAACTTTCATTAGTGTATTGCCAAACACCATATTTGTGTCAGGTCCTGTCTAGGTTTAGGTTATTTAAAAAAGTTGCCAGGCACAGTGACTCATGTCTGTAATCCCAGCAGCTCAGGAGGCTGAGGCAGGAAGAAGGTGAGTTCAAAGCCTCAGCAACTTAGTGAGGCCCTAAGCAACTTATCAAAACCCTGTCTCTAAATGAAGTATAGAAAGGGGCTGGGGATGTGGCTCCATGGTTAAGCGCCCCTGGATTCAATCCCTGGTACAAAAAAAAAAAAAAATAGTTTCTGCCTTTCACGTGTTCCAGATTCTTGTAGTAGCTAAACAGGTTTTTTTTTTTTTTTTTTTTTTTTTAAAAAAAAAGACAATAATTTAATAAACTTTCTCACAAAAGTATTTAGGAAATGCACAGAGGAACTAATTTAGTCTGAGAGGGCTTCAGGAAGGTTTCCCAGAAGAGTAAAACTGGAACTAAGTCTTAAAAATGAGAACTAATTAAGCAAGCAGGAAGAATATAGGGGCTTGGGAAAAACTAGCCATTTGGGGAAGGTAGAGCTTTTTGTGAGACGTGGTAATAATAAAACTTCAAGAATTAAGTTCCAGTTTTATCTCTGCCACTTAACTTCATATCTAACCACAAGCACTAGTCACTTAATCTCTCCTGTTGTCAGTTGCCTTATCTCTATAATAAGGAACTATATATAGGAAGACAACTTTCAGTTCTGAGTGCAGTGTATTGTTTTGTGCGTCATCAAGCACAATGGTAACTACCAGCTATTTCTTAACCTTCGAGAAAGGAAAATCTCAGTGTTAGATCCTGGTGTATATATAATAAGAAACTATTTTTTCTGTGATTTATAGAAAGTCTTTCTAATAGAGAGAGATGTGATACTCTGTTTCAAGGTACAGTAAAAGGTTTCTAAAACAGACTTTTCACCATACTTGAGTAGTTTTCATTGCTTATCCTACACCAGCTAATGTGCAGTGATGGTAAATGACCCTATTTGAGAAGAAAAGACATTGAAATTTTTTTCCCCATTCTATCTTTTCCTTTATACTCTCTCTCTCTCTTTAATGCTTCAAGTCTAAATTTTAAAATAGTTCTTTCACCTTTCCTGCCCACTGCTGATGAAAAGCATTCATGATCTGTTTACTACTCCTTTGCTTGAGGGTTCCCCGTTTCAGTCAAAGTAAATCTTCTAAACTGAGTTTTCTTCCTTACATAAATTTGTAAACACATACCTTTTTCTCTAAACAGATACCTTTTAATTATGCTTTTTTCCACCATGTTAGAATGTGGTTTTCCCCATACCTATTCTCTTCCTCCTTCAAACTTTGTATCTGAACCTGTCTTCTTCTTATAGACTTCAGTTTAAATTTCCCTTCTTGAACCAAGTTCTCTGTGACAGACCACAGCCCAGAGATCAGCTATTCCCTGAATCTTCCTAGTTCTTACTGTCTTTATGGTTCCTTAGATACTTTCATGTGTGTACCTCACTCATACTTCTATTCTCTCAAGTAATTGTGTTTTTTTTTTAATCACTTGGCTTCTCATATTTTGTTTGTATTATTTTCTCAAGCAAGATTATAAAGAACTTTGACAAAGGCAGAATGAAACAAAAAAGAAAAATATTTATCTAGAACAACTGTGTTGTACCATCCATCCCAGGTATTTTACATACATCTTACTTCATTTAATATTTAAATGGCTTTATGAAGAATGACTCTTGATTTGTAAATAAAGCAACAGATTCAAGTGGGTTAAGCAGTTTGCCCATGTTATATCACTGTTAGTGATAGACTGGGAACTTGTACCCAGGACTATCTGATTTCAAAGCTTTACTATTTTTCTTTTCTTCTTTCCTTCCTTCCTTTCCCAGATTCATCATACTTCATTCTCTTGCCACCCCAACATTATAGTCTTAGTTTATTTTACTGCTTTATTTGTTCAAAGCTTATATTCTTTCTAATGCCCCTCACTGTCTCATGTTTTTGTATTTTAATTCCTCTGCAGCATAATACCTTCTACATTAGGAGTTCTGAAAACAAACATTTAACCTCTATAGGACTTCTTGGTTCCTTTCCATTTTACTTTTTCTTAAGACTTCTACCAGGCTGGGCATGGTATCACATGCCTCTGATCCCTGCCACTTGGGAGGCTGAGACAGGAGTGTTGCAAGTTTGAGGCCAGCCTCAGCAACTTAACAAGACCTTCAGCAATTAAGTGAAGAGCTGCCTCAAAATAAAATAAAAATAAATAAATAAATAAATAAAGGGAGCTGGGTTTGTGGCTCAATGGCAGAGCGCCTGCTTTACACATGTGAGACACTGTGTTTGATCCTCAGCACCACATAAAAATAAATAAAAAAAATAAAGATATTGTGTCCATGTATAACTAAAAAAGTATTTCAAAAAAATTTAAAAGGGCTGGGGATGTAGCTAAGGTGTGAAGTGTCCGTGGGCTCAGACTCTAGTACTTAAAAAAAAAAAAAAAAAAAAAAAACTGCTACCAGAAGAATATAAACAGAGAAAGCAAAATATTAAGTCAGTACATTATTTTTTTGTTCATTTAAAAAAATGTTTAAAAGGGGAAAATCTGAAACTTAGCAATAATATTAGGATTTGAGTCATCTCTAGGTGCAATTCCAACCTATCTACTATTCTTATAGCCTCCAAAAAGAAGGGGGGGGGGCTTTGTTAGAAAATCTTATTCTTTGGAGTTTTATTTTTTAAATATTTCTAGAAAATGCTTTGCAAAGCAACAGAACATATAGGCCATGAGCTGTCTTCGGCTAGAAATATTTCCTCCTTTGTGACTTTGCTTAAAATAAAGCAACCATATGGTTCCTCTTTTTATAGCTGTAAAAGGCAGTCGAGGAGGAAAGAGCCCAAGCAGAAACATAAATAAACTCAGTGGAGTTTGTAAAATCAATTGTGGTAGGTTTATATCCTCTTGTATCAATAGGAAGTTAGTAGAACCCACTGTGAAATTTTCACTTGTCATTTAAGGGTTACAACAACAAATTCCACTTTTTACCTCTCCTACCACTTTTCCCCACTCTTCAGGTGATTTTTTTTACCCTTTTAGGATCTGAGTATCAGAATACTGGAGTCTGTTAGAATCCTACTACAGCCATTTAGAATAGTCCAGAAAAGGAGTAAGACTTAAAAAAAGACTAAGTAGAAGTGGATATACTGGTGAAAAAATGGACTTTTTTCAAGACTTAGTGTTATTGCAAAAGTACAGAAAATTATTTAACATATATGCTTTTAGCATGTAGGTGGTATGTATGTGAAGTGCATTGTTTCTGCAGGGGAAGAAGATAGTAGAAAGAACAATATGGGACAGAGAAATGAAAAAGAGAAGAAAATTTAGAAGAATATAAAAAGAGGATGTAAAGAAATACAAATAGCAGAAGAGAAAAGTGAAACAAAAATTATAGGAAGCAACAAAGAAAAGTTAAAAAAAACAACTAAAAGCAATATGGTTATGTAATTAGCAAGAAGTTACTAAAGAAAGTTGAAGTGGATAAGATATAGTTGGAGGAAAAGATTAGGGACCAAATTACAAAGTGCTACTCCCTGTCACTGGCCTGTTTGTGGGTATGGGAACCAGCAGAAAGGAGCTGTCTGTCCAAGATGGAGGAGTCTAATGAATCAGCCTCTCAAGCTCACTTAGTTTTCATTGCACACTGTCTACTGTAAGGATCTTTAAGATTCTACCCAGCCCTCCCCCCGCAAAACTATCCAGATGTATACCTGCTAATCACTTCAAAGAACCTAGAAATCCTTTAATCTCTTACTCAGGCAAATCTTAAATTTGTCAACCTTCATATGAAAGTATTTATTCATTATTTTAGGCTGACACTTTGAGGCTTTAATCAATAAGCATGTTAAAGGCAGTTAACAGTGAAGCAGGAACCCCATGTATTAGGCATGTTCTCATGAATATAATGCACAAGTACATGAAAGGTCCAACATTTAAAATTGATGATGTTAAGTTGGATATGATGGGAAATATTATATTTTAAAGGGAATCAAAAAGATTTGGAGAATATATCATAGGTAAAAAGGCAATAGTAGATGGCTATATCAAAAATCGTATCTATATTCCAGTTACTTTGATATAATAAAAGTAAGTTATAATGCAAATACAATAGATTAAAGTTTAGTAGTAGTGGTATTTCCAACTAGAGAAGTTTTGAAACCATAAAAGGAGGAAAAGAACAGTTCTGTGTCTTGAGGAAGAGCAGAAAATGAAATTAATATTGAATTACAGAAGGTAGTATTTGATGACCATGTTTTATCAATAGTAATAAGTATCATCTACAGAGCCCCCCAAAAATGCTAGGCACTATTCTATTTTAATGAGCCAGAGAGTAGTATTTTCATCTTATAAAAAGGGAAATTGAGAGAATTTATGTATTATAGACAAAGTGTCATAGCTCTAAGTAGTGGCACTAATAAGCTGTGCCAGTGTTGTACCAGAGCCCTTTCCATCTACTACATGCTGTGCGGCCTTTCATAGCAGAATTATAAATATTTTATGAAGGAAAAAGATATAAGCTCTCTGGAAATCAATATGTGAGCACCTTTTGGAGGTAGGCTTGCATACAGAGTAGGAAAAGAACTACCAGAAAGCCCGTGTTGGTCCTGTGATTCTGTGAAAAACAGCTATGGGAGTTTTTAATAGTTATCCTATCAGTTATCATATTTAGAAAGTTCACTGGAAAATCTGTGGTACTTTCTTAAAGATTAGGTATTAAAAGGTATTAGATTTATGTTTACCAAATTCAAATTTATTCAGAATTGATAATTTTACTTCTAAGTAGAATTATGTAGGAATTAGTTGAAAAATAGATGCTATTAAGCATTGAATTAGGGACTACTCCTTTTTTAAGACTTGTCTTTTTTAGATAAGTCTTATATTTAAAAAAAAAATCTTTCCTTTTTCCAGCTTCTGTAATAACTTCTTACAAGTAATCCATTTAGAAGAAATTCAAAGTGTACTACTATAAGAGAAAGTGTTTATGAAGTGTTGAGATAGAATATAAACCACTGTGAATTTATTCCTTAAAATTGCAGATCTGTGTAGACTTTTTGCAATTTTTATTTAGAGGACAAATCTACTTTGTAATTGCCTAGTTTACTCACAGTATAAACATCTTTTGTATGCATTAACAGTTTTCTGTTGTTTATTCTGTGAGTGTTTTTTTTCCTGTATCTTTAATAAAGTCTCAGATAATGTGACATAAACATGCAGATGATATGAATATATGTGAACATTTTGTCATAGCATTTTTGCTTAGGGAGCTTTTAAAATGAATTACAGTATTTTCATTATTACTTATATAAAATTCTATTTCTATAAAAATAATAATCAAGTACATCATCTTTTTATTTCTTTTTAAATTAAGTGAAGGTGACCTATGGAATCTAAAGAGGATTGAAAAAATAAAAATAATTTCAATCTATATATTGTAGATAGGAAAATTTTATAAAAAGCAAATTAGAATATTGTGTTTATATGTGTGTGTGGTGCTGGGGAACAAAGCAGGACTACATGCTAGATAGTCACTCAACCACTGACCTACATCCCCAGTCTCTAGAAATTTAACATTATTTTAGTCATAGCTCATAGAATCTAATTTTATTTGTAGTCCTTAGATTTATCTTTTATGGCTGTATTTATTTCTTTTCATTTTAAAACTAAGGTTAACAAACATTTTGATTAAGTCAATGGGCTTATAATTATAAAAACCTAGGGGAAAAAATCTTTCTCTAAGGCAGGCTCAACACTGAGTATTTTTTAATTCCATTCAATAAATCCATGAAAACCTGTTACAGACATCTATAAATTATAAAAGAGTTGAATTTAAGTTTTAAATACTAATAATATATTAGTTTTTAAAATACATTTTGTATAAAGCAAAAAGTAAACCAGATGGCCCATGTGAAAATTTTCTTACCTGTTAACTTCTTTTGCAGAGTGCCAAATTGTTGTTCTAATAGGACATGTTGGTGTTTTGGCTAAGAAAGCAAAAGGGGTGATTCACCTCAGATTAAAAGTGGTCCTCTAGTCACTAAAATGGTTTCTGCAGAACAGAGGAAGTTTATCAATAGCTCTTGCCGGAAGTGCAATAAGCCACAAAATGACTAAGAAATGTACTACTATAACAGAACTTATTTTGAAACACAATTTGGAGCTATGTGATTTGAATGCTTTTAATTAATGTTTCTAAGTAAACATTTGAGATGCTGTAGTAATGTGATTATATAATTTAAATATTTAAAATGGAGTCCTGAAGAGAAAATTGTGTATTCTAAGGGGACAAAAGCTGCCAGTTGTGTATTATCCATAATTAGATTCTTCTAGTAAAAATTAAATATGTTGTGTTCTGTTTACTTATGTGACCTTAAGGAAGTCGCTGTACTTCTGAGTAACCATTTTCTCCTCTGAAGGAATATTTCTCATGTTGAGTTATTGTGAAAATTAAATAACCATTTATGAATGCTTTACACACAGTAGGTAACCATTTAATGGTAATGTTATGTCCTCATTCATAATATAGGCAAAAGACAGCCCAAGTAAGAGAGTAAATTATTTTCACCAAATGCTTTTTTATTTTTATTTTTTGAAGTGCTGGAGGTTGAACCCAAGGCCATGTGTGTGATGGACAAGTGCTCTACCAGTAAGCTACATCCCCAGTACCATATACTTTTTAAAATAAGAAATTAAGTGGGCAAACTATGGTGAAAAAGACTGTCTGAATGAAAATTTCTTTGTGCAAGTTCTTTCATCTTCATCTGAAAAATGAAGATTGTAATCCCTAATTTACTATGAGATTAAATAAATGTATAAGTGCCTTGAATAGTGTGTATTATAGTAGGTAGGTAACTATTAACTCACGTACTACTTCCCCTGATCACTGCAGGAGAATACGGATTATTATGGCCTAGTTTAAAGTACTTATAACTTTATTCAAAAAGAACAAAAAGAACAGAACAAAATTAAATGTTATAAGATTTTGCCTCACTATTTTAAAATCCTGAATTAAGCTAGTGAACCATAGTACCTAGGGGTAGAAAATAACAGTATTTTTGTTCAAAAATAACTTTAAAAATTTGAAGTGAGAGCTGGGGATGTGGCTCAAGTGGTAATGTGCTCGCCTAGCATGTATGAGGCACTGGGTTCGATTCTCAGCCCCTCATAAAGATGTTAAAAAAAATTTGAAGTGAGAAACTGGGGTTGTGGCTCAGTGGTAGAGCGCTCACCTAGCACACATGAGGCACTGGGTTCGAACCTCAGCACCACATTAAAAAAAAAATGAAATAAAAAGAGATTGTGTCCACCTACAACTAAAAAATATTAAAAAAAATTTTTTTTGAAGTGAAAGATATCTTACCTACCATCTTTAAGTATCATGAACTATCACTGAATTATATCATTCTCAGGATGTATGTTTAATAGCCAAGGCAGTAAATGATCAATTTTAAATATTCCTTAAGTATATAAAAGCTTTGTATTCATTGAGAAAATATTTGGCCAGTATGTTGGATATGAAATATATTTTTTATAGATATTGTTTTGCTTTAATTTCCTGACAGGTATTTATTTAAGACACTTGATTCAAGGAGGACTTTGTGTTGTCTCTATTGTGTTCTGGTGCTCAGTCTTAGATATTTAATGTGCATAAAATGGAAGTGCTGCCCAGAGTCATTTCTAATCTGGGACATTTTATCGCTCAAAAGATAACCCGAAAGCAGGGCACTGTGACTTGAATGTAAGTCATTGTTTTACTTGAAGCCAATTTCTTTCTTTCTTTTTTTGAGGGGGGCGGTGGGGTGGGGTGTGGTATGAGGGAGAGACAGGATCTCACTGAGTTGCTTATTGCCTCAGCCTCCCAGGCTGCTGGGATTACAGTCATGCACCACCTCCAGTTTCTTCAAAGCCAGTTAACCTGAATTATCCTGTTTTCCAACCTGAAGACATTGTATAGTGAAAAATAAAAATGGTCATTTATTAGCCACTTCACATTCTTGAAGTCCAAATATTAATATTATTTGTTTTTTGCATTACTGTGCATCAAACCCAAGAGTGCTTTATTACTAAGCTACTATTTTATTTGTTTTGAGACTGTGTCTTGCTAAATTGCCTAGGCCAATCTTGAATTTGCAACCCCTCCTGCCTTAGTCTCTTGAGTAGCTAGGATTATAGGCATGCATCATCATGTCCAGCCCAAATATTAATATTATTAATACTCCATCAAGCAGTATTTATAAAAAAGATGAATGTTACTCTTAAACAGAAAAACATACTTTATATTTATCTTAGCCTTCCAATGTAACTATAAATCTTAACTATTTTAGTTGTGCTGTTTTTCTCATTGAGCTTTACAATGTATTAAGTCAAATGGATGCAGATATACATGGTCAGTTTTCTTCTAATAAGTTTTAACTTATTACACAAAATTAAGTTTTAATTTAATATTTATAGTAGAAAAGCACTTTTTTATGTGTGTCATACATAAAGATGAAAGCATGTAGCCTGAAATTAGTTGTGTTGACATATGAGCTGATATGGACTCTGTCACATCCAGCAAAGAAGGTACCATTATGTTGTACAGTTCAAATCTATACATTAGGAATTTGACTTCTGTTAAATATTGAAGAATAACTTGACTCTAAGAACATACTAAAACTACTTCAGAGTTCAGTTACATTCAGACAAAGATCTTCTAACTATTGCTGAATAGAGAATATTTAATTATCCCTTGATCTTTTTTCCATCTTAGTTTTAAAACCTTACCCAAAGGCTTCATGGTTTATTTTCTTTTTAAAATATTCGATGTCAAACAGAATCATACTTCAGTAATTAAGTAAGCAGGCATATAATCTCCCTTTCTTATATGTCTGATGCTAAATTGCATGTCATTATTTTAGCTCATCTGTCCAACACTTTGGCATTAAATACCAAACTGACTTCCTTTTTTTTTTTTACTCCGTAACCTCCCTCATCACTACTTTGCGTTCATTTTTTCTTCCCTAAAGCATCTGTTAGTAACTTTTTCAGTTCCTTCTTCATCTTTTCTTTCCCTTGTAGCTGTGAGCATTCCGGTAGATTGCAACACAAGGTTGGGCCCTGTGAGCTGCTTTGCTCTTTTCCAAGTGTCTGATTCAGCAGGCCATAGTCCACTGCTTGCCAGAAAGTCACCATTGCTTCTAGGCTGCCGCTTGCCTGCTTGTTTTGATCTTCTGAGAGATGAAACTTTGTTTGCCAGAACCACAGTTGATAGAAATAGTAGGGTACAGATAAGAAAAAGCACTGCAATTATAATTAAGCAAATTAGCATTGCCGAGTTGTTGTTTCCCTCACAGACATCCTTTTTAAAAATTTCACCATGACTTTTGCTTGTGTTTTCAACTGTTGGAGAACTGTTCCCTGCAACAGAAGGCTTATAGAGCTCCTGCTCAGATTTAGGAGTTAAAGATGTGATGTGATGTGATGTTGCTCTTTCAGGCATGTTTGTAGAATTAGCTTCGTAATCCACTTCAGGAGTCACATGGGTTGTGGCAGTGTTTTCATCTGGGTATCTGCCTGTGATGTTTTGAAGAACTGAATCCCAGGCAGTAGTACTGTTAGCCCGAAGATGTGTGTAGTTTGCTTTTGTTCCAGGAGACAAAAAAAAAGTTGTTGTCATCAGAAAGGCAAGATGCAGATAATGTCCTGTGTGATCCATTTCCATGAGTATACTGGTGATCTGTTGGGACATCAATAACATTTGTTAATTTGTGAATAATGGTTCCTTAGTTTTGGTGACTGATGTTAAACGGCAAACAGTTTGGTTTTTAAAAGTAAACTGCTAGCTTATGCCTAACATTTGCTATTGAATTCCTTTTCAACTGAATTTTCCATTATTCTTATATATAAAGAAGATTTCTATTATTCTTATGTATTATGTATAAAGAAGCATTTAATGTCTGCTGTACTTTTAGATGCTATAAATTAGCATTGCAAATATTTATTAATCAGTTTTAAATAAATAGTGTGACTTTTCATATTTTTTTTCCCCTTTAAACTTGCTAGATTTCAGCTTTGAGTGAGATACTTCTGCTTTTACGATTTTGATTCCTCATTTTAAGAAGAAAACCATTTAAGGATCATTCTGCTGAAACTCTCCACTCTCCAACTAAAATGTGACCAATCTTTGTAGTAAAGAAGAATTTGGCCTTGAAAAGTTTGTTTTATTTTTGAAAAGAAAAAGAAAGGTTTTGTTTTGTTTTGTTTGTTTGTTTATGTGTGTTTTAGAAGGAAAGATGGGAAAGTTTGATAGAAAATAAAAGAAAATGGACTTCAAATAGGATTTCAGGGTTTTTTTTTTTTTTTTCTTCAGTGCTTATCTTGATGATTAGAATAATGAGGTACTTAGAAATATTTTCCCAGTATTTACAAGAGCAATTTATGGTGGTGGTCCTCTTTTTTCACTCTATTTCCCCTAACTTAATGTGACTTTGTTTACTGATACTAGGGTTTGAACCCAGTGTCTTAAACATGCTAGGCAAGTGCCCTTCCGCACTGAGCTACATCCCCAGTTCCTTATTGCAACTCTTTAAAAAAAAAAAAAGGAGGGGAAAAAATTTCTTCTGAATAATCTCAGTAGTTCAACAGAAGTTGACTGCTTTTCATTATTTTATAACTTGCATTCTTTTCTGATTTTGGCATAATTCTAAAAACAAAATTGTACCATAAAATGGGAAGAAATATATCATCAGGATCCTAGAGACTTAGAATGAAGTGGCAGATTGTAAGCATCCCAATGTATAATTGAAGCAAGCATCCCAATGTATAATTGAAGCACTTGAGATTCAGTGCCTAGGGTATAGCTCTGTGGTATAGTGCTTAAAACGGGCAAAGCCTTGAATTTAATTACCATCACTTAAAAAAAAAAAAAATGAGCGTCAATGGCTCAGGGCTTCCTAGAAGCCTATACAAAAAGGGGACAGGTTCTCTTTCTAATTCGTATTATCCACCATATGATTACAGAGATTTAAGTAGAATTGCCTTATCTGGTCCAGATACTACTGACCTAGCAGAAAATCTGACCATTAATGGGGTATCTCTTTTATCATTTATTCAAGGAAACTAAAAGCAAAAACTGGATTGTTCTGAGATTTACTAAATGCAGTTGTCTGGTTAAGAAACCTGTGTAAGGAGATGCGGTTGTGGGTCACCGGTAGAGTACTTGCATAGCATGTGTGAGGCACTGGGTTTGATTCTCAGAACCACATATAAATAAATAAATAATAAAAGCCCATTAACAACTAAAAAAGAAAAGTTAACCCTGTGTAAGGCCAGGGATGTAGCTCAATGGTAAAGTACTTGTCTTAGCATATGAGGTCCTGAGTTTGATTCCTGATACAGGGTTGGGGGGGGGGTGCAAGGGAAGAACCCTGTATATTATATATAAATTATTTTCAAACTTGAATGTGCATGATCTTTTTTTTAAAAAATCTTAATGCAGTTTCTAATTCAGCAGGTCTAGGGTGGGACCTGAGACTGTGTCTCTGACCCACTCCCAAGTGACACAGATGCTACTTTGCTAATAATGCTTTTGGACATTAATGTTTTATAAGTAATAGCTGTATATGTCATTAGATAATAGTATTGAAATATAGAAATGGAGAATAACAAATCTGATATGTTGAATTACATAAATAAAAATAGCATATAATAAGCAAGGTTAATTTGGAAACTAACCTAAAGAAATATTTCATGTTAATAGTAGAGAGGAAAAATACTTTATTAAATGTTCTAGGATCAAGATTACTTTTTGGATCATGACCATTAACAGTTAAAGATACAGTGCACTGACTAATTAGTACTGTTCCGCCTCAGCTTTTATGTTGAATGATATAAATCTTTGGATACTTTGATTCTTTCACAAAACAAAATACTTTAAATTGAGTTAGCAAATGATTTTCATCTTTTTATACTAGACTGGACTTCTGCGTTAGATGTTAAATGATTTAAAGTAGATTATTCTCGTCATATTAGTCCATAACAATGTAGCATGCATCATAGTATTTGTACACATTTTAGCAGTGCTTACCACGGGACAGATAATAGGCCCGCTGTTGATTGTCTTCAGCCAGATGTACTGCCATGCCCAAATAAACAAACTGATAACAAAGTGTGACTTTCTTTTACCCTTACAAATGCCTGAGAATTGTCGACTGTTTCTACTCTCTATTTTATGCCATACAATCAAGGTTGTCTTACCAATTTTTTTTTTTTTTAATCTCTGGTTATAATGCCTAAGCATAGCAATAATAAGAATTACTTTTTAAACTTTTTTTTTTTTTTAAATAACAAGTTGTTTCAGTTTACTTGTAGGGTCTAGAATCAGATCCTAATATTAATTTAAAACTTCATGTTAGCAATCATCTTCCCATTTCATTTTATAATATTTAAATAATTTTACATAACAGGAAAAAACCAGCAAATATTTTCAGTTACTTATGATTCTACTTTGTTAGTGAGATTCTTACTCTTTGAAAGCACTTCCTCAAATACTAATCCGAACAAAGTTGTAAGTGAAAAGTCATAAGAAAAATCATACATATGACCTACCTTACAAAATTCTTGGTCAAAATCTGATTATAATGTGATTTTAATAAGTCACTTCTTTTCTTGTCCTCTTATTTAAAGTAGAATAAGACTTGGAGAATGCAAAACTTAAGTAAATCTGCAGTTTAAGAAAAAAAAAAAAAAAAAAAAGGGATATGTACAGCTAGCTTTCCACTTCTAAAACCAAACCACAGATGACACATTTCCTTTCTGCTGCAACTCAAGCAACAAGTCATAGAGGAAAAAAGAAAAAAGAAAAAAACCTTCAACTTGTCTAGCTGGCCAGTCTTATAACAGGAAGCTTTGTGGAACAAATCCCGCCCCCAGAACAGGGAGGGTTTTCCACTTAATGCCTTTGGCTCTTTTGCTCGTTTAATATGCCTGCTATATGCTTCTCAGTGATGTTTGTATCATTCAATAGAAGTTATAAGACAGCACCTTTTTTTTTTTTTTTTTTTTGCAGGGAGTATGGGGACTAGGGATTGAAATCAGGGGCACTTAACCACTGAGCCACATCTCCAGCTCCCACCCCTTTTTTTTTTTTTTTTACTTTTATTTTGAGTCTCGCTGAGTTGCTGAGGTTGGCCTCAAACTTGTGATCCTTCTGCCTCAGCCTCCCTAGTCACTGGGATTATAGGTGTGTACTACCATACCTGGTTTCTCCAGATATTTTATTTATATACCACAGAAAGATTTTAAAACATGAATTTGGAGTCTTTGGTATTTGTCAGATTATAAAAACATTGATACCCATATACAACATTTCAAATTTGGAACTATAACAATGATTTGAGAAAATATCTAGTAAACCTAGATTATGTGGGACTGAAGATGCCTTTGTGTGATACAGTATGTATGTATACACATACATTCTTCTCACATGTCCTGTCACCACCTCAAATTTAATAAGTCTAAAATGAACTTCATTTTTTCTGCAAATGTTGCTGCCTCTTTCATGATCTCTTAGTTTCTGTTCTTGATAGTTACTTGCTTTGTAATCTCAGAGGGTTAATAAACAGAAAGTACTTTTAGTTCGTGTTCTTTGTTTCAGTCCTAATCAGACTTCAGTCCTAATCAGACTTTCTTCATATTCTTAAATTGATTTCTTCTTTGCTATTTTTACTGTCACCATAGTATTTTAGGTCCTTATTAGCCATATCTATGTTATTATAATATCCTTTTTGCTAACCCCAACTCCTTCATATGTCTTATATTTAACTCTTTGGTTATATCATTCCTTTCTTAATTAAAAAAAAAAGTTAAATAAGTCCCTAATTTTAAATAGTGATTCAGAAATGTTTGTGCATATAAAGATCAGAGGATTGTTTAAAAATAAGAAAAATGCCACCCCCCCATATGTTAATATTTAGCAGGCCTGGGCCTTTTTATCAAGCATCCCAATTGATTTTGATGGCAGAAGTCCACATAGCTAACTAATACCATTAGCCCTAAGGTAAAATAAGTTGTTAGGATTTGAAAATTCGGTACCATGTTCTTCAGGGCTTTTTCTCCACACTACTCATATTAATTAGTATTCTTTTGGTTTAAAGCAACATATGACATTTATGGCTTAATCAAAAATTAATATTTATTCGTTCACACAGCTGAAGAATCCGGGGATAAATTTGACTTCATGAGATACTTTATCTGGGACTCTAATGATATGGCCAAGGCCCCAGTTTCTCTTACTTCTCAGCTAATTCTCTTCAGTTTTTAGACAGACTTTTTCCTTTATATCCTGACATATGAGCTAGCAGCTCCCAGAAGTACATGTTTTAGAAAAAGTTCTCAAAACCCAACATTATAAGCTATTCACTTAACTAGACTTCTGGCCTGGTAGAACTGATTTTGAGTCGTGTGTTCATTGCTGGACCAATGTCTGGTTGAGTTGGGATAAATGGATTGGATAAAGCATACCACATTTCATTCCAGACCTCCAGGTGGGTGATTCCTACCCAAACTGTTTACCTGAGAAATTTGGTAGGCTTAGAAGCAACGAACCAGTGACTACTGTCTTCCTCCTTTCTTGACTAATGGGCAAAACGTATTGTTCAAAATATTTGAATTGGAAATTTGTCTCTTCTGTTTTACTTTAGCCTTATTTCTCCATGTCTGAAGAACAACTGACTTAAAACATAGGTCTAGACTTTGAATAATGGTTTTTTACTACTGTTCTCTCTAGAAAACTAATCCAGAATAGAGAGAGTAGAGATTAGTTGTGTCTTTATATATTTATTCAAAAGTTTAATAATCTTTGTCATCTTTCTTAGGTTCAAAACTGGTCAAATCAATGGTGATTTGCTGATATACCACGTCTTGCTGACTTTGAAGCCATATTATGCAAAGCCATATGAAATTGTAGTGGACCTTACCCATACTGGGCCAAGCAATCGCTTTAAAACAGACTTTCTCTCGAAGTGGTTTGTTGTTTTTCCTGGCTTTGCTTATGATAACGTCTCTGCAGTCTATATCTATAACTGCAACTCCTGGGTCAGAGAATACACCAAGTATCATGAGCGGTTGCTGACTGGCCTCAAAGGTAGCAAAAGACTCATTTTCATAGACTGTCCTGGGAAACTGGCTGAACACATAGAGCATGAACAACAAAAACTACCTGCTGCCACATTGGCTTTGGAAGAGGACCTCAAGGTATTCCATAATGCTCTCAAACTAGCTCACAAAGATACCAAAGTTTCTATTAAGGTAAGTTTAATTCTGTGATTGTGATTGATTCATTGCCTTTCTTGCCTAATCAGACTATATCCTGGCCAAATTTCCTCATAGTTGTACATCAGATGTCAAATAAATCCAGATGTAGGAAGACCAAGATTTCTCTCTCTATAGAGGTTCTGCAGAAGACAAGAGAGGTGTAAGTCTAGATTGGGTTGGAGGCAGAAGAGTGCTGTAGGATGGGTAGTTTGCTATCTGTCAATCAAATGGTAGGAATGTGTAGAGAATGGAAATCACCTAGTGGGATTTCTTCTGATTAGTACATAATTTTTGCAGAGCAAAGAGCATGAACCTTCAGGTTTAAATCAGCACATGTGTATAGGATTCTCAACTTTTTTTTTTAAGCCAAATTAATTTTTTTCTAATGTTTTCATTTTCTTTTGAGAGTATTTATCACAATAATTAATGTATTTGAATATATACTGTAGTAATTCCTCCGTAAATGAAAAATATGGTGAGTGGGTAGTGGTTGGTTTTTGGAGCCTCTTGGAATCCTTTATAATGGAATTTAATTCTTTTCCACTTTATTGCCTTACCACCACTTTCCAGGTTGGTTCTACTGCTGTTCAAGTAACCTCAGCAGAGAGAACAAAAGTCCTAGGGCAATCAGTCTTTCTAAATGATATCTATTATGCCTCGGAAATTGAAGAAATCTGCCTAGTGGATGAGAACCAGTTCACCTTAACCATTGCAAACCAGGGCACACCTCTCACCTTCATGCACCAGGAGTGCGAAGCCATTGTTCAATCTATCATTCATATCCGGACCCGCTGGGAGCTGTCACAGCCTGACTCCATCCCCCAGCACACCAAGATTCGACCAAAAGATGTCCCTGGAACACTGCTCAATATCGCATTACTTAATTTAGGCAGTTCAGACCCTAGTTTACGGTAAGTTTGTTTAAATATTCACTTCAGCTTTATTCAGGGTTTATTACTTTTAAAATGAGACCACTTAATAAGCCTTTAAGATATCTTCTTTCTTAATGCTGTAAATTGGAAGGTATGCTGTGTTGGTTAACCAGTGTGACCTCATCAAGATCTGGGGTATTCACATGAAATGCGGAATTCTGAATAGGGGTGATTCATTCTAAACCAGTTTATTCTCTTTCTCCAGGAAACTTTCCTCTAAAACAGAAAACATAGCAGATTTTTTTTTTTAAAGAAATTGTCCCTTTATTAAAAAGTTAACTCCTCAATTAAGTGTCTTCTTCTAAGTTTTTCCTGTATTTAAAAGCATATCACTATTAAGTTTCTTAATTGTCAACTCATATTATCATTGTTTGACAAAGGAAGTCCCAATGTTCAGTAACTCAAAGAAAAACATTATTGCATACTTTCTGCCTATGTCATTTTAGTAGGATTCTTACATGGCATCTAAGCACAGTATGATGGATTCTGTTCAGGCTTGTTAATTTGAATGTGGAAAAAGTATGGCCTGTGTAGTCAGTAGATTTTGGTTTGAATGTAGATCTGCTACTTTTTAGCTGTGTATGATTTGAGGCAAGGTATTAAGGTTCTCTGAGCTCTAATTTTCCTCACCTGTAAAATAGAGGTAGCAGTGCCTTTCTTAAGTATCCACAGAAGTTGAATAACTAGTATGTGTGGTAATATAGTATGACACCTAGCAAATAGTTTATCCTTAGAAAATAGTATTTTTCTCCTCCCTGTCTTTTTCCTCCCTGCCAAGGTTTCTGTGTACCCCTTCTTTTTTATCTTCCCTTTCCTTTCTTAGCATAATTTATTGTCTCAAGTACCACGGCACTGTCAGGATTTTTACAGATGGAAGTTGAAAAAAATCCTGAAAATATGAAATCCAAAATGCTCCCAAATCTGAATCTTTTTGAATGCCATGTCCCTCACTCATAACATTTCATATTTCAGAGCATTTTAGATTTCAACTTTTCTAATTTGAGATGTTCACCTGGTAAAGTCCGTGCAAATATTCCAAAATCCAGAAAATTGAAATCTGAAAACACTCTGGTCCTAAGCATCTTGTTTTTGTTTTGTTTGTTCAGATTAGTTATACATGACAGTAGAATGTGTTTTGACACATCATACATAAATGGAGTATAACTTCTCATTCTTCTGGTTGTACATGATGTAGAGTTACGCCAATTGTGTAATCATATATGCACATAGGGTAATAATGTCCCGTTCATTCTACTATCCTTCTTATCCCCATACTCGCTTCCTTCCCTTCACTCCCCTTTGTCTAATTCCAAGTACCTCTATTCTTCCCTACCTGTGCCCCCCTTCCTAAGCAATTTGAATAGGGATACTAAAACTATAAATCCTTAGCTCCCAGAAACTCTTCCCCCAAGTTATAGCACAACCCACGTTTTATAATAGCCGTTTGGGATTCCAGATTCTCCTTTATTTAAGAGGGGAGGAAAAAACCTTGTATATAATTTCTTTGACTAGATGGGCCTCATAGGGTCCATGAACTCCCAGAAATCACACAAAATTTTATGTATGCCTAACTTCATTATCTCAGAGGGGTCTCTGCCACCTACCTCCAGATTGAGGAAGCCCAATTTTTTATAGCTTTTAAACAATAAAAACTAGTATCAAAATAGTATAACTTAGAAACCTTTGAAGTTAGTAAAAGATACATAAACTTAGAAATAATAACATTAATGTTTTCAATTTTAGGAAAATGAAACTATAAATCTGTCATTAATTTCTAATTCAAAATTATTTATTGAAGAATACTGACAATCTTCTAACAATTACTAGCTTGCATGAACATGTACTCTTTTCTAGTGAAATAGAGCAAGTTGACAGCTTTTGCTTTTTGCTGAAGACTATCATCCCAGAAAACAAGCTGTTTAGGCAAACTTAAATTTCCATGACTTTTTTTCCTCTGTATGGTTGTTGCATAAATATATCAGCATGATAAAAATTCAGAGGTAAGGAAAACCTAAAATTTCCTTTGCTGAATGAAGGAGAAAAATTCGAATTTTAAAATCGAATCAGTTTTGTAAGCTGTCTCCTAAATTGGCTCAAATTTATTTTCAGACATTTTTAAGTGTATTTTTTGTTCTAATAGAGCATGAATATTATAGTTTTTCAGGTGCAGTGGCTGTGTATGATGGAAGAGGTCATAGAAATGCAAATGGGGGGATTTATAGTTAATTTTGGTTTTGACCTCCAGTTGTGGTGTCACTTGTGTGAAGCCCATAAAGAAATTCAGCAGATACTGAATTTAAAATTTCTGACATTCTCATTTGATGAGGTTCACCTCATTTCTCTTCTTACGATTCCTGTTTTTACTGGATCTAGCAGAAGAGAGAAAACCACAATTTGTGTTTTGACTTCCCTAAAAACATAATGTATCTTCTGACTTTTTTCTTATTGATCCTTTTTAGGACCATAAACCTGTAATGTTTTATGTCCCAGTAAAATGTCTTCTAAGAAGGCAAAAACCCACTGTCTTAGAAACCTCACAGTGCTCTTCTGGTTATGTCATAAATCTCTTAAAAAAAAAAAAATCCCTAAATGATCAAGGGATATTTGGGTTCACCATAATGTCTTATCTCTAATTGATCATAAAATTTTAAAAATAATTGATCATGCTTCGTAATAGAATCAGAAGTTGTATATTCGAAAAATTTGTGGAATTATAAGGAAAAATAAGTTTTAAAACAACTTCATTTGTGTTTTCTCCTAGGTCAGCTGCCTATAATCTTCTGTGTGCCTTAACTTGTACCTTTAATTTAAAAATCGAGGGACAGTTACTAGAGACATCAGGTTTATGTATCCCTGCCAACAACACCCTCTTTATTGTCTCTATTAGTAAGACACTGGCAGCCAATGAGCCACACCTCACGTTAGAATTTTTGGAAGAGTGTATTTCTGGATTTAGCAAATCTAGTAAGTAATTATAATTTTCTTTAATACTAACAATAATTATTTAAAAATTCAGAGAATCCCCTTTTGTTTCAGAATTTACCAGTGAATTCTTTCACTTATTATATTTTACTCTTTTAACCTTTTCTAAATTTTTATCTATGGTACTCTGTAACTGAAAGAACTTTGAAGAAAATTCCTGATAGGACACATTAAGAAATCCACCAAGCCACTAGGCATGGTGGCACATGCCTATAATCCCAGCAGCTGAGGCAGAGGATGCAAGTTCAAAGCCAGCCTCAGCAAAAGCAAGGCACTAAGCAACTCATTGAGAACCTAAATAAAACATAAAATAGATCTAGGGATGTGGCTTAGTGGTTGAGTGTCCCGTTCAATCCCTGGGACAACCCCCCACCAAAAAAAAAAAAAAAGAAAGAAAGAAAAGAAATCCACCAAGCCTGGTATAGTGGCTCTAGCTGGTAACCCCAGAGATTTGGGAAGCTAAAACAGAAGGATCAAAGTTCAAGGCAAGTGTGGGCAATTTAGTGAGACCCTGTCTCAAAATTTAAAAAATAAAAAGGTCTGGGGATGTGGCTCAGTGGTGAAGCACCCCTGGGTTAAATCCCTAGTACCACAAAAGAAAAAAAAGGAGAAAAAAAGAAATCCATCAAAATTCTGACAGTATAAATGAGGTGGTGAGATTTTTGGTATCTTACATGTCTCTGGGCCTCTTAAAAGTATTTTCTTCATTGTTTTAATTTGATGAGCTTTGACATTTTTTTTCTTAGCAGATAATTCCACATGAATAAAATATCCATGTGTCTCCTTTTTCAGAAAAAAAAAATGTGATTTTATGGACATGTATGGTTCATGGAGAACGCAGTGACACAGGTCCAGAGTTAGTCCTGGTGTTGCTTTAATAAGTGTCATGAATTTGACATCCATTTCTTTTGTCTGTCCATCTTCATAACCCATAAATGTTGACCTTTCCCAGCTTAGTTCCTGACATTTTCTTCCCATTTATTTAGCCTGGGAAATTTACCGCTAAGACACATCCTCACCCCTTTTTTTAGTTTGAAATGAGGTCTCACTGAGTTGCTTAAGACTTACTAAATTGCTGAGGCCGGCCTTGAACTTGTGATCCTCCTTCCTCAGCCTCCTTCACAAGTCGATGGAATTAAAAGCATATGTGACCATGCCGAACTTCTTCCCTTTCTCTTTTCCTCATGATACATACAACTTTTCTTTTTTCTGTGTTTAAACACATTTCTTGACTTTATTAGGTAATTGAAAACTTTAACAATTTAATCAAGGCTAGATCACTATGTATGTTTTTTCAAGCAAGAAATGTAGGAGTAACCCTGATAAGAAAATGTATAATATTAACTAAACAGAAAAAGTATAAAGATTTATTGATTAATATTAATATAAGAAAATATTTGAGTGAATGTACAGGCATAATGTATTCCTGTATGAACAGTTCTTCCTAGATGATTACAAATTTATTGTAGTCCCATGAAATTTGAGGAGTGAGAATGGAAATTAAACTGTAAATGATCTTAAATTCTACTTGAAGGTTTAAAAATACTATTTATGAGGCTGAGACAGGAAGATCACAAGTTTGAGGCCAGTCTGGGCAACTTAGCAAGATCCACTCTCAAAAAAAAAAAAAATGTTAAAGGGCTGGGGGACGTACCTCACTAGTAGAGTGCCTCTGGGTCCAATCTCCAGTATCATTTAAAAAAAAAAAAGTATAAAAAAAATCCCTAAGAAAACATTGGGAAGAAAGACTTGATATTACAGATATCTGAACATATTATAGTGGTATAGTAATTAAAACATGAGTGTTCAAGAATCAGCACTCAGATCAGTTTTAAGAAAAGATAATAAAGAAGCAACATAAACTAGGGGGGAAAGATTAAATTGTTTAAGAAATGAGATTGAGAAATGAGTTAAGTTGGGTCTTCTTCCATACCACAAGATGTCAAAATAAGTTCTACCTGTATTTAAGGGTTGAATATGAAAACTAGAACCATTAAAAAATGAAGAGGAAGAAGTTAATATTGAATTACTTTTTAGATGAATAAAGAACATAGGAAACAAGATGATGGAAACAAATAATGAACAAATTCAACTTCATGAAGCTTCAAAACATTTTTTTAAGTGATGATAAATATAAACCTAGAAGGGTAAATGCTAGAAAAGATTAACATTAATCATGAAGAGATTTTTATAAATAAGAAAAATGAATCAACAGTAACATACAAATCATGCTAAAGAAGAATGTTTATGTTGAGTTTATTAATAAAAGCAAAAAATGTCAATTGAAAGAATAGTGAGATAACATATTTAGCTATCATATTAGAACATATTTTTAAATTCAGTACTGATGCTCTGTAGAATATTGAACAGGGGCAGTTTTTCTAGAAAGTTTGGAAGTGATTATCAAGACCCTTAAGAGTATTCAATCCTTTTGGTCTCATAATTCCACTTTTTAAAATTTGTCCTAAGGAATTAATGTTGTTTGTCATAGATTATTTTTTAATTTATTTAGATTTTTCAACTAAAATATATCTTGTCATTAGTAAAGTGCCCAGATCTTAAGTGGAGAATTTGATGAATTTTTACATCACAGTACATCACAAAAGTAGCTTCTAGATCCAGAACATTTCCAACATCCAGAGGATCCTTTCTCACTTAATATTGCCCCTTTACCAAAAGTAAACACTGTTGTAACTTCTATTGCCATAGATTTATTTTGACTACTTTTGAACTTCATATGATATTCCTTAAAGTAAGAAAAAAAGGGGCATAGTCAAACTACAGGGAACTAATTACCTTGTTGGATCTTATGACGGAATAATATGAAGCCATTAAAAATTTTTGAGGTGGGGCTGAGATTTTTGCTCAGTAGTAGAGTACTTGCCTAGCATGTGTGAGGCCCTGGCTTCAATCCTCAGACCACATAAAGATAAACAAATAAAACAAAGGTATTGTGTACATCAACAACTAAAAAAATATATTAAAAGAATTTTTTTTGAGGGGTCAGACATGGTGACATATGCCTATAATCCCAGCTTCGTGGGAGGCTGAGGTAGAAGGATCACACGTTTGAAGTAAGCCTGGGTAATTTAGCAAGATCCTGTCTCAAAATAAAATAGAAAGGCTGAGATATAACTCAGCGGTATAGCAATACCTAGCATTTATGATGCCCTGGGTGTAATATCCAGTAACACACACACACACAAGTTTTTATTACAGAGTTTCACTTTGGAAAGATGGAAACATTCTAGAGATAGCTAGTGGTAATCATTGCACAACCATGTGAATATACTTAATATATTTTTAAGTATACTTAAAAGTGGTTAAAGTGTTAAATTTTATATTGTGTATATTTTATCACAATTTATAAAATTCTCTTTGAGACTTTTAAGTGTACAGAGGATTTTGTATCTTAGTCTATTTTTTTTTCCCAAAAAACAAATTGAAAAATGGTTTTGGAGAATTTTTAATGATGAGTAAATCTCAGTAAAATGTATAATGAGAAAGTATTTAGGGTATACTGTATATAGAGCATGATCCTAACTTTTGGGGGGGTTATATATGTGTACACTGTCATAAGCATATATTATTTCTACAAATATTTGAAACCATGTGGAAAGATGAGGTAATGTGTTAATATATTAACACCGGTTTCATTTTTTAGTGACATTCTCCTTTTGCCGAACTTTCTATAATTCTCTACATGTCCCTTTTCCAGTGAGAATAAAACTTAAAATATTTTTAAGCTAGATGAGAAATTATTAAAATGGAGAAAATAAGATAATTTTTTAAAACTTGCCTTACCAGCTTTTAAGATTGAATTCTTCAAGGTTTATTCACTTTCTTCACCTCTTATCCTCAAAAATATATTTTCCACCAGGTGCAGTAGCACATGCCTATAATCTCAGTGACAAGTGAGACCTGGTCTCAAAATTAAAAAAAAATAATAATAATAAAAGGGACTAGGGATGTAGCTCAGTAATAAAGTGCCCCTGGGTTCAATTCCCAGATAGAATCTATAGATAGATAATGATTTGCCAAATCTCTTTTCTCTGATTCTAGGTAATGATCTTTAATTCTTACCTCCCCTCTCATTCCTTCATATTAAAATAATTGTTGTAATTTTCATTGATCATCTATGATAATAGTATATGTTTTTCTAGGTATTGAATTGAAACACCTTTGTTTGGAATATATGACCCCATGGCTGTCAAATCTAGTCCGTTTCTGCAAGCATAACGATGATGCCAAACGACAAAGAGTTACTGCTATTCTTGATAAGCTAATAACTATGACCATAAATGAGAAACAGATGTATCCATCTATTCAAGCAAAAATATGGGGGAGCCTTGGACAGGTATTGAATTTACTCAAATATTTATCTAGTATCTCCTATGTGCACCTATTTTTTTGGTGCCTACTTTGTACAAAGCTGCATGCTGGACACTAGGGTTTAGCTGTAGAAAATATAATTGCCTCCTTCAAAAGCATGCAGATGCCCACCCAATTCTTAATCTAGTTTGAAATTGTAAATGTCTAATGAATGTTTCAGAACCAGAAAAACACTAGTTACTTTAGCACTCTTCTCCAGGACATAACTATATAGAGTTTAACTATAGAAATATGACATCATATGCTTTAAAATGTATTCTCATTCTTGCATACCATCAATGTCAGTATTTCTTATTAATGTCATTAGGGACATCAGCTTTCATTTATAGTTTTAGCATAATAATTCTACTATTAAAATAAAGGATCTAATGTAACTTTTTTAATCTGACAAGAATTATGTATGTTATTTCTTCAAAGTAATCACTTAAGGAAGCAGTACACTTGTTTGAACATTGCTGTGAATTCTTTAAGTAATTTTATAGCACTAGAAAATTTCTCAATACTTGACATCATTTCCTATATTTTAAAATAATTAAGTTGGCTGGGGATGTAGCTCAGTGGTTGATTGCTTGTCTAACATATTCAAGGTCCTGGGTTCAATCCCCAGTACCAATAATAATAATGATGATGACGACAACGACGACGATGATGATGATGATGTTGTTGGTTACACATATTGTCAAGGAAGAGCAGAGATACTTTACAAGTGAATGAAACTAGTACTGTATACATTATTAAATTTTGAATATTTATCTTTTACTCTCTGAAGGAACCAAGTGAATATCCTCATCCTTTCCTGACAGGACTCTAATAAATTTCTAGTATTTTAGAGGCCTTGGATAAAATAGTTTTTATGTTGATTGGGCTGTTCTTTGAATATTTTTAAATTAAAAGTTCACAATGTGGTTGAAAACAAGTTTATTTTCCCTCTTCCATTAGATTACAGATCTGCTTGATGTTGTACTGGACAGTTTCATCAAAACCAGTGCAACAGGTGGCTTGGGATCAATAAAAGCTGAAGTGATGGCAGATACTGCTGTAGCTTTAGCTTCTGGAAATGTGAAATTGGTTTCAAGCAAGGTAATCACTTTTCCTTTGCCCTCTGGATCGTGGCATTATATATCTGTTTTTTACTATCCGGAGGGCTTTTGTTTTGTTATATTAAAGTTAAACTAAAATTTTTAATAGAACTTTTATTCCCATGTTTCTTAAAATTCTGCTTTTTTACAGGTCATTGGAAGGATGTGCAAAATAATTGACAAGACATGCTTATCTCCAACTCCTACTTTAGAACAACATCTTATGTGGGATGATATTGCTATTTTAGCCCGCTACATGCTGATGCTGTCCTTCAACAATTCCCTTGATGTGGCAGCTCATCTCCCTTACCTCTTCCATGTTGTTACTTTCTTAGTAGCCACAGGTCCATTGTCCCTCAGAGCCTCCACACATGGATTGGTTATTAATATCATTCACTCTCTGTGTACTTGTTCACAGCTTCATTTTAGTGGTAAGTTCTAGGAAGGTAATTTGTGTTCAACCTATCCTTTCTCCACTTTACTTCACCTAGTTGGTACAGATTTCTTATTATTTATGACAGTGTCTTAACACCAAGGTGCTAATTTAAGCCTGCAGTAATGACTTGAAATTTTATCAAAAAGAAAAATAATTTACTTCCATTCTATATCAAGTTATAATAAGGATTTTCTGTGCAAATTTGTCATGTAGACTCTTATAGTTATCACATAAGCTATAAATACTCAATGTTAAGTAGATTGTGTTACATTATTAGTACTAATTAGTGATTAAATGGAGATCTTCAATTCAGCTAGGCACATTGTTAAATGCCTGCAATCCTAGCAACTTGGGAAATTGAGGCAGGAAGATTCCAAGTTCAAGGCCAGCCTCAGCAACTTAGCAAGGCCCTAAGCAACTTAACAACAACCTATCTCAAAATAAAAAATTAAAAGACTGGGGATGTTGCTCAGTGGAAAAGCACCTCTGGGTTCAGTCCCCCACTCAATACAAATATATAGATAGATAAATAGAGAGATAGATATTTTATATAAATGTATCTATATAATATATATACCAATACAATATGTATATATATATATATGAAATATATATATGTATATATATCTTCAAAGTTTTTACTTGTTCCTTTTTTCTTTTACAGAAGAGACCAAGCAAGTTTTGAGACTCAGTCTAACAGAGTTCTCATTACCCAAATTTTACTTGCTGTTTGGCATTAGTAAAGTTAAGTCAGCTGCTGTCATTGCCTTCCGTTCCAGTTACCGAGACAGGTCGTTCTCTCCGGGCTCCTATGAGAGGGAGACTTTTGCTTTGACATCCTTGGAAACAGTCACAGAAGCTTTATTGGAGATCATGGAGGTATTTAAGGCAAAATGATAAGACACTAAGTTAAAATCATTTTTAAAAATCTAACATTGTACAGAAGAAATACTGATATATTCTGCTGTTTTGCACTTAATACTTGAATAAAAACACCTCCATGGAATTTGTTATTTATTGGTAACATAAAGGTCATTTATTTAATGACATGTTTATTTATTTATTGAAATGTTTCTAAAAATATTTGCATATACGTATAAGGGTATATTTTTCTTTTTTAGGCATGTATGAGAGATATCCCAGCATGCAAGTGGCTGGATCAGTGGACAGAACTAGCTCAAAGGTAGGTCCCAAATTCAATATAAATTGTAAAAGTATGTGAGTTGTTGAAAAGATGGCTATTACCGCATAGTCAATGTCTTATTATTTAGTGTATTTGGGTTGAACATAAAGGTTTTTATAAACTTTTTTGATCTTTTAATTGCAGATTTGCATTCCAGTATAATCCATCCTTGCAACCGAGAGCTCTTGTAGTCTTTGGCTGTATTAGCAAACGAGTCTCTCATGGGCAGATAAAGCAGATTATCCGTATTCTTAGCAAGGTACTTCTTCCCTTCTCTCAAATATTTGTGGTTCCCAAATTGTAAAGCATATCTTCCATTATTTTTTAATTTAATAAAAACTTAATTATGTTGCTTAAAACATTTAAAAGATGAATTTTATCTTCTTTATTGTAATTCTTGGAAGTGAAGAAATCTTCTCTTTTAAAGAAGCTATATCTTCAGGAGACAATAAGTAACTTGCCTCTTTTTTTAAGCATGAACCCTTAATATTTTATCAGATTTATGAAGTTTACTATTTGGTAAGACTTACAAAAATTGTATAACTTGTAATTACTATAATATTGCCTGTCTTATTAGAATATGTTATAGAAATGCTTTAAAAAACAAGAAATAATGTATATCAAACTAGCTACTAAGATCACCATTGTATTAGAAAAAATTCTCATACTTGTTGAATAAGTAAATATTCCTAACTGTTTTCTGAGATTCAGTTTAGGAGTTTGTTTTATTTCAATCAAAGTAAAATAAAGAATTCTGTTTTCCTAAAAGGCACTTGAGAGTTGCTTAAAAGGACCTGATACTTACAACAGTCAAGTTCTGATAGAAGCTACAGTAATAGCACTAACCAAATTACAGCCACTTCTTAATAAGGTAATTATTGTATAGCACATTAAGTTTTTTCATTTTGGGTGTCAGTATTACATGTTGTTTACTTGTAAGGAGTTCAGAAATTAAGATGGATTAAGGGAAGGTCGTAAAGAAGGTCATAGTTAAGGTGGAACATCTTGTCACAAAGTTTAGTTGTTTGAAGTTGTTACATTAAAGGAAAAATAAGTATGGAAAATGCATTCTCAAGTACTTGTAATTTTATATCTCATCAATCCTAAAGGACCTATTCTTAATTCTTTCATCTAATAATTATTGCATATCTACTGTGTGCCAGGTTCTGTCATAGATGCTAGAGATATACGTAGTGCCAATCAAGCCAATAAAAAAATGCCTGCCCTCATGGAGCTTGTATTCTAGGGTGAGTTTAGAGGGTCATGGAGTGGATAGATAATAAACAAAGTAAGTAAAATACTTAGTGTTAGTAAGTAGAAAATATAAAGCCAAGAGAAGTATATCTGATCATCAAAAGAGTTTGGTACTAGACTGGGAGTAGAGCTCAATGACTGAGCACTTACCTAGTATTTATAAGGTCCTGGGTTTGATCCTCACCACTGTGATTTAAAAAAGAGAGTTTAGGTGTTTTATGAAGGTAAAATTTTAAAGGAATAAAATGATACAGTTACTAATTTAGGATTGTCTGAGCTCATCTCAGCTTTGTGACCTCTGGCAGGTGATTTACATGTCTGGGCATTTTGTTTCCATATAGATAAAATGAGTAAACTAGACTAGATAATGGCATGTTATTACCTTCCAACTCTACAGTCATATAATTCTTTGAATTGAAATTCCAAGGCATGCGGGTCTAGGAAGTGATTACAGAAAAATAAATACCTATTGTATCCCTGGTAGAGCTAGATGTTTTACAGATGTCTTTTTTTGTTTGTTTGTTTTTTTAAGTTGTTGATGGGCCTTCATTATTTATTTATTTATATGTGGTGCTAAGGATCAAACCCAGGGCTTCACACATGCTAGGCAAGCGCTCTAACACTGAGCCACAACCCCATCTCCTACAGATATCTTAATCTTAAATGATACAAAATGATTTTCTTATCCTCATTCATGTAAGTAAAAATGAGACTCAGAAGGCCTAAGACTGGAACCATGATTCTAATCCAAAGTTGTCTGATTTTAAGTCCATGTAGTTCCCCATAAAACACAGTGCTAAATAAGAATTACCAATAATATGTATTTTTAACTCAGAGAAGCAAGAGATTAATATTCTAGTAAGAGTGACACGAGTTCAAAATTAGAGATAGATAGGATTTAGTATAGGTAGAGAGAAAGAGAAGCAAGCCTTGAGCAGCAAAATATAGCAGTAGGGACTGTACAAGAATGCTAGGACATGGTGAGATGGTGGATAGACCATTCAAGTTGTTATGGAGAAATTTTGCAAGAAAATTATGAAGATTGGATAAAATTAATACAACATTCAACATTCTTCAGAAACGAGTTTTTTTTTTTTTTTGAGAGAGAAATTTTTAGTGTTTATTTTTTAGTTTTTGGCGGACACAACATCTTTGTTTGTATGTGGTGCTGAGGATCGAACCCGGGCCGCACGCATGCCAGGCGAGCGCGCTACCGCTTGAGCCACATCCCCAGCCCCAAGGAGTTTTAATATATACCATTTTTTAGCAGACAAAAAATATGACAAGAGCAGGACTTAGATCATTCTGGTGATACAGTACCCAGTAGGTTGGAACAGGGAAAAACTGAAGGCAGAAAGAATCCACATGTTGAATAAAGGGTGGCCTGAGGATTGCATCAGCAGCAGCAATACAAAAGAAATGACAAATTTGAGAGACTGCACTAGAAAACTGGATTTGGGAATCCAGAACAGAGAGAAATCAAAGAAGATGCTATGATCTCAGCCCAGATAACCATGTCTTTAGTTATACGCATGAAAAAGACAAAGAACTTATCTATATTTATCTCCTCCCCCAAATGAAAGCATGGGTAATTTTGCAAGATAGCATACTTTGTTTTATGATGAGGAGGCATAAATTTTATGTTCGGCTTACTAACCTGGAAATTTGTCTTCCTTTGCCAGGACTCCCCTTTGCACAAAGCCCTCTTTTGGGTAGCTGTGGCAGTGCTCCAGCTGGATGAGGTCAACTTATATTCAGCAGGCACTGCACTTCTTGAACAAAATCTACATACCTTAGATAGTCTCCGGATATTCAATGACAAGGTAAGCAAACTTTCCTTTGGAATTCCTAGATTACATGCATGTAGTACTTCTTTTTCTTTTTATTGCTGTGTGATTCTTTTAAAATCAAAAGAAGTCTATATTTTAAATATGGATATTTTTAATTTAGTTTAGTGTGAGTATATTTTCTTACCAGCTCATAAAAAAACCTATTTAAACTTTAGTACATATTTTCTGTATACAGATAGCAAAAAATGGTGCTTGCTGATGCTAACAAATATTTTTAAGATAAATAATACTGAGTGGTAATAATAGCAACTATGCCAGGCCTTATGCTAAGCACTGTACATTCATTATTTTTCATTTTGATAACTCCAAGGTAGAGGTTAGCATTCTCCATTCCTATTTCACAAATAAAGAAATAATCTAAAAAAGTGCTTGTTTTTATTGACTAATGCTACTTAATGAAAAGTATAATAGTAGTTGGCTATAATCCCAACTACTCAGAAAACTTTAAGCAGGAAGATCAGTATTATTAAAACCTAATAAGGAAGTTGGAAAATCGAAAGGAACCCCTCCCCCCCCCCTAAAAAAAAAAAAAAAACAGTATTTGTTCAGTCTTCCTAATGTGGTATAAAACCAGTATTTGTTCAGTCTTCCTAATTTTGTACAGACCCAGAATAGCTAGGTATTGTGGAAATAATTTTCCCCCCAGTTATAGGGAGTCAACACAGGGGTGATCTACCACTTAGCTACATCCTTACCCCTTTTTATTTTTTTGAGACAGGGCCTCAAACTTGAAAGCCTCCTGTCTCAGCCTTCCAAATAGCTAAGATTATAGGCATATGCCACCACACCCAACTGGAAATGAAATTAATCTTAGAGTTTGAAAGTATTTTACCAATACAAAGGAACAATGATTAAGTAACTTGTCCTGATTCATATATCTAGCTCCAAACTAGAATCCTTCTTTCTTAACTTTTTGTTCTTTTCTGGAGTTGTCTTGGGACAATAGTGGTCAAAGTGATATCTACTTATAGGCTATTTGTATGTTAGGAATATTTGTAGCCGGGCATAGTGGCACATGGCTATAATCCCAACTACTCAGAAAACTTAAGCAGGAAGATCACAAGTTTGAGGCCAGGCTTATAAACTTAGTGAGACCCTATCTCAAAATAAAAAGTAAAAAGGGCTGGATTATAGCTCAGTAATTAAGGGTCCTTGGGTTCACTCCCTACACCACCACAGGAAAAAAAAAGAAAGAATATTTGCAAATGAAGTGTTTGTATCTTAGAAATGTCTGCCTTGGTAATCCCAGTGTTTTGGAGGGCTAAGACAGGGGGATCACGAGTTAAAAGCCAGCCTTAGCAACTTAGTGAGACCCTGCTCAAAATTTTAAAAAACGGGGTGGGTGGCTGGGAATGTAGCTCATTGGTGAAGCACCTCTGGGTTAAATATCCAGAACCCCCCAAAAAAGGAAGTATCTGGCATTTTCAAAGCCAGAAAGAGCCCAGTAGAAGGAACTATGCCCCATAATTTAACCCATATGGTTTACTTTAAATCCAAACTATTCTAGGGCCCTAAAGTACTAGAAATCAGTTAATAAAGCTTGTTAAAAGTCACCAGGATGATATCTGGGTTCATAGATGCACGCTTCCGGACCCAGCTATTTGGGAGATTGAGGCAGGAGGATCACTTGAGTCCAGGAATTTGGGTTTTTTGTTTGTTTTTGTTTTTTAGTTGTAGATGAACACAATACATTTATTTTATTATTATTATTTTTTAATGTGATGCTGAGGATCAAACCCAGTGCCTCACGTGTACTAGGCAAGTGCTATAAACTGAGTTTTAAACCCAGTTCCTAGTTCAGGAGTTTAATGTAAGCCTAGACACCATGCAAAGCCCCAGCTTGAGGGAGTAGGTGGAGGAACAAACTACATACCCAAAATAAACTTACACTGAAATAAAAAATTATGTATTATAAATAAATAAATGCTATTTCATTGTTCTACTGTCTTATTATTTAAGTGCTTGACTATCTTGCATCTTGTACTAGTTAATTTTTAAGATCTTTAATATTCTTTTGTGGTTTTCTGTAGCTGAAAATAATTTCTCTCAACTTAAAGGATTACTTGTCATAACTATTGAACACAAAAATCAATCATTGGTGTATATTTTTAGGGGAGGCACTAGGAATTAAACCCAGGGATGCTGTACATCCCAGACTTTATTTTTTTATTTTTATTTTTTGGAGACAGTTTAACCAAGTTACTGAGGCTGTCCCAAACTTGCAATCCCAAGTAGCTGGGGATAACAGGTGTGTGCCATGAAACTCTAAATAAGTGATCTTTTAAAGAAAGCTTCTGAACTAGGCCTGTAACTCAGTGACCAAGTGCTTGCCTAGCATAGATGAGTTCCTGGGTTAGATCCCCTGCACGGCAAAAAAAAAAAAAATTAAGAAGTGAAGAAAGCTTCTGTGTGAACTTCATTAATTCTCTCATGATTATTTTCAATAGAGTCCGGAAGAGGTATTTATGGCAATCCGGAATCCTCTGGAATGGCACTGCAAGCAAATGGATCATTTTGTTGGACTTAATTTCAATTCTAACTTTAACTTTGCACTGGTGGGACACCTCTTGAAAGGTAGAGAGGCCTTATGTCAGAATGTTAGTATGAAGCGCTACCTAGAAGCTGGAAGTAATTAAAATAATTGGTTACTTGAAATAATTTAACCCATATGTTTACTTTAAATCCAAACTTTGTCTTATTGAGTTATATTTTGTTCAGTATGTATTTTAATAGAGCCTAATTTCCATATCAAGTATCAGATTTACTTAAAAAGTAGAAGACGACAACCCACTTGGGATTCCTTCCTTTAGGAGCTCCACTTTCTTTGTTTCAAAAATAAATTGTTACTTTGCTCTAAAAAAAAAAAAAATGCAAAAGGGTTGATTTTTTTGTAAAATTCCTAAGTGCTAGGGCTAGGTGTATAACAATTCCCTGCCCCTTCAAACAAAAAAGAAATTCTACGTACTGAGCCTTTTAATAACTATGTTATTAGTAATAGTACTTAAGTATTCTGTTGATTAGCAAAACAAGACATTGTAGATCAGTGTTATTTGGTTAATTTATATTAGAAAATCTTGTTGTACAGATTTGATTACAGATTTTCTTCAGCTTGTTTCCAGTGTATTATAGATCAGTACCATTATTATACCACAGAGCCTCATCTCTCTGATCCTATCCCCACCCCTCCAGATTCCTGTATTACTTATAGCCAGTGCTCGTCAGCTGTTCCTCATCCTTCACTTTCTGACCTGGCTTTATTCTTCATTGCTGACTTCACAACTTGATAGCAGTGAATATAATATGATGCAGTCATGATCAGAGACTGTGGTTATTAGGAATAGCATAGTGTTTTGAGTGAGTGTCAAGCTAGAACTTGAGTCTCTAGTTTTGTATCAATTTAAATAATTCTTAGGCATGAGGGATCATAGAAGTTCCCTAATTTTTACCTGATGGGTACCTACCACTGTAAACGTATACATTTGATTTTACTTCCTTATAAAATTCCTGTGGAAAATATTAACAGGATAAATTAACATCTTGTTTTTATTTTTTTTTTTATAGGGTACAGGCATCCTTCACCTGCCATTGTTGCAAGAACAGTCAGAATTTTGCATACACTACTAACTCTGGTTAATAAACATAGAAATTGTGACAAATTTGAGGTGAATACGCAGAGTGTGGCTTACTTGGCAGGTAAAAACAAGAAACAGACAAAATTAATATTGCTGCAACTTTATCTTAGGAAAACCAAAAAGTACAAATACCTTCCTATATGGGTCCTTCAGCTGGCTAATTGGCAGAGTAAATAATTCATAGGTTCATAGGCCAGTCCTTTGATGTGGTTAAAACTTTGAAAGTTTTGCCAAAACGTTTTTCCTAATAAAATCTGGAATGTGTTCCTCTTGTCATCTTTGGTTCAGAACACAACAATGGCTCCCTGTGGTTTGTCATAAAATCTGAATGCCTCAGGCTAGCATCCTAGGCCCTCAAGCAACTCTGATTCTATCTTCTTTATCTAAATTTCATAAGCCTAATTTTTTGTATTTCTCCAAATGGATGGACTATTTTAAGTTAATCTACTTCCCATCTCTTAGTAGTGACTTTCTGCCTCTTCAAAAGTTATTCCTCATGCCATTTTATCTGAAATGTCTGCCCCATCCATACTAATCCATTAAACCTCCCCTATTTGCTCTTTTCTAATTTTTGTTTCTTTGCTCAGCAACATTTAGCACTCTCACACTTCTTGAATGTAGTTGTTCAGTGGCAAGTACTGATTCCCAGTTTAGCAGGTTCCATTTGTTGCAACTTTTTTATTTCATAGCCAATCATTTAACATCTCTTGAGTGTTTTCCTCAGTGAATTTAATAATACCTGCCCTGACTACTTTTTATTTGTTGAGATCAAATGTACATTTAAGCCCTTGAAAAAAAAGGGTGCTTACTAAATCTCTTTGTATATTTCATGTTTATGTAGCCTTCCAAAACAGATGGACAGGTCTGTCATTAGGTTTATATCCCTGAACCTCACATACTCTAGGGCTTTTTAAATGCACCTTTAACAGGTGTTACCCTCTTTAGAAATGTATCCTGTTTTAGGTGACACTAGTGACTTGTTAAATTTTTTAATCTGCTTTCTCTTTTATTTTAGCTTTACTCACAGTGTCTGAAGAGGTTCGAAGTCGCTGTAGCCTCAAACATAGAAAGTCCCTTCTTCTTACTGACATTTCAATGGAAAATGTTCCCATGGATATGTATCCCATTCATCATGGTGATCCCAGCTATAGGTAAGTGGACTTGCTCTTCCATAATTACATAATTATAATCAAGTTTCAATTTTCCAATGCCAGTGAAAGCAAGTGGCAGAATCATCTAGAAGATAACATAGAGGGGAATCTAGAGATAGTCAGGGAAGTGAAATAATAGTCTAGGAAGTCAAAACTATAAATATATAGTATTTTATGAGTTAGTAATAGGATAGTTATCATTCTAGTCTCATTGTGTTAATGTTATCATTAGTTTGCCTTTGTTGAGCACAAACCAGTTGAATAACAGATGATTTGAAAGGATTAGGTTGCAGCAAAGGGTCTTGGAAAAAACAGTATGAAATAGAAGCAACAGTTGCATATTTCATGAAAGAAGCTAAACCATGTAGATTTGTAAAACCATGCATGCCCACATAAAAATTGTGTTTACTTGTATCACATTAAAGTCATTAAGAAGCTTTCTTTAGTACAGATTTAGATGAAAACCAATGAAATTATGTTCAATGTTATATGTGATTTGAGGTAGTATATTTTTCAGTATAACTTGGAGAAATTAGATGAAATGGCATCATTTGGGGATTTTTTGGCATTTTCAATTAAACAAAAATATTTAATTTTAATTTTTTGGGTACTGGGGATTGAACTCAAAGGCACTCGACCACTGAGCCACATCCCTAGCCCTATTTTGTTGCTTAGTGCTTCACTTTTGCTGAGCCTTGCTTTGAACTGGCAATCCTGTTGTCTCAGCTTCCAGAGCTGCTGAGATTACAGGTGTGCGCCACCACACCCAGCTCTAAACAAAAATATCTTTAAGGTTTAGATACAACATTGAACATAGAATCTCTTATTTGTAGAGCTTATATTATTCAATTTATTAACTTTCTGCTTTTTTAAAAAAAAGCCTTCCATGGTTTCCCAATAAGATTTTTAACAGTGTATGCAAAATTTATCTGCATATACTTGGTATGCAGTAGTCTTATTCATTAGCCATTTTATGACTGTATTTCTTCTGTCCTTTTTGTTATGGAAAGGAGAAAGTGAGTTTGCCTGACAGTTCCCCTGTCAACGTTTGATTGACAGTTCCCAATCAAGCCAAATAATTTAAAGTTTGATTTTCTTGGTATTTAAACCAAGAAAATAATTGCCTAAACTTGATTTTTCTCTATTTAAAAAATCAGTGCAGGGCTGGGGTTGTAGCTCAGTGGTAGAGCACTTGCCTAGCATGTGTGATGCACTGGGTTCGATCCTCAGCACCACATAAAAATAAATTAGTAAATAAAGGTATTTTTTTAAGTGCATTTAAGTTCAGAAGTATACAATATAATGATCTGTTTAATTGTCTGTGTTTATTGTCTGCCTGAAAATTGCTGAAAGTAAATTTTAAGTGTTCTCACCACAAGTAAATTATAAATATGTGAAATAATGCATGTTATTTAGTTTGATTTAGTTATTCCGTGTATACATACACATACACAATTTTTACTTGTCAATTTAAAAAGTTAATTAAGAACTAGGTATATAGCTAAGTTGTAGAGTGTTTGTCTAGCATGCTTGAGGTTCTGGGCTTTAGCCCCAGCACCAAAAAAAAAAAAAAAAAAAAAATGTGAAAATGTTTAACAAGAAAAGCAATGAATAGAATCAATGTAGTATAATTCTTTCTGTTTAGCCTTTGGTGAGTCCCTACTATGTACAAGATACCATGGCAAGGAAGATAATATTTCCTGGGAATGCATTCAGAGTTTGTACTGTAAAGCCCTTTAAAGTGCAGTTTTAATATTGATTGCTGTCATTAGTAATAGAAAAGCTACTTGGAATGGGCAAACATTGGTTGTATTTGTCACCATGTCAATTAATTCTTTCTGATTAAATCTCTTAGGACACTAAAGGAGAACCAACCATGGTCCTCTCCCAAAGGTTCTGAAGGGTACCTTGCAGCCAGCTATCCAACTGTAGGCCAAACCAGTCCCCGAGCCAGGAAATCCATGAGTTTGGACATGGGGCAGCCTTCTCAGGCCAACACTAAAAAGTTGCTTGGTTAGTTTATCTTAATTTTGTACAATTCTTAAATGTAGTATTATTCTGGAAAACAATCAGAGGCTTTCACGCTTGAAAAGATTATTTGAAACTGTTTTATATTATCAAAATTTTTCTGTTTCACTGTGGCAAAGTCTTTGTTTTGTTTTGGTACTGGGAATTGAACTCAGGGGTACTCAACCACTGAGCCACATCCCCAGCCCTATTTTGTATTTTATTTAGAAACAGGGTCTCACTGAGTTGCTTAGCGCCTCACTAAGTTGCTGAGGTTGGCTTTGAACTGGCAATCCTGTGTCTCAGCCTCCCCAGCTGCTGAGATTACAGGTGTGTGCCACCACATCCGGCTCACTGTGGCAAAGTTTTTTTATGCCAGTTATAAGAGGGTTTGATAAATTAAGCCATTGTCAATTGAGATAGAGAAATTCAAATGAGACCTTGAAATAAGGGTTTGTTTATTTCCTGATTCTTTAACTACTACAACTCTTCTTGTTTTCTCCCTTGGGTGGGTAGCAGGCAATGGCAATAGGAAAACCATTAGACACCTACAAGAAGAAAAGAGTCTTGGTATACTCTGGGCTTTTGGGATATTTCGCAAAATTATCATTTGAAAGCAGAATACACCAAAATGGTATGAAGCTATGATAATAGTATTTCCCATGTTATCTTTGAAATGACAAAAAGTAAAATAATGTATTTTTCAATATTATAAGAAGGTTTAATTTTTGAGAGTTAAGATTGCTCAGTTCTACCAATATTCGTCTATGAAAAATACACCTAAAATGCTATAAGATCCTTTTCTGTTTCAGAAACTGAAAGTAAATTCCTGGAAGAGCCCACTGATCTACCTCACATCACAGAGGAAATGCAAAGCAGTTCTGTATTCCCTTTGAACTTTTCATTATTACTAGAATATGTTGGTATCTATTTCTATGACCAGCATTGTGAATGGTTCAGTGGAATTTCAGTTATCCATGCAAACATATTTAAATATCTTGAAGTAGTATTGGAAAAATGTTTGTGTTCATAAGGAAATTAGTGAACAAACAACAAAGTACAAAATAAATAACCTGCCAGTAAACCATGAAAGAAATGGAAACTGTGAATGATAATCACTGTTACTAGTCACACAGATGTCTGTTACTTTTTGTTTGAGTTCTTTTCTGTTAATACTTTGTGGTAAATAATCTTCTAGGAGTTTCCTGGTTACTTTGTGTTTTGTAATTCTGGATTTTTGTGTCAAGGAAGTTGTCCCCCTTTCCCTTGATTTGATTGCCAAAATTAACACCCACAACTACTAATGAGGCAAATATGCAATGGTTTGCATCTTAAATGCCCAAGTGAAAATTAGACTGATGAGAGATGCTAAGTAAGCCATAAGTGAAAAACTAACCAGAGAAAATGTGGTATTGAATTCATTCAGTGCATGTTCAGGGTGCAAAATTTATGGTCTCTGCCCTGGAGGAGCTTATAGTTTCATGACCAAGATATAGTCAGCTCACCAGCATCAATAGCGTCTGCCAGGAGCCATTACAGTGATATAATAGGGAAACTGAGGTCTTGACGAAATTATGGGAAAGCTGCAATAACATTTGAACCAAGTCTTGAAGATTTAATATATGTTTGCCAGGTAGACACAGGATAGAGAAGGGCATTTATTCAAGAGAAAGGAGGAATCGCCTGACTACTGAAGTTAGGAAAGAACAGACAGTGCATTATGCCATCATGGGGAATGGTGTAGGAAATGAGGGTAGAGAAGAATCAGAACTTTATTGTGAAAGATTTTATGTGCCCTCTTCAGAGATTTAGAGATTTAGCCTTACCATGTATCAAGCAGAGATCTTTAAGTAAGTAAGAACATGACCAAATTTTATTTGCTTTTTAGAAACTTTCTGGAAGCAATGTGGAGAAATAGGCAGAGATTTTGACTAGGGAACTATTTAAGAGATTAATACAGTAGTCCAAGCAAAAAATGATGTAGCTCTGTGCTAAGGCAGGAACATCTTAAACACTTTATATTCAAGCGTTTTTCTTTTTAGCATATTCTTATTCATAGACATCGTGGTTAATGAACTTCCATATTCTGTAACTTCTGTTTATAGGAACAAGGAAAAGTTTTGATCACTTGATATCAGACACAAAGGCTCCTAAAAGGCAAGAAATGGAATCGGGGATCACAACACCCCCCAAAATGAGGAGAGTAGCAGAAACTGATTATGAAATGGGTGAGAAACAAAGTTAATATTTGATCTAGATCATTGACAATAAGGTGGGAGAGTATAGAAAAGCTGTATTTACTTTCCATCCATGTCTTTACATCTTCAGGATGCAATATAGAAATTTATCCTTTTTTGTAAGATAGGCTCTACAGTCCTTAAAATGACAGTTATCCTGAAACCTGTGTAAAAAGTAATCAAATATATTATACACAGCATTGTAAATAGCTAGCCAACTTTTTGTGTAGATGAATAGTAATTCTGTATGATGTTTATGTTAATATTTGAAGTATCTACTGAAAACCTTTTGAACTTTAGAAGTGACATGAAAATATGTTAGGCAAAATGGTTGTCTACATGCTCTGTTAATACAGCTGATTGTGTTAATCCATATCTTACTGTAGAAACTCAGAGGATTTCCTCATCACAACAGCACTCGCATTTGCGTAAAGTTTCAGTGTCTGAATCAAATGTTCTTTTGGATGAAGAAGTACTTACTGATCCGAAGATCCAAGCGCTTCTTCTTACCGTTCTAGTAAGGATTTTTACTTTTTGAGAATTTTTTTTCCCCCTCAAATTTTTATTCCAGTCTACTGTTAGGAGCCACTTAATATTAAAAGCATGAAAGGAAGATCATCTACTTCTCACCAAAACAGATAACAGTTCAGCCACAAAATTTTTTTAAATGTTTATTTACTTTTCTGCATCTTGGCAGGCTACATTGGTAAAATACACCACAGATGAATTTGATCAACGAATTCTTTATGAATACTTAGCAGAGGCCAGTGTTGTGTTCCCCAAAGTTTTTCCTGTTGTGTAAGTATTTCCTTTTGTTTTTTTTATTTTTGTTTTTATGGTACTGGGGACTGAACCCAGAAGTACTTTACTACTGAGCTATATCCCTGGCATTTTTTTTTTTTTTTTTTTGAGTTATGGTCTCTAAGTTTCCAAGACTGGTCTCAAACTTGAAATCCTCTTGCCTCAGCCTCCTAAGTCATTGGAATTACAGGCATGTACCACCATGCCTAGCCAGCACTCCTTTTAATTTTAGCTAACTTTTATACCTGTCTTTATGTCAAATGCTTTATAAAGATAGCATAAAATGGGCATGATAAAGCTAACTTTAGATGGGCATGGGGGAACCCTATAATCTCAGTGACTGAGGAGGCTGAGACAAGAGGACTACAATTTCGAGGCCAACCTCAGCAATTTAGCCAGTCCATGGGCAACATAATGAGATCTGTCTCAAAATAAATTAAAAGGACTGGAGATGCAGCTCATTGGTAAAGCTCCCCTGGGTTCAATCCCCAGTCCCTCCTCCACACTGAAAACAAAAAAACCCACAAAGAACCCAAAGAAATTTAGGGTATTCTATTCCTGATCTATGCTTTCTATGTAGCATAATTGTTTCCTTAGTTTTGGTTAATCTTGTTTTTAAATTTCTAAATTTTATATAGTTAGGTCTTATTTCTTTTTATTATTGGAGTGCAGCTAGGATTAGAAATAGTTTCTTACTAAGATTCCATTGGATCATATATTTCACTTCCTCCAAACTAATTTTTGCTTTCTTTAATAATATTCAATTGGGCTGGGGTTGTGGCTCAGTGCTAGAGTGCTTGCCTACCATGTGTGTAAGGTACTGGGTTCAATCCTAGCATCACATAAAAACAAATAAAGGCATTGAGTCCATATACAACTAAAATAAATAAATAGATAGATAGATAAAATAAAGTTCCATCAACATCTAAAAAAATTTTTTTTAAATAATATTAAATTTGAATTCTTCCCCCCTACACCCCCACTTTAAAGACAGGGTCTCACTGAGTTGCTCAGCACCTTGCTTTTTGCTGAGGCAGGCTTTGAAATCAAGATCCTGCCTCAACCTCCCGAGCCACTGGGATTACAGGTGTGTGCCACCACGCCCAGCTAGATTCAGGATTTTAAAGCACTAATTAGTATTAAATTTAGTTTTTTAACTCCCTGGATACATATCAGCAGTCAGCAAAAAGAGATGGTTCTAAAACATGCTAAATGGCAGGCAGACTCCAACCTTGTGTTAAAAAAACATTTACCACAAGTATGATTAGAAATGATTATATGACACCTCTAGTTGTTTGATTTTACTGTATTTTCCCTGATGATTTAAAATGAAAGACAAACCCAACAAGCAAACACATAAATTCATTATAGAAAATTTGGGAAATATAGAAGAGTACCAGAAAGTTAAAAGTATTCATCTCAGCCTGGCACTGTGGTGCACACCTGTAATCCCAGTGGCTCAGGAGGCTGAGGCAGGAGGATCGAGAATTCAAAGCCAGCCTCAGCAACTTAGCAAGGCACTAAGCAACTCAGTGAGACCCTGTCTCTAAATAAAATACAAGATATAGGGCTCGGGATGTCGCTCAGTGGTTGAGTGCCCCTGATACCCCCCCTGGTACCCCCCTCCCAAAATAAAAGTATTCATCTCCCTTCAATTTTGTCACTTTGTTCTGAGGAATATATATTATACAAATATTTTAGTTTAAAAATTACCTAAAATGTTCCTTTATTGACTTCTATTTTTTTAGGCATAATTTGTTGGACTCTAAGATCAACACCTTATTGTCATTGTGCCAAGATCCAAATTTGTTAAATCCAATCCATGGAATTGTGCAGAGTGTGGTGTACCATGAAGAATCCCCACCACAATACCAAACATCTTACCTGCAAAGTAATGGATGATTGATGAATTTGCTGATGTGTGCACTGTTGTAGAATGCACTGACTAGAGAATTCTTCATAACGGATAGGCTGCTTCATACTTTCTCCTATATAAACCATTTGTTTACTCAATTATGTGTTCAATATTGCTTGACAATTTTATTAAAATATGGTTTTATACTAAGTCTATTTTAATTAAGTTTTAATCTGCTTTGACATTGATTCTAAAATATTTTCAGTTTGTGCATGCACAGGTTTTACCCATGAGCTATCATAATTATTTCTGTTATGGTTAAAAGATATCTTGTTATAAGAGAAATATTTGATTTGTTGCAGGTTTTGGTTTTAATGGTTTATGGCGGTTTGCAGGACCTTTTTCAAAGGTAAGAAAATATATTTTTCTCTTATTTTTGACTAAACAACAGTTTTATCCACATGAATGTTTCTGCTTTAAAACCACATAATATGCTGAGTATAATGGCACACACCTGTAATCCCAACAACTCGAGAGGCTGAGGCAGGAGGATCATGAGTTCAAAGCCAGCCTCAGCAATTTGTTGAGGCCCTAAGAACTTAGGGAGACCCTGTCTCAAAATAAAAAATAAAAAAGACTGGTGATGTGGCTCAGTGATAAAGCACACCTCTGGGTTAAATCCTCAATACACAGAAGAAAACACACACACATACAACACTGAAAACCAAAGTAGCAGTTCAAACATGGTATTTTTATTCATTTGTTTTTATTGGTGCATTATAATTATACATAATAGTTGGATTCATTATGCCATATTCCTGCATGTGCATAACATAATTAAACACAGTGTTTTTAGGAAAGTTGTTCATTGTAAGATTTGTTTTCCTATCTTGTGACTAGCAAGGAGCATTATCTTATGAAGATATTTTGACATCCAGCTGTTGGATTAGATTCATTCCTCTTTGTTCATTTTGTTCTTTGATTGGCATTAGTTGTTATAGTGCTAATAAATCTGTATTTGCTACATAAATCTGTATTTAATTATTTTCTCTGTATATGTCCTCTCTCCAAATTGATGGAAGTTCCTTGAAGGCAGGACTTCTATTTCTTTTCCCCAACATTCCTGGTGCAGGGTTCTAGGTAGAGGGGTGTTAATATGAGTTATCTAAACCTTGTTCTGGTTTTAAAAATTGGGTATTTAGTTTATATTGTCTTAACTATGACTGAATATCTCTTGATATGAACAGGTCTTCACTAAAAAAAGCAGGCCTGAAGTCCCAGAAATAAGCTTTTGTAGTTGGATTGCCATAACCCTCTGAGCTCTTTGCAGTGTCTAGTTAGTGGAATATAAATAGCAGCTGGGATGATTCTCTGCTCATTTTCTCTGTTTTGGAAAATTGGCTAGACATCATTCCTGATGATTATATTGTCTTAGTATTAAATTCAGTCTGTGCATGGCTTTCAGAAATTGTAGGTTCATCTGGAAGCTTTAAGCGTAAGCTGAATAAAATTCCCAATTGTAAGCCAGTCTATAAATATTACTCCATTCCCCCTTTTTTAATGATCTATAACAGACAAAGGAAGAAAAATAATAAATTAAGCCCCAAATAAAAATTAACCTTTTTTTGGCTTCAGAGGGAATTTTTTTTTAACGGAGCTAAAATAATTTCCTATTTTCCATTACAGCAAACACAAATCCCAGACTATGCTGAGCTTATTGTTAAGTTTCTTGATGCCTTGATTGACACGTACTTGCCTGGAATTGATGAAGAAACCAGTGAGGAGTCCCTCCTGACACCCACATCTCCTTACCCTCCTGCACTGCAGAGCCAGCTTAGTATCACTGCCAACCTTAACCTCTCTAATTCCATGACCTCACTTGCAACTTCCCAGCATTCCCCAGGTCAGTAAATGTGATCTTTATATGACTTTAAGCAATAATATTAAGTTACCAACATTAGGAATTCCCTTGTGATCAGATTATTACAGGTTTTACCTTTTTCTCATGAGATTCACCTTATAGTTCTTCTTTACCTTGTACCTGAGCTAAATGTTGTTAACCCTATAAAGTTTTCTACTTTCCAACAAATTGTATGTAAGATAGTGAAATGTTCATAGTGTTCACATAGGTTTCCAGGGTTGATAGGATTTTCAGAGTTTGGGTAAGAAGGGTAATCTAAGTTGCATTACCCTTTAAGTGAACATAACTACAATTCTTTTACTAGTATACCATACATTCCCCTAAGGACTTCTGTGTCTCTAATATTGCATACCACATAAAAAAAATATATATATATATATACACACACACAAAATCTGATAGTACCCCACTTCTTGCTGCAAGCAATAACCCAACAATCTTGAAATTATCTGGGTTTAAACAAACAACCAGACCAAAAAAGTCATCTTAAAAAAAAAAAAAATCCTCTAAATCATAAATATAGTCCTCATTTAGAGTCATTTTTAGGTCCAAGTAGATAAAGTAAGCCAAGTTAGCATGCAACTTAGAGGTCAATACACTGAGAAATAATAGCTGAGTGTGGTGGCATATGACTTTTATCCCAGCTACTTAGGAGGACTACAAATTCAAGACCAGCTTGAGCAATGTAGTGAAATCCTGTTTCAAAAGTAAAATTTAAGTTCTGGGGATATAACTCAGTGGTAGTACACTAGCCTGGTATTTTTTTTAGGCCTGGGTTCAATCCTCAGTACCACAGAAATAACAACAAAACCTAATACCGCCAGAGGGATTGAGATAAACAAGAACAAGACAGTAGAAATGGCAAACCTGCAGAACTCTGGGCTCGTTCATTGTCAGAGTGAAAGGTTGTAAACAATTCTGGGTGACCCCAGAGGTACCACTCATCACAGAATTGATGCTGTTGTAGGTGTTGTAATGACAGTGGGCAATGAAGGAAAATAGATTTTGTTCCTTTTTTCTTTCTTTTAGGTCATATTTTTAATTTAGAAAAATTACCTTCTAAAATGGTTAACATAAAAGAAGGATTTGAGGGGCTCAGTGGTAGAGCAATTGTCTAGCATGAATAAGGGGCTGGGTTCACCCAAAAAAAAAAAAAAATCTCAAAAGAAGGATTCGTTTTTTAAAGTTCCATTTTCTGAAATGGTCACTTGTAATACACCTCATTCTGAAAGGAAAAGTCCTTTTAGATAGTTTATTTAGTTCTTTTAAGTGTTAGTTTGTTTTGTTTTGTTTTTCTAAAAGTCAAATAATAACACTGAGCATGGAGGCACATGCCTATAATCCCAGCTACTTGGGTAGCTGAGACAGGAGGATCATAAATTCCAGGCCAGCCAGAGCAATTTCGTGAGACCCTGTCTCCAAATAAAAAGGGTTGGGGATGTAGCTCAATTGTAGAGTGCTTGCCTAGCATGCGTGAGGCCCTGGGTACAATCGCCAGTATTGCCAAAAAATAAAATAAAGTAAAATATTGTATCATCTCAAATGATATAACTATTCTGTTATGGTCATAACAGAATAAAAAGACTATCTAGTTTATAATCCCAGTATTGCATTAACATTTCAATTTCTACAATACTTTTAAAGAATATGAAGAATTTGGCATGAGATTTAGAATGAGACCATCTAGGATATTATGCATATTATACACCATTTTGTCAAATAATTATATTCGACTTTTTTAATAAATTTATTTTATTTATTTTTTATGTGGTGCTGAGGATCCAACTCAGTGCCTCACACATGGTAGACAAGTGCCGTACCACTGAGACACAACCCCAGCCCTTATATTCTTAGCATTTATTTATCAATACTTTCACAGGAAATTCTTTTTCCCCTACAAAGTAAGAGGAGCCTGCCCAACTTTTTTTCCATATAACCATGGTCATTTGCCCTGGTCACTTATTCTCTAGAACATTGTTTCTTCAGGTTTGGTCTCAGACCAGCAGCAGGATCTTTAGGGAGTTTATTAGAAATATAAATACAAATGCTAGAGTCTCATCCCAGACCTCCTGCACCAGAAACTCCAAGAGTGGGGCCCTTCCAGTAATTAATGTTTTAGTAAGAGTCTGATACTATCTAGGATCTGCCTGTGGTCCTGCCCCATTTTCATCATTTCAGCCCTCCAGGCCAGGAAGAACTTAAATTTACTTTCTTACCTCTACTGCAGCCACTGGATACTTCCTTCTCTACTCCCCTCCCCTCCCCAACACTCACGTAAATTCTTAAGAGTTCTGAACTGGAGAGCCATACAGGTAATTTAATTCTAGGCTAACAGTGTTGTATGCAATGAGGAAACTGAGCTTTAGAAGCATTGGGTTAATTGCTTTATCCCACAGCTTCTATTTAGAACCAAGGCTGTACTCTTTCTTTTGCCTTCTCTATTTATCTGTCATCTTCTTTCCTTTCTCTTCCCTTCCCCTTCCTTCTCTTGTGTATTTCTATCTCATTGCTTCTGCTGCCTTAACCTAAAATCAACGTTTTCTTTCGTGGAGCTCCCTATTTTCTAGGTTATTTTGTTGTTTAGAATTATCAACCACTAAAGTTGGTTAGAGTTAGAAAATTCACATGGGTTGGAGTGCAACTTGGGTACATCACTTGCCTAGCATGCATGAGGCTCTGAGTTTAGTCCCTAGCACTGAAAAATAAATAAATAAACTGTATACTCCTCCTACTTTTAAAGTTTGGTTAGTTTGACCAAACTTTTGTGTCTTAGGCTGCAAAAATGGTGTTAAACATATCAAAATGATTAGTTTTTTCATTGACCTTTTTTTTTTTTTTTTTAAAGCAGACTAATTGTTAGGGATATTCTTGTCCATCTTATGTAATGGAGACAAAAAAAATCAGGTTAAGAGTAAGGTATTAGTATAGGTTCCTCTGCTAGTCAATTAATTGCTTATGTCCAATGTATGTGGACATTAGCCATACCACTTGCTTTGCTAGAACAATCTTACTCTATAACTTCTTATTTTGAATTGTTCTTAAACCAGGTATAATCCTAGAGAGTTGGGAAGCTGAGGCAGGAAGATCACAAGTTCAAGATCAGCCTTGGCAATTTATCAAAACCCTGTCCCATAATAAAAACTAAGAAAGGGCTGGGAATGTGTTTCAGTGGTAGAGCCATCCCTGAGTTCGGTCCCCAATACTCCAAAATATAAAAAATAATTGTTTTTAAAAACCAGAGAATATACTGGGCCTGATGGTATATGCCTTAACCCCAGCTACTTGGAAAGCTGAGACAGGATGTTTGTAAATTCAAGGCCAGCCCAGTCAATTGAGCAGAACGCTGTCTCAAAATAAAATAAAGGACTGTAGGAGTATCTCATCTCAGTGATAGAATTCTCCTGAGTTCAATCCCCAGTCCCATTAAAAAAAAAAAAAAAAAAAGAACAGCACATAAAGTTTTGTTTATAGTTCTAAACTAATGATGTCACCCCTAGTAGTTCTACAAAGATGACTGCCTGAATAGACTGCTAACACCCTGGAAATCTCTGAGTACTCCCAAAAGAAACTGAAGTTTTAAAAATAATGGAAATAATTAAATCATAGTGTTCACACCTCCCCTCTATCTAAAGTGTGTTGCTTGCCTCATTTACTACATGTGTTTGGAGTTACTTTTCCATAGTGACTTTCCTAGAAAGCCCCTTTGTATCTTTAAATTGTGGGCTTATGGGCATGGGATTTTAAATCAGTGGTAGAGTGCTTGCCTTGCCTAAGGCCCTGAAGTCGATCCTCAGGACAACATTATAAAAAATAAATTAAATAAAGGTATTATGTCCATCTGCAACTAAAAATATATATATTTTTTAAATTGTGGGCTCTGGCTGGGGTTGTGGCTCAGAGGTAGAGTGCTCGCCTAGCAGATGCAAGGCCCTGTGTTTGATCCTCAGCACCACATAAAAATAAATAAAATAAAGGTATTGTGTCCAACTACAAAATAAATATTTTTTTAAAATTGTGGGTTTATCTCCACAAAAGGATCCTAATTTCTTCTTTAATAATTATTATGGTTTTATTGTTTGCTCTCATGAAATATCTCTTCATGATGAGAGTTGATACTTGGTAATTATATATATTGTTTCACATCTTGATCTCCCATGTAATTTTATATCTTTATTTCCTTGTTTCTTTATGGATTGAGTTTGCTGATGACAAAGAACTAAAAGAAGCAACAAATCTTTTGGTACCAGGGCACTTTGCTACTGAGCCACATTCCCAGGCCTTTTTTAAATTTTTTAATTTTGAGACAGGGTCTTGCTAAATTGCTGAAGGTCTCACTAAATTGTTGGGACTGGTCTTGAGCTTATGATCCGACTACCTTAGCCTCCCCAGTTGTTGGGATTACAGGTGTTCACCACCTCACCTAGCTACCAAAGCAATGTATCTTACTCAAATTCCTAACTTATTCTAGCATTTCAATTTTGCTATTTAATTGCATAGAAACCAAAAATATTTCCTTATCTCCTTTTCCAGCAGCCAATTCCTAAGCAGTTACATTTAAAGAAGCTCTGTGTCACTGGCTGAAATAGAGAATAAATGACTTGCCATCAAATTACCCAGCATCAACTAGCACCATGCCTACTGAGCTTTAAGCAGTCAGAGGCTCTGTTGCCTATTTACAAAAGCAAAAGTTGATCTTCACACAAGCTATCTTTTTGCTGCAAACTTTCCATGTCAGGCAAGACCCTGCTTTGGTGCATAACAGGTTCAGCCACTAAATTGTATTTTCTTTTGGTCTCCAGCATTCATTTGCTTGCAGATCAACTAGATAAGATGATGAACTAACTTCTTCTGCCCCACTCCAATTCTTGCCTTTTAGCATTGGAGACCAGTACACATGAAATCGTGTTTATTGTAACCCATTAGCTAAATGGACTTACAACTTTGCCTCTTCAGGTTTTCTCAAATGCTACTAAGAACATCCTGAAGAGAATACTTTACTCCATGATATAAAAGAATATTTCAGATGTGATCTGTTGATCCTTATGAGGCCCAGTGTAGCTAAGTTTGACATGAATTGAAGAGCCAGGATTAAAACTAGAAAATAAAACCTGTCTACCTTTAATTTAAAAAAAAAAAAAAAAGGCAATTATGGAACTGTCTCTTTGTGTAAACCCAAGCCTTGTGTGGTTTTCCCAGCTAATTTTTTTTTAATTAAAGTCTTATGTTGAATACTTTATGCATTTCAAGTGTAGTCTTCCTTCATCTTCTTTATCTATTAAAGAGCAAGTGTAGTAGAAATAAAAATCCTAATAGAATTACATGGACTTAATACTTATTAAAAAGTGAAATAGATCCATTTCCAAAGTATTAAAATTTATATTCTATCATAGGGTCTCCTAACACTTTTCGCACTGTAATTTAAAGCAGTAAGCATTTAAACACCTATTTTGTAGGTGTGCATTAGATACTCTGGGATATTTAAAGATGGGCGAGGCCCTGGTCACCAGGGACTAGACAGTTTTTGCCCATGGATCTCATTCTTGGTTTTAAGTTCTTTCTTTCTGATTCAGGCTGTTTAACAATTTCTACTAAGGCAGGATATATGTCTCCAAGAGATTTCAGAATAGTAAGGGTGGCAAGTGTGCACAGACCTCTTTTATGATACTTCCTATGTTGGATCTTGTACTATAAATTATTTGGATGGGGTTTGTGGCTTTACTCAGTGATAGAGCGCTTGCCTAGCATGTGTGAGGCACTGGGTTTGACCCTAGCACCAAATAAAAATAAATAAAAACAAAGGTATTGTGTCCATTTACAACTAAAAAAACTTGTTTTTAATTATATGGATAGTTCAAAGGGACATTTCTCAAGTAGTGTTATGGCAAAAATTTAAGATTTTACCTCAAAAAGATATGAGAGGTTTGTTGTATTTTTAAATGAGCCTATGATCCATTTTCAGTGTTTATTTTTAACTAGGAAAAAGGTCCTTAATTTTATCCTTTTATCAGTGTTTTTTTTTTTTAAACTACAAAAAGGTTCCTAATTTTGTCCTTTTATCAGCTAATTTTACTACTAGTATTAGGGCATGAATTTTTTAGAGCAAAGAATCTGCACTTTAGATTCACTTTTTCCACTTTATTTTTTGGCTTCATCCAAGCCTGGCTTCTCTTCCTCTGGGGAAACAGGGTAGATCAGCTAGTAGTAATCATAAGCATTCCTGGACCAGTAGTGCTAACAGTTGTGTACATGGAGGGATATTTCATCAAAACCATTTCTCTAAAATGAGGCTTAGCTCTGAGTCAGTAATGCTTCTAATGTATTTACTAGGTTTAAAACATCTCCCTTTTAGAAGAAATTTAAAGGCCCCTCTTTTTGAGATGACTTGAAATCTTTCAAAGTATTTTAATGTTTTAAATACTGTTTATGGTATCACCAGAGCTGTATTTGGTGTTGACTTGTTTTCTTTCTCTTTCTTTGTTATTACTCTGTATTAAGGAAGAAAAAAAAAAATTTAAGCAATGACATGGTATAACTTTTCTAAATTTTCCTCTCATTTTTAGTTTAATTCTTGATTTAAACCCAAATTCTTAATTCTAATACAAATGGTAAAAGTATAGCTATTTAGGAAATTAATGGTCAGAGTTCAGTAATTAAACCCAGACTCCAAGCCAGGTGTGATGGTGCATGCCTGTAATCCCAGCAGCTCAGAAGGCTGAGACAGGAGAATCAAAGGTTTGAAGCCAGCCTCAGCAATTTAGCAAAGCTTTTAAGCAAACCTAGTGAGAACCTCAAAATAAAAAAGGGCTGGGGATGTGACTCTGAGGTTAAGGGCCCTTGGTTTCATTCCCTGGTATCCCCCCCCCCCCCCCCCCAAAAAAAAAACCCTCCTTCTTAAAACCAGGGAACAGAGTAATTATCCAGAATCTAATCATTTTTCACCCTTTAAAAAAAAAAAAAGTTATTGACACCACTCCTTTGTTTTTTCTTCCATTCTGTATCTGTGCAGCTTCTCTACCTTGCTCTAAATCAGCAGTTTTCATGCAGCTGCTCCCTCATCAAGGTACTCCTCACTTTCATTGTCCTTGCACGAAATACTGCTTGCCTGGCACTCATCCTGGGCACATGGCATGAGACATCACTCACCAATCCCTGGAAGCTCAGTCTGCCTTTAGGCGCCAGGGGAACTTATAAAGTTATTGCTTTATAAGGTCTGGGAGCTTACAGAACTGCAGATCCAATGTGTTCTGTCCTTTGAAGGAGCCACATAGACCCACCTTGAGCACTGAAGCTGCAGTTTTGGCTCTAGACTAACACAATAGGTTAACAAGAATTCAAGGGAGAACCAGGTATGGTGGTGCACACCTGTAATCCCAGCTACTATGAAAGCTGAGGCAGGAGAATTACAAGTTCAAGTTCTTAATTCTAATACAAATGGTAAAAGTATAGCTATTTAGGAAATTAATGGTCAGAGTTCAGTAATTAAACTGAACTAAAGTGCCTGGGCAATTTAGCAAGACCTTATCTCAAAATTTAAAAAGAAAAAGACACAATAGAGGGTTAATAGTGAAAAAGCAGGACATGTGGTTTGAGGAAGTTTGTTTGTTTTTTTTTTTTTTTCCTTTAAAGCTTAGAAAATACTTGATTTTCGGGCTGGAGTTGTGGCTCAGCGGTAGAGCGCTCGCCTAGTGTGAGTGAGGCCCTGGGTTCGGTCCTTAGCACCACGTAAAAATAAAAAAAATAAAAGGTATTGTGTCCAACTACAACTAAATAAATATTTTTTAAAAAAGAAAATACTTGATTTTCCCCCCAAATTATGCCAACTCCAGTGTTTTCATAGACATTAAAGCTGGCTATCTTCTATTGCTTGTGTTTTTTAAAAGGACTATGGTAATTAGCTCTATGGACTAAGAAGGAAAAATGTGGCACACTGTGTCTACCTTATAAAAGATCCTTTTTATTCTTCTGTAAGTTTACAGAAATATTAAAGCTGAGACAGAAAAAGAAGCGTTAACAATTGGTGAAAGTCTATTACAATGTTTTTTAAAATCTTAGTTACAATTTTTTGTATCTAGCTCAAAATACAAATATTCCAAATATTTTATATTTAACATGTCTCCATTAATGTATTTACTATAGCATAAGAATAAACTATAGTTATCATGGTTACCTTTCTAAGAACATTTCTTACATTTTGTTCTTATTTACATTCACTTCAGTAATTTTATAAATTCCTAGTATAAGATTTAAGTCCTATGCTTTTGTTCTAAAACCGAAGCTTAGTATATCATTTAGTCTTTTTATTTAGATATTAGGAATATGAAAATTTATATAGTAATTATTTGTGTGCAAAAATTCTTCACCCAGATTTTTTTTCTGATTTTTCTAACAACCTTTTGAAACAGGCAAGGTCTGCCATTATCCTGAATTGCCGACTTAACTAGAGCCAAGATGCCCTGGGATGTAGCTTAGTGGTAGAGCATGAATCCAGCATGATCCCAGGATTCAATCCCCAACTCCCAAATAGAAGGACAGAAAGAACAAGAGCTAAATAAAAGTTCTGATCCAACCAACAAGATGCAAAATTTGGTCCTCAAACATCTGTGCTAGATCATAAGAGTTTTCTGATAGTTTTGTCATATTGTATAATAAACTAAGCCATGTGTGGCCAGGTAACCTACCAGTGCTCCTGTGCAGTTAGTGGAGATGTGGCTTATTATTAGTCTTTCATTTTTTTCCAGTATAATGTCTTACAAATTACCTAAACCATTTTTGTTCAACTTCTCAAGAGCTTTACATGTTTTGCTATTTGTCAGGCTGGGATTGTACATCACTAGCTATCAAAATAAGCAAACCCTGATACCTGCCTTCAAGGAACTTATGTCTCACAGGGGAGACAGACCTGTAACTATAATGTGATCTAATAGTTCTTTTCCCTACTTACTTGTTTTATGACTTTGGCCAATAACACCTTTTAATTTAGGATTTTGTCTTTATCTGGAACCACCACACTTGGTTTGAAGCATCATGCTGTTAATACACTGCCAAAGAGAATTTTCAGCTTCTTCTGCCCTGCATGTTTATAACTGGCTGATGTTTGACCACAGCCTATCTGGGGGGGGGGGGGGGGGAATTTAAACTAGCAGGACCAATGGAAGTGTTAGCTTTATTTCCTTTGGATGGCAGCCCCTGGGTTTCTGTCATCTCTTGGATTTTTTGCCTTTTGCCTGCTGGAGGTGGGAAGAGAGAGCCAGTACTTTAGGGGGCATAAGAGAAACTAAAACACAAAGCTTCTGAGGGGACTTGATGAAAAGAAGTACAATACCAAGGGCTTTCTCACTCATTTAAAATATCACCTGAACAAAAAACAGTGGTGCATACCTATAATCCCTGATTATATGAGGCTGAGGCAGGTTTGTGGGTTCAAGCCTAACCTAGACAACATAGCAAGACCCCTTTCGAAAACCAAACAACAAAAAAAGTATATTGCACCTTGATACCCTCAGGCAGTGAGGCTCTACTTTTTTGGAGGTATTTCCATAATGGAAGGGGCTTCTAAAATACAGACTACCAGTGCAGAATGGGTTCTCTGTCTCCATATGGGGAGTCTAGCTGATAATCTGAGTGCTTTTAAAGATAGATACATTGTTCAATAACATTTTTTGGCATCTCCTTTTAAATTTTTTAAATTTTTAATTTGAGTTTTGAAAAGTTATTTGCTTAATAAAAAAAGTAGAATATTCTTTTTATTTTGAGCTCTCTTATTTTTTTTTTTTTTGCATTACAATTCTTAATATACCTTTATACCACAATTTATCATATCTCTGTTTGTATATAAGGTATGTTGACACCAAATTCCCATCTTCATACATGTATTTTGTATAATGATGACCGTCTTCTTCCACCATCCTTGCTATTCCCCTTCTCCCTCCCTTTTCTTCCCATCCCTATTCCCTATCTAGAGGTAATCTTCCTCCCCTGTTCTCCCTCCCTACCCCACTTTGAGTCACCCCCCTTATATCAGAGAAAACATTCGGCATTTGTTTTTTTGGGATTGACTAACTTCCCTTAGCATAATCTTCTTTAATGCTGTCCATTTCCCTGCAAATGCCATGATCTTATTCTTTTTTTAGTGCTGAGTAATATCCCATTGTGTATAAACACCACATTTTTTTATCCATTCATCCACTGAAGGACATCTAAGTTGGCTCCACAGTTTAGCTATTGTGAATTGTGCTGCTATAAACATTGATGTGGCTGTGTCCCTGTAGTATGCTGTTTTTAGGTCCTTTGGGTTTAGTCCGAGAAGAGGAATAGCTGGGTCAAATGGTGGTTCCATTCCCAGCTTTCCAAGGAATCTCCATACTGCTTTCCAAATTGGCTGCACTAATTTGCAGTCCCACCAGCAGTGTATATGAGTGCACCTTTTTCTCCTGCATCCTCACCAACACTTGTTGTTTGTCTTCATAATAGCTGCCATTCTTACTGAGGTAAGATGGTATTTTAGAGTAATTTTGATTTGCATTTCTCTGATTGCTAGAGATGATGAGCATTTTTTCATATATTTGTTGATTGATTGTATACCCTCTTCTGAGAAGTGTCTGTTCAGGTCCTTGGCCCATTTATTGATTGGATTATTTGGTTTTTTTGATGCTTGTTGAGCTCTTTATATATCCTAGAGATTAGAACTCTATCTGATGTGTGAGAGGTAAAAATTTTTTCCCAGGATGTAGGCTCCCTGTTCACCTCACAGATTATTTCTTTTTCTTTTTAGTTTAAATCCATCCCATTTGTTGATTCTTGGTTTTAATTCTTGTGCTATAGGAGTCTCATTAAGGAAGTTGGAGCCTAGCCCTATGTGATGAAGATTAGGGCCTACTTTTTCTTCTATTAGACGCAGAGTCTCTGATTTTAAAAAGTAGAATATTCTTAGCCCTTCTTTGAAAAAACCTTCACCCTAGTAACTTAATCTATATAACTACCATTGTATAATTTTAATTCTTAAGGATACCACTGAGGGGCTGGGGTTGTGGCTTAGTGGTAGAGCGCTCGCCTAGCACACGTGAGGCGCTGGGTTCGATCCTCAACACCACATAAAAATAAATAAAGTAAAAACTGCATTGACAACTAAAAAATATTTTTAAAAAATTTAAAAATAAAAAAGAATACCAATGAGCAGGCCCTTGTCCCCAGACAGAAGCATTGCTGTCTTGCAGTTTAAGGATGTTTTCTTCTCAGAGTGACCCATGGGAGAGCAGTGACAAGGATGCACTGAAGGAACACACAGAAAGGAGCCCCAAGGTGGCAGATGCTGGCAGAGCACCACAGGACCTTCTCGGTGGTTACCTACACTGCATATGCTAGCACCACATTACTTCAAACGCATGTTTTCTTAAGTTTTGTCTTCCTATTTCCTGTAAGGAAATGAATTTCTATTTAGGAAATAACCCCAGATAAGAAAATATTATACTTGAACTTGTAGACCAATATGCAAATTTAAAGAAATAAAAGGTCAAATACACTGGCAAGTTTTGTGATAATTTAAAATGAAGAAAGCCAAATTGGCGGGAGGTGTGTGGGGGGGTCTTTTCTACTAAAAATATACTACCCCCTGGGGATCAGGGATTTCATGCTTTTGGGTTCTGAACTACAGGGATCCAGCTATTGCATTTTAAAATGGAAGCATTCAGTCCAACCAATCTTTATTGAAAATAATCAACTGGATTATGTAAGAAAACAAAAAATGAATAATAAGTGATTCCCTTCCATGTGTTTTTTTCCTTCTGTGGGAAGAAATAAGATGTATATACAAGTTGTGATCATATAAGTTAAACTATAAAATTAAGGGGGTAGAAAGTAGTTCTTTGCAGGAGACAGAAGAATGTACCTCAAAAGAAGTCGCGATGAGAAGAAAAAAAAATAGAGATTGAATTATATCTTGTAGAGATAGGCAAGGCAATTAAAAGAGCCTGCATAAACATACATCACAAGGACATTCAAGGCACTTAAGAAATTATGAGCATCCTCTTCAGTTTTGTTTCAGCCTTTTAAAGCTCTGGAGAAGATGCAAATCACTATAAAGAAGAGAATAAAAATTACCCAAAATTCTGTTGTTCAAAGACAGATTTTATGATTACAATGTTTTCTTCTACTCATCTTCGTTTGAATTTGATTGAAGTACACATTCTCAATACTGGTTTAACTCTGCTTGGCTTCTGGAGAGATGTAACTGACATTTTAAAATGTGTTCAGTTCACATTATCATCAACTGATGAATGTCCATGTTCCTTTGATAATTCACTACAGCAAACCTCTGTTGAGCCTGTGTAAATCTGGTCATGTACTTCTGGATTCCTGACACTGACTTGAATTCAGGACTGAATCCAATGAAGGATGTGTGGCTCCTAGAGGAAGATCACCCCAGATTCATTCCTGTTCATAAGCCAACAAGTAGCTGCATAGAACTGTACATTTTCTGCAGCATAGTAAATACTTCTTGACTTGAAATACTACTTTTTGCCCAAAAATGGAATTTTTTTCATTCCCAAATTTAATGATTATTTTAAAATTCAAATGATACAGATAAGAATAAAGTAAAAATTACCTGGGAAAAAGTACTGTCCAAATATATCATTTTAGCAAATATATTCTTAGCCTTTTTTTAAAATAGTAATGGTTTATTTTTTTTTCTTATTCAAAAAGTTATGAGCATCTTTCTATATCTATAAATAACAATCAGTGCTTTTCGTTTTGATACAAATTACTAAAATGCTCTGCTCCCGCAGTTAGGCCATTGATGGGTATCAAGTTACGTGGGAGCAAATTTCATTGAAGTGAAATAGGTGGAAGACCTAAATCATGAACTTTTAAGAAGCAAACACACTTGAAATGCAACATCCAGATCAAGAAACAGAACATTCCCAGCACCTGAGAAGCCGCCCTCATGCCTCCTTCAGTCACTGCTTTCCTAAGGATAGCCGCTATTTCATAACCTAATTTGTAATCTTCACTCATCTGATTTTTAAAAATATATATATACTTTGTGTTTCTGATTACTTTTCTAAGGTTACTACTTAATTTATAAAATTCACTGTAGGGCCCTGCCTTTGGAAGTTTGATCTCCATAAGAGAAATAAGTGACAAATGTTTATGTTTGAGAAATGCACAATGACTTGCCACAGTTGGAAAAAAGCAAAGATTCTAAAGTATAACCTTTGTGATATATTATTTTCTCAGTAAATACTTAGGTTCCTTTGGAACTGGCACTGAGATGCAAAAAAAATAAATAGCACGTGTTTTTCTTTGAAATGACAAATTTGCGAAAAGACTATAGTACGCTTTGGGACCCGAAAGGATGTTCTCTTTTATAAACAGGAGTAAAGATGTGTGGCTAGAAGCTGCCCTCTACTGGACGCTGCTGGTATGATTTGGGGAAAAGAACTCTCCAGTTTGCCCTGGAGGCTGCCAGCCTTTAAGTCTCTTAAAGCCTACCTGCCTCTAGCTTTTCCTTGCAACTTTTCTTTTTCCTTATGCTGTCTCTCTGCAGTGATAGCAAATTTGGCTTAGCAAGATGTGAGGTTTTCTGTATGACAGGACCTTTATAAACATTCTAGTAAATGACTGGTAAAATGAAATACACAAAAACAATTCACCAGGTTGAATTTCACACATAAACAATGAGATCCAGACCTAGAGCTTAATACCAGAAGAGAGGAAATAACTGGCTGCTGTGTTTCTCCCCAGGAATCGACAAAGAGAACGTTGAACTCTCCCCCACCACTGGCCACTGTAACAGTGGACGAACTCGCCACGGATCCGCAAGCCAAGTGCAGAAGCAAAGAAGCGCTGGCAGTTTCAAACGTAATAGCATTAAGAAGATCGTGTGAAGCTTTCTTTCTTTCTTTTTTCAAACCAACTTAACATGGGCTCTTCACTAGTGAATCCTTCCCTAAGTGGCCCTGTCCCCACATGTTGCGATGCTGCATTTCATATTTTATAACAAACCCATCCAGTCTGCCACATTGCCAGATGATCAACTCTTGAAAGCATTGCCTAAATTTAATGCTGCTTTTTCTTTGACTTTTTTTCTTCTTCTACTTTTGGAGTGTGTCTGGTGTTAGCAAGTGTTCAGAACAACTATAAGAAAGTGGGAAGTCAGGTAACTTGAACTGAGCACATCCCAATTGTGAGAGAGGACAAATTCTTGAATACTGCTACTACTGGCCAGCTATGAAAGCCATTTGCACAGAGCTCTGCCTTCTTTGTTTTCCCGTTCAAAATGAAGTGTTAGTCTTATTTACACACTTTCCAAGAGAGAAGTGTGTGGGAGAAATAATATTATAACCCATGTATGTTTAATCTGACTTTTAGCTGTGGACTTTTTTTTACTTTATGAAACTGAAGGAACCATAGAGGTCAAGCCTCAGTGGCTTCATACCATTAAAGCCACAGGCAAGGTACTTTGGGGGTGGGGTGGGAGAACTTAGTATTTTGTAGTGAATTCTTAAGAATTACTAACACCGAGTATTAGCAATAATTACAGGAAAATAAGTGTGACCATATACATCTTAATATTACTGAATTAAAGCTATGGATTCTGAGGCCTTATCCAAATTCAGTCATCAAAATGATCTCTTTTTTTTTATCCAATTGATTATCCAATTGATCTTTAAATATGCTAAAGCTATTATTGTTTTGTTTATTTTTAATTTTTGTAAGCCAACACTATACTAAGTATAGTAATTATACATTTTTTTGTCTCCTCCTCTTCTTTCCTAAATAATTCTGAGCAGGGTAATCACCAAACAAAGTGTTGAAAATTGTTCCAAGAAGGTAATTTTTTTAGACGTTTGCATTAGCTCCATAGCAAAACAGAATGGTACGTGACTTTTAGAGTAGCTGATACTTTTATTTTGTTAAATAATTTTCCAAGAACCAGAATATGCTGTATAGTACATTAATTTCTTTGATAAGACATATTTTAAAAGTCTTTTAATCTTCCCCCTCTCCTCCAAAATATCAGGAATCTTTTTGGGTTCTATATGATAGACTTGCATCTAATCACTGTGAAAAGTCTGGTCAGCCTGCATTTGTGTGAAAATAGGGGACCGTTAGAGTTGCTGCTGTACTGAATGGTATGGATTGTTGTGGCATAGGAATTTCCATAGTAATGCAGATCCAGTTTTTTTGTGGTACCTGCAGTGTGAAAAGTAATTTGACTTCAATGATCATATTGGTATCTGGATATTCTAATTTAGGACTAAACTATATTTATTACAAAAAATATTATCCCCCCTACTCCTAGGTTCACTTCATATGTTCAGATATAATGGCTTGGGGAGGGGGGGGCAAAGAAACCTAGGGAAGAGGGTGGTTTCCTATAGTGCTAGTTCATTAGTGGATTTTGTAAATTAAATTCCACAGCTACTTCAATAAATAATGGTACATTTAAGTATTCTGATTTTAATAATATAACACATTTCACACTATTTACACAGCAACAATGTAATATGTTAATGTAAATAAAATTGCTTTTGATATTCAGAAATAACAAGAATTTAATTTTTTTATTTTGTTTACAGTCCTGGGAAAAGTAAGAACCATTTGCCAAAATAAAAGGAAAAAACTTTAGTATTAATAGTAATTTTAACAGAATTGTTGGAAAATATTGAAGACAGGTGTAATTAACTAAGCTTTTGTTTTTAACTATTATAGAGGCTGCATTAGAATAAAATGTTTATTATAATAACAGACCATCTTAAGACTGTAAAGAAGCTGAGATTAAACTGAGTTTAGGATTAGACCAGTGACCCAGTGCCAAGGAGGCCAAGCTGCCATGATGGTCTTGGTTCTCCCACCACCCAGCGCTTCTGGGATATGGTATCACAGATTCTTGGCTTCTAGAACAGCAGGCAATGTAAGCCTTGGATAATTTTAGTTTAGTATTTTTCCCCTCTTTCTTGATCTGGTGCATATGACAGTGTGTATTACCTTATTTTGCTTCTCCCATCAAGTTAGAGAAACTTTCAAAGGATTACTTTCCATAAACAAATTTATGAAAGTATGGTATTCCTTAAATTTATTATTTCCCTGTAATGTAGTGAATGCAATGAATCCATTTGAAGTATTTCATGAAATGATCAGCGTTGCACAAATCAAAAAATTGAGCCTTCTTTGAACTACAAAAATATACTTTTGACCCAGTACATCCTAGGAATTTGAAAACTTCCTAAGGCTTAAAACTTAACTTATTTAAAGAACTTGTGACATTTGTGGAAAATCTAGTTTTCCAGGTAAAATGAGCATAAGATAAATCTCTCACCAATATACTTCCCCTGAGAAATGAAACACTTTTTAGTCTTCATACCTATAATCTGCAAAAGAAATTCTGACATTCAGAGCAAGTAGCCCATTTTGCATAATTTATAAATTCTGGAATTTGTTTGAGTTTGTGGATGTTTCCCTGACTTTTTAAAAACAAAAGCATTAACTCAGCCATGTTTTATTGCATATAACCTACTATTATGCCAGTGCTCCTGTCCCAGGAGCTGCCCTCATATGCTAACATGGAGGTACAATACTCTATGCGTCAGTTACTCACACCTGTTCGTTACTGAGCTGGGCACCAGGACACCACATTAGGCGGACGAATGTCCCAGTGGTGAAGACAGAGTGTGAGCCAGCAATCCTTTTGGGTTTGTAGATTTTAGGGGTTTTCAATTTCCATTTGGGGTTTTGGGGATTTTTTTGTTTTGTTTTCTGTTTTTTGTTTCTACATTTACCCCCACCCCCAGGCATAATAATGCATGTCTTATTCAATGTTATGCAACAAACTTATACAAAAACTCACTTAGTGTCAGCCACACAGTTTTTTTTAATGCAGTATATTCACCTGTAAATAGTTTGTGTAAAATTTGACAGAAAAGTATATTTACTACCCTGTAAATACATGTGATGATATATTGTATTATTTTGCTTTTTTGTAAAGCAGTTAGTTGCTGTATATGGATAACAAACAAAAATTTGATTATTCTCGTGTTAGTATTGTTAAATTCTTCCTGCGACTGCGTTACATCATTTAAAGAAAATGCTATGTATTGTAAACTTACATTGTATATGATAACTTAGTCTCCTTTCTATCAGGCCTAAACTTTGGCAGTTCCCTAGTCCACACCCTTGTTAATATTGTAAGCAGTTGTATGCCAGCAGGAGAAATACTGCCCAACAGACAAAATCAATCACTGTAGGGGAAACTTGTAGAAATCAGATTCAGAGCATTATTGTTCCCCACCCCATTTCTTCCTTGTGTATGTACTCCCCCTTCCTTTTTTTTAAGTAAAATGTAAATTCAATCTGCTCTAAGATGTGAGGAGTTATTTAATTTCTTCACATGCATCAAGCTCTGTTTTATTTGGTGTAAATTCTGTGTTATCACTTCCTCCCATTTCTCCCTGATCTTTTGAAACATTAAACCTCGTCCTTTCTATTAAGGGTGTTTTTTGGGTCTTCTCCTCACCCCCATGGGAAAGATGTTTGTATTTCCAGAACCTCTCAAAAGTAAAATAACTTTGGTGAAATGCTTTTTTAGGGCCTGCCAAACTCAAAGATGACTCTGGGATAGGCTGATTTATCTTTAAATGAAATGCCAGGACCCTCTGACCAATCAGAGGTCATATATTAGGTCCCCACAATTCTCTCGGACATCTCAACTTTCCCCCACAGACACTACCTGTGTAAACAGTATAAGCCACCGATCCTGAGTTTTACCTATTTCATTTACCCACTCCTAGCGGAAAAAAAAAATCCACCCTGAACCCTATGGACAGGTCAGAGCTGTCCTCAGAAGGGTAGCAGTATGTCATCAATCAAAGGATTGAAAAAGATCAGAGGCCAGTGATGGTCTTCTATGGGAAGGCTGGGAGAGCCTGAGAGTGTGCTGGTCCATCCCACACTCCCCTTCCCCCTGCCACTGCTGGTCCTGAGAGGATGTGAAAAGTATGTGCACGAATGTGTCTGAAGCTTCTCAAGCAAGGTTGCTGGGCACCCAGGCTTAAGGATCACTGGAATGAGAACTGGAAACTCAGATACTGCAAATAGCTATCTTTTTCCCCATGTCCTACTAAAGCATCTTAGTTAACACTAGGGTTGTTTTGGTTTTTGATGACCCTCTAGATCACACCTCTTCATTCCTGGACAAGCTGCTCCTTAAAGATGTGGGCCAGGCCCATTTGGCAATTCTGAAATGCCCGAGGCCTGAACAGTTGGGGAGTTGGGGAGGGGCAGAAGGTGCTGAAAGCAAGAATTTTGACACATCACCAAGTGATAGCATCCCAGTGTTCCTCATCCTGCCCCTCCCTACCATCACTAAGGAAAGCCCCTAGTGGTGACGAACATCTTGTAGCATTTACCCTCATCCCTAGGTCTCCCTCAGTTTCCTTCAGTGAAATGGCTTGGCCTGCTCACCATATATGTCAGAATAGCCTCCAACAATCTCATCCAGATTCTCTTCGCAAGCAAGGAGTGTCTCACTGAAGTGAGTTCCACTAAAGACCCATTTAGCTGTGCATGGTGGCACACGCCTATAATCCCAGCAGCTTGAGAAGCTGAGGTAAGAGAACCAAAAATTCAAGGCCAGTCTGGACAACTTAACGAGTCCTGTCTCAAAACATAAAAAAGGGGCTGGCCCAGTAGCTTGGGAGGCTGAGGCAGGAAGACAGTGAGTTTGAAGCCAGCCCTAATAACTTAGTGAGAACTTGTCTCAAAATAAAATATGTAAAAAAGCGCTGGGGATGTGGCTTAGTGGTTAAGCACACGTGGGTTCAGTGCCCAGTACCAAAAAAAAAAAAAAAAAAAAAAAAAATTGCAATGTCGATTATATTTCTCTATTAGGACCACGCTCTAGCAATGTAGTCATTGTTGGTTTGAATCTCTCAGATTTTGTTCTTTTAGAAGTGCTCACTAATCCATAAGTGAAAACTTAATGTCACATGAAACTATAAAGTCCCTTTATACTGTATATATATATATGTATACATATTAAATATGAATATGCATTATTTAAAGTTCCCAAAGCAGCTTCATACATTTTTCCTAAATAGGGCCAAATTTTTGTTTTCTTACCATTCTGTATATATCCAAAAAAAATTTAAAAAGATACTGTAAAATTTCTGTAGGTTTTCTACCACATATTTATTCTAGGAACCAAGCAGATCAGGATAAAGAGGATCAAGCCTCTGGGTTATGGGGTTCAGAACACTCCCAGCAAAGTGGCCACTGATAACTGAACAGGCCCCCCCCCTCCCCCAGAAGTTCAGAAAGCATTGTCAAAGCAGATGCAGTGGCACCTGCTTGTTATTTCAGTGATTTGGGAGGCTGAAGGAGGAGGACTGTAAATTTGAGACCAGCCTGGGCAACTTAATGAGATCCATAGTTTAAAAAAAAAAAAAAATCCACCTTCAGCGCCACACACCTATAATTCCAGAGACTCAGGAGCTTGAAGCAGGAGGATCATAAGGGCCAACTTTAGCAATTCAGTGAGACCCTGTCTCAAAAAGTAAAAAGAACTGGGAGTATAACTCAGTAACAGAGCACCCCTGGGTCCAGTCCCTAGTACTAAAAAAACAAAATTGCCAAATTACGTCCTTTGACATTTTCTTCTTACAGGAAGAAAATGTCAACAGATGTAACCTCTGATGATTGTATTCTTTTGTTCAAAGAAACTTTTGATTGGCTATAATTTGGCCCAGCCCTGTAGTAAGAATTGCAGATACAATAGAACAAGAAATCTTGGCCTCTGCCTTCTAAGATCTTAAGATTCAATTGTGAAAACAGCCACATAAATGACAATCACAGTGCCCCAAAGTATGGACAGTGTTCCTGAAGGGAATCCAGCAGAATTAGGAGTTGGATCTTGAAAATGTCCAGGAGGAGATATATCCAATGAGCAGTTGCAGGTAGTTTGGGAGTCTATTAACATGCAGGAGGTAATCTGAGACTATGCAGAAACTCTCCCCAAAAGGCCAAGTAGAGAAGCGCACAGGCAGAAAGCAGTATACCACAAAGAAATTGGCTTACTAAATTCTTTCTGTCCTCCATTCTTTTGTCTCACATGTAGATGCAGCCTAATCTCCTACATGTAAAACATATGAAAGCATACCTTAGCCCCAGACCACAAAAATAGGGAACAGCTTTCTTTCAAAACAATTCTAAATGTTATGAATCTGGGTCAAAGTAAAATGAAAAATTGATGGGACGGGATGTTCACTTCCCAACTTGGTCATTTGTGGATGAAAGCAGAATGGAATTAGGCAATCTATCAGAAACTGCACCAGTACTGCCCATAGAGTTCTACAAGGAGATGAAAAAAAAACATTACTAAAGTCCCAAGTCTTTTGGGGTTTGCAGCAGTCATTCAGCAAACTGCCTTATTTTCCTAAATTAACTCGAGCTGTGCTCCCTTGACAGTTCCTCCTTACAGTGCTATGATCAGCAACTGTCTTCCTAACTCCCTGGTTAGACTGTGGGCTTCCAGTAGAGGATAAGGCTTTGTTCAAAGGTATTCAGTAGATGGTTGCTACATGACACTTCAGGCTTTATGTTAACAGAGAACTCTATATAAAACAGAAAAACAAGAACAAAGACCCATTCCTTCTAGCACCTCCAATGCAAAATCCCAAACAAGACAGAGGTAGTCTGTATAATAAAAGTCAAACCTATTGAAAACTCTAATCCTGGGGCTGGAGAGCAGCTCAGTGGTAGAGCCCCTGCCTAGCATGTGTGTGGTCCTGGGTTCAACCCCCTGCACTGTGAAAGGAAAAAAATAATCCAGATTTTGAGATTTCACAGATCAGTAAGTTTTTCAAAACAGTCAACTTATATATTTAAAAATAAACAATCACTACACACACACACACACACACACACACACAAATCTATCAGTGATTTTGGTTTTTTGGGCAATAGGGGATTTAGTACCAAAAAAAAGAGGCCATTCCAACCCCAAAAGAGGAAAGAGGAAGGGATAGAAAGATAGAGAATGGCTCTTTTTTAAGTCACAATGTTGTCCTTATTTTTCTCCCATCACTTCTGACTCGGCACCATGCATCTCAGCAGACAGACACGTGATAGGCTCAGCTGGACAGGCACCCAGTAAATGGAGAGGTCCACCATGGTTCTGGATGGGGAAAGTGACTCTCACGGAATACCAGTTTTTCCCACATGAATGTCCTGGTCAAACACAATTCCAGTCACGATCCCAGCAAGAAAAGTGTATCCAGACAGAATGATCCCAGTTCACCTTGGAGAATAAACAGGAAAGCGTGGCTAAGAAACAAAAATTAAGAGAGTAATTGGTAACTTTCCCTACTAGTAAAAAAAAAATAGTTTTTTTTTTTTTTAATATTTAAAACTGTGGTAGGGTTTAGGTCTAACTGGTAAAGCATTTGCCTCACATGTGCAAAGTCCTGGATTCCATCCCCAGCACTGCCAAAAACCTGTGATATAATGGTGCTTGATAAATAGAATGGAACAGGCTAGCAGGTCCACTTTATGCTATAGTTAAAAAAAGAAAGCACAAGTAACCCCCAAATTCCTCTTGCTTCAAAGCCACAAAAGTGTTTTCTCCGTTCTGCTACACATCCATCACTGGTCAGCAGAACTGCTCAACCCAGTTTCCTAAGGCCCCAGAGTCTCTGATCAGCTACCATGTGGTGCCAGAAAGAGAATCCAGGCTGCCCTGTCTGCTGCAGTGGTCACTAGCCACATGTGGCTGTTGAACACTAGAGATGTGGCTAGTGAGAATGAAAGCTGATAGTTCTCATTTTAATTTTAATTAAGTGTGAATAATTACATGTGGCTAGTAGCTACCAGATTGGACAGAGCATTATCAGTAAGCAAAGACTCAGGCCAGATGTGCAGTCACTTCTGCTCACAGTCATTGCTGAACTTGTCCCACAGCTTCATCAAGTCATAGGGTCAAAAAAAAACCTGTCCAAAAGGAAGCAGGCTGGCTGGAAATGTTGGCAAAAACATTAGGGGCTGTCACCATAAAGAAGGACTCATAGAAGCAGTGGAAGAAATCCTAAAGATCATGCTTTGACTGCCTTACCAGGTTTTAAAATGTCCCATGTCCAAAAGAAAAATCACAAGATTAAAAGTCTAACCAATGGCCTTTGATTGGTCTTATTTTAAACAGTTCATAGAAATTCATTATAAGAAAAGGCACAGTAGAAAACACAAAAAGGGCAAATCTGAATGGCTAATCCATAGAAAGGACATACTGTACCAACTGCTAATTACTATATGGTGACAAGTGTCAATGCACTCATTAGTTAAAAAAAAAAAAAAAGCAACTGAAAGAGTGGGATCCTTTTTTTTTTCTTTTCTTTTTTTAAAGATGGGTTTTTTGGGGGCTGGGGATGTGGCTCAAGTGGTAGCGCGCTCGCCTGGCATGCGTGCGGCCCGGGTTCGATCCTCAGCACCACATACAAACAAAGATGTTGTGTCCGCCGAAAACTAAAAAATAAAAAAAAAAATAAAATAAAAAGATGGGTTTTCATTATTACCCACGCTGGCCTTGAACGCCTGGGTTCAAGTGATCTTCCTGCCTCATCCTCTCCAGTAGCTGGAACTATGGGCATGTCTGCACTAGGCTTGGATACCATTTTTATTTGTCAAATTAGTAAAGATGGATTTACTACCTAGTGACAGTCAAGACTGGTCTGGTGAACTTGCACATGTACTATGCCTCGTTTTCTGTGTCACCATACTTAAAAACGCCCACACTGGGGCTGGGATTGCAGCTCAGAGGTAGAGCACTGGCCCAGCACATGTGAAGCCCTGGGTTCAATCCTCAGCACCACACAAAAATAAACAAATTAAATAAATAAATAAATAAATAAATAAACAAATAGAATAAAGGCATCGTGTCCAACTACAACTAAAAAATAAAAGTCCACGCTGTTTGCCCCAGAAATGCTGTGTCTAGGAATCAAGCCTTATTAGACAAATATGAACTAAGACTTTTGTCAAAGTATTATTTATAATATCAGAACTTCTGAAGACAACCAGAATGTTGACTAAATCACCTATATTCACCTACTACTTTCTAGAAGCTAAGCATTTCCTTTAAAAATGGGCAAGCCTGGGCTGGGGTTGTGGCTCAGTGGTAGAGCACTCGCTTAGCATGTGTCAGGTACTGGGTTTGATGCTTAGTGCCACATAAAAATAATAAAATTATTGTGTCCATCTAGAACTAAAGATATTTTGTTTTTAAAAAATGGGCAAGCAAATGTGGCTGGGGTTGTGGCTCAAGCGGTAGTGTGCTCGCCTGGCATGCATGCGGCCCGGGTTCGATCCTCAGCACCACATACAAACAAAGATGTTGTGTCTGCCGAAAACTAAAAAAAAATATTTAAATATTAAAAAATGGGCAAGCCTTGGGGATGTGTTTTAGTGGTAGAGTGCTTACCTAGCATGTGGGAACCTTGGGTTCCATCCCTAGCACCACAGAAAAGTGAAGTGGGGCAGGGTAAGGTGGGGGACTTAAAGAGTAGTGTTTTAATTTGGGGGAAATTTCTAATAGAATCAAGAGTTTTTAAATTGTACATGAAGGCTGATCCTCAATTATGTAAATAAATACAAATATATATATATATATATATATATATATATATATATATATATACACACACACACACACAACACACACACATATGTAGTTTATGTAGTTCATATATGGGAAAATATAAAAAGAAAATGCATCCAGTGTTAATAACAGTGGTTAATCTTTGTTTTGTTTCTTTTTGTTTGTTTGTTTGTTTGTTTAATTAGTTACACATGACAGTACAATGACCTTGACATATCATACATTTGAATCAGATGGGATATAATATCTCATTTTTCTGAGTATACAGGTTGCAGAATCACATTGGTCATGCATTCACATATATACACACAGTAATAATAATAATGTCTGTTTCATTCTACTATCCTTCCTATCTCCCCAATCCCTCCCCTCCCTTCCCATCACTTCTCTCTACCTAATCTAGGGTAATGCTATTCTTTTTTTTTTTTTTTCTCACATCATTCATGTTTTGTTTCTTTTTAACATTTGTCTATATTTTTACAATGACCATTATACTTGAAAAACAAAAGGTAGGTTGTTTTTAAGAGGTGATGATGATGCTTTTTTAAAATATATTTTTTAGTTATACCTGGACACACAATATCTTTATTTTGTTTATGTATTTTTTATGTGGTGCTGAGAATCGAACCCAGTGCCTCACATGTGCGAGGCAAGCGCTCTGCCAATGAGCCCCAGCCCCAGCTATAAAAGGTACTTATAAAAGGTATTCATGATAGCAGAATTTTTGAGGTACTGAATTAACTATCAGTCATCTCCTGGACATCTTTATCTGTTTCCTTTTGTCAAAAGAAGGCTTTTTGCCCAATTTAGATTCTAGGGAGCTGGGTTTGTTTTTCCCTCCTTAGGGGATTATTAGCATTACTGGGTTCGAGAGGTTCAGGCAACTCCCTCACCCAAAGCGCTGGTCACCAGAAACCTTGTCACTTTAATATTTCTGTTCCCAGGTGACAGTCTCTCTGGGTTGATGGGGAGGGTCCTTGCCTTAGAGAACATAAAGCATGCAGGGTTGTGGACGTATGGGGAGGTGTGCACGCCTAACTGTGACCCACTGTCCTCAGTTCTCCGGCTCCTGCCAGTTGCTCCCATCCACATTCTCACTCCTGCTTCTCTGAAAGCATGCCTTCACCCTTGATTCTTCACCCTGCATCCCTTTTCCTGATCTTGAAATGATCCCTTCAGCTTTAAGAAGTGGGCCTGGTGTCCTGACCAGGCCAGGGACAGTGGATGGACAGGGCATCACCATATATCATGAAAACACTGTAGAAGGGGAGGAGAGCAGTGAGGGCAACTGACTCAGGGAGGACTTCCTGGAGGAGGTGGCAACTGAAGATAAATAGGAGAACAGAGGCAGGCCACCCCAGAGAGAGGAACAGCCTGTGCAAGGCAAGCGGGCATGATCCACTCCTTGTTGAGTCTGGAGTCCGCCACACAATGCTTGGGATATAATAACTGCTCAATAAATGTGTACCTGAGTGTGGTCAATGGTGTTGCAGAAAGAAGATATTAGAACTGCAAAGGGCCTCCCCTGCTTGCAATCCAAGCTTGGATTTAGGAGTTTTCCTGTTAGGCAGAAGGGGGCAGTAGAGGAAAAGGCCAGAAGCAGGAGTTTATGATAGTAGGAGGTGAGACCCAGGCAGGAGGTTGATTCCTAAACCTTGAGGAACCCACAGGTGAATGCCCTTCCAGAAAGCCACTCTCACGGGTAATTTCTGCAGCTGATGATAGGATCTGGAGCCCACTTTGGGTAGAATTAGTAAAGTTTTCACCATTTTTTCTAAGAATCCTGGAAGGAAATTTAGCAAGCAGCTAATCCTGCTTCTGATAGTTGGAGAAGGTTCTGGGTGGGCACCCTTCCTGACATGAAGTCCTGCAGCAGAGGAAGGATGAGGTCCCAAGATGTCCTGCTACATGCACCCTGCTGCCCCCAGTCCAGTCAGGGTCCCCAGCACCCACAAGCAGAGCTGGCTGTGTCTCTGAGCAATGCCCTCCCCCCGCCCCCCTCCAGACCGAGGTCTATTTTGAGACAGGTGAAGAAGGAAACGAAGTTCACACCACCTTCTTCCCCTCCAAAGCGAAAATTATTCATGGTTTAAAAAACATAACAAAACTCAGAGGGTTGTGAGCAGGAAGAACTGTGAATCCTGCCCCATTTCCCTGACAAGATAGATGCTGAAGTCAAGACCTATGGATGAATACAGAAATGCACCCTCTTCTACACTAGTCCAAAGCCACTCCATACTGACACAAGAAGAACCACCACATGCCAGCCACACCTGGCACTGGCACAAACATTTTCTTATTAAATGCCTGCAGTATGACCTCTGCAAAGTAAGGAACTATAATCCTCCCTTTCCAGACAAGGAAACTGAGGCTTAGAGAAGCTAACTTGTCCAGAACCCCAGAGTTTGAAGAGTAGCAGACTTTGGTGCATTGCTCAGCTGTTTTGGATTCTAAAACCCATAACCTTTCATTAAACTTACACATGATATTTAAACTATTCATTTACTGTGGCTGTTGTGCTGCCCTAAGCTATCTGCAACAGGATGGCTAAAACAAAAGAAATTTATTCTTTCACAGTTCTGGGGCCAGAAGGCTGAAATGCAAATGTTGGCAGGACTGTGCTACTTGCAGAGGCTCTCAGGAGATTCTTTTCCTGGCTCCTCCAGCTTCTGGTGGCTTCCAAATTTCAATCTCTGCCCCCACTCCTCGCATTACCCTCTTTTTGTGTTAAGTCTGTCTCTGATCCTTCTTTTCTGAGGATACATGTGATTGCATTTAGGGTCTTCTTCTCAACAACCCAGGATAATCTCCCATTGCCAGATCCTCAATCAGATCTCCAAAGATCCTTTTCCAATTAGGGTGACATTTACAGACCCTGGGGTTTAGGACATAGGTATCGTGTGCAAAGGTGCTCATTGGCTGGCTTTCTAAATACCTGTCCTTGCTCCTCAGAATACACTAAGAAGTTTATTTTGCACCTAGAAAAAATAAAACGTTTATAATTGCTACCAAAAGAGAGAAGGGAAATGCAGTGCCAAGGAGCAGCTCTCTGTTGGGTCATCACGTCGAGGTTTTCCAGCTCTCATTTAGCATGACTGCCATCCCTTCCCACATCTACCAGGACACTTAATTTACAGAGAGCCACGTAGCCTGCCCCGGAAGGCTGCCGCTGGGTAATAAGCCCAGCACTGGCGATCCTTTTAGTGACTCCTCGGACTTCATCATACAAACACCTGTGGCCAGCATCTCATCTTAAAGGGTAGGCTGATTGACACCCCATAACAGCAGTTCAGGATGAAATCTGACACCTGTTGGATTTAACAGCTGTCCCATCCCCAGGATTGTGGTTAGGATCAAACTGAAATTTCCTGGAAATCCTTATCTTTTCCCCATATTTTCACTGGTGCAGTATAGTTATACACAATGGTGGGACATGTTGTTAAAGACTCATACGTGCATGCAATATAGTAATATAATTTGGCCAATATCACTCCAGAGCACCCCAGCTCCGCAGGCTCTGTGCTGGGAGCAGGTTGGGCAAAGCAGAGAAGAAGTTCTTACCTGAAGGTCGTTGTTTTGGCAAGGGAACCTAGAGAAGTGCGTTACTTCCTTTTGCTTCTCTAACACCTCGCCACAAACACAGTGGCCTGAAAAACATATTCGTTATCTTACAGCTCTGGAGGCTGGAAGTCAGAGCATCTGTCCCCCTGGGCTGAAGTCCAGGGGTCTGCAGGGTTGGCTCCTTCTGGAGTCTCTAGGGGAGAATCTTATTCCTTGACTTTTTCAACTTCTAGAGGCCACCTACATTCTTTGGTTGGGACCTTGAATCATTTTAACCTTTCTGTTTTCACACCTCCTAGTATTAACCCTGAGCTTACTGTGCTGTGGTGACATCATGATTATTTGGGGCCTACCTACATTATATAGGATTATCTCCCCTTCCCCAGTTTCTTCACTTGATCATCTTGGCAAAGTCCCTTTTGTCATGTGAGGTTACACATTCTCAGGTTCTAGGGATTGGGCTGTGGTCATCTGGGAGGGCCATTAGTGAGCCTACCCTAAGAAGTCAGAAACATACCATCTGAAGTTCCAGTACAGATCTGCCTGGTGCCCAGGCCCCTTCTCCGTTGCCAACTCTCCCATCCCCCAGGACAAGAAGGACTTTGTGGACATGCGGGTGAAGAGGCTCCTGAAGGCAGGTGTCATCTCCACTCTCTCCTGCATGGTGAGAGCAGACAGTGCCATCCTCACTGACCAGACCAAGGAGCTACTGGCCAGGTGCCACTGCAGGGGGCCAGGGTCTGGGCCTGAGGGGACTGGAGGGCAGGAGGCTGGACAGGGAGATGGAAATGGTGGGGGCCTACATGAGGGACCGAGTGAGCCACTGGGTGTCCTAGAGACTGAAGGGGACCAACAATGAAAAGTGACATGATGGGGCAGATGTGACAGGGGGAAGCTTGTGTCAGAAGGTGTTCATTCTGGTTGCCTTGTTCCCAGAGATCAAAGGCACAAAGTGCAGCCTACTGGGCATGATCAGGTCCAGTGCAACAGGTGCCCTGTGGGGAGACACAGAGGGTGGGGACATGAACAATGGCACCCAAGCAGCCAGACTGGAGGGCCAGGGCTCGGCAGCCAGGAAGGCCTGGTGGAGGTGACAGCTGAGCCCTGATGGAAGAAAAGGAGCCACTGTAATGCGGGGGAGGGAAAGGCTTCAGGCCAGGAAACAGCATCTGCAGAGACACCAAGGACAGAGGAGATTCCTCTAGAGCATGGAGGCCCAGGAGGGAATCTTGCTCACAGGGAATTAGGAGACCGTGGAGGTGGAATTTCTCTTGGGTGGCGAGGGGCACCAAGGAGCCCCTGGCAGTGCCCATAAACAGGAGTGGGGTGGCTCTTTGCAGCCTTGCTTGGCCTCACTTTCTTCCGTGCCACTTAACATCATCACAGTGTCTTCCCAAGGTGGCTCATCGTGCATTGTGGGGCAGGAGCACACGGGGTGCACTCTCCGGGCTTTCCCTGTTCACCCTGGGGCTTCCTGGGCTCTGGCTGCTGGTCTGCGATGGGAGAGGCTGCTGGCAGTTCAAATGCTCTCCTTTATCCTTGGCCCTGCAGGGTGTTCCTGGCGCTGTGTGACAACCCAAAGGACCGAGGCACCATTGTGGCTCAAGATGGTGGCAAGGTAATTGTCAGGATAAAGTCTTTGCTTTCCTAGAAGGTGATCTGCTTCACAGGAGCACACAGACTGTGTGTGTGTGTGTGTGTGTGTGTACTTGTGTGGGTGTGCTCATGTACCCCTAACCTGGCCCAAGAATCCTGCATCCCCAACTCAACCCAACATCCTCGAATACGGCAACTCAGTTATTTGCACTGTTTGTGCTCATGGCCCCCAACCAATTTCTGCTTGATTGGCTGGTGCCATGGATGTCCTTTGGAATGTCTTTATCTTCCTTGCTATTGGAAGGAAGCCTGGTACAAAGATGGAGACTGTGGACTTTCCTGTAGACTAGAGTTAATTCTTGCTGTGTTACCTGGGGCAGATGCTTACTCTCACTGAGCCACAATTTCTTCATCTGTAAAATGGAGGCAGGAACCACACACTCACATTTCAGAATGTCACCAGGATTGCATAAAATACATGTAAAGTGCACCGTAGGTGCTCAATAAGTGTCTGCTGTTATGATTAGGCATGGCTTAGACAGTAAGGAATCCATTTATTATTTCTCCCAAAATTGAAGGAACCTGTGGATGGGTGGGCAGAAGTGGAGTTGAAGACCTTGATGATTGGGACCCAGGGGAGTGAATCTATGGCTGAGTAGTTGCTTTCCATGATGCTCAAGGGCTGATTATGTCGCAGAGTCTCCGTGAACCTTTGATGGGACAGAGAGACAGCAGCTGGGGTGGGAAGATGGGAGAGGACTCTGGATCTGTGGCCTAGGTGACTGTGCCCTTTCTTGCAGGCTGTGATCCCACTGGCTTTGGAGGGCACGGATATGGGCAAGGTGAAGGCGGCCCATGCTCTGGCCAAGATCGCAGCTGTCTCTAACCCGGACATCGCCTTCCCTGGCGAGCGGGTGGGTATTTGGGATGAGTGGGGTAGGGCTGTGGGAGGAGTCTCCCCTGCTCTCATCACCCCAACCTGGGAGAGGGACCTGGTGCTGTCTCAGGGTGGGTGATGATTCTCCTGGATGCCTGGCCTGGCTGTGCCTGTGACATTCAGGACTGTCCCCTCAGAAATTCAGTCATCTCATTTACAAAGTAAAGGCAACATTCCTGCCTCTGAGGATCACTGTGCAGATGAGGTCCGACAAGACGTGTGGGAAAGTGCTTTGGAAATTAAAGGCTGGCCACCTATAAAAGCAGAGAATGGAGGGAGATGTGGCCCTTGCCCCACCTGATCCGCAACCTCTCCCCACAGGTCTATGAGGTGGTGCGGCCCCTTGTGGGTCTCCTGGACATGCAGAGGGACGGGCTGCAGAACTACGAGGCTCTCCTGGGCCTCACAAACCTGTCTGGGCGGAGTGACAAACTCTGGTGAGTGGGGTGGGGTGGAAAGGGCAGGGGTGGGGAGAGGTGCCCCAAAAAGTTGGGTTGGAATTTCACAGGTCATGAGCTCAAGCTGCTGTGATCAGAGGACAGCATCAGAGGCACTGGGTAGAAACCACAGCGGGAGGGGTTTGAGTTGGAGGAAGGAAAGACCACACAGAGACTGTGCGAAGCCCAAGGACTAGCAAAAGGGATCTCCAGTGGGGTGGCGTGTTCCTCCCAGGGCGCGGTCGTGCCCAGGATGCTAGGCCATTGAGTTTATACCCACTGGTGCCCCTCCTGGAGCCAGAGCAGCAGGTTCCATGCCACCCAGCTGGCTGATGGTGTGGGAGGGACACCATTAGGATGGAGGAATGGCCCCAGCGTGGCCAAATCCCTGCATGTTCACTACCAAGCACTCAGGGCCTCTCTTCCTCCACCCTCTTGCCCCAGACAGAAGATCTTCAAGGAGAGGGCCTTGCCGGACATCGAGAACTACATGTTTGAGAATCATGACCAGCTGCGGCAGGCGGCCACAGAGTGCATGTGCAACATGGTGGTCAACAAGGAAGTGAGGACTGGGCTCGGGCGGTGGGGGGAGACCCAGGCGGGGAGGGTCCAGCCAGCAGTCAGGCCTGGTGTGAGATCAGGGGCTCCTAGGATGAGACTAAACTAGCGTTTTGACCAGAGAACCCAGGAATATCTAAATCTTTCCTACATTACAGCCCCTCTCCCTGTAGACACCCTGAGAAAAACATATTCACAACATCCTGTCAATCTAGGCTGGGTTTTTCACTCCAAAGCTTGTGCGGGATGAGGTGCAAGGTACCATTTTCCCAGTCTTCTTAGGCCTGAATATCATCATAGCAAAGCAGGATATGAAACCAGGGCCTTTTAGCCATCCAGAGAGGACAGACATGGGACTTCATTGTGTAGCAAACCTGGAAGGCCCAGTCCTTGGGAGAACCATTCCAAGCTTTCCCAAGGGGAAATGAAGCAGGTTCCTTGGGCATCAGCCCCTCCAGCTGTCCTGCCTGCCTCTTTTGCTGGTGCCAAGTTGAATGCAGAGGTGGTGCAGCCTGGTGGGTGTGGGGGGGATCCCTTATTCTCTTTGATCTTTTAATTGGAGGAATTTCACCCAACCAGTCAAGGAAGGCTTCCAGGGGGAGGCGGCATGGGCAAGCTGATAGAAGAAGGAGGAAAACTCCCAGGAATCAAGCCCCCTTCCCTCTTCCTCTGCCTCACCCCAGGAGGCACAGGTGGGGGGCATTTGTCTCTGAACCCTGCACCTGCCTCCCACAGGTTCAGGAGAGGTTCCTGGCGGATGGGAATGACCGGCTGAAGCTGGTGGTCCTGCTCTGTGGGGAGGATGATGACAAGGTACAGAATGCAGCCGCTGGAGCCCTGGCCATGCTGACAGCAGCGCACAAGAAACTGTGCATCAAGATGACCCAAGTGGTAAGTGTGGGTCCTGGGACAGGAAGAGGCTGGGCGTGCGCCAGAGAATCTCCCACGCTGTCCCAGATGATCCTCTGGGGAGGCCATTCCACAGGGCAATCCCTGCCAGTCCCCCTTTCTATTCCTCCTGCCTTAGGAGAGGAGGTCTGTATCCTTTGGCTTCTTCTGGTCATTGTGTGGACCTCCTGAATATGCTGGCTTAAATCCCCTCTGTGTAGTTTCATCCATTATCTTCCATGGTACATACAAGTCATTACTTAAGGACACAACAATACAGCTGGGCACCATGGTGCACACCTAGAATCCCAGTGACCCAGGAGGCCTCAGCCTCCTGCCTCAGCAGGATGATCACAAGTTCAAGGTCAGCACTGGCAACTTTGTAAGACCCTGTCTCCAAATTAATAAAAATAAATGGACTGGCGGTATAGCTCAGCGTAGAGCACTCGCCCAGCATGCTTAAGGCCCTGGGTTAGATCCCCAGAACTGAAAAAAAATAACAATAATACCAGCAATGCTCACTGCTGCTGGGCTCCTGAGCTCCCCAGAGAAGCATGGGAGTGGTTGGGCTGCTGCAGGGAGCTTATGGTTTGGTGAAAAGGCTGCAGGTTCCCTAAAGTGGCTATGATGAGCAGCTCCTAAGATGGGACTGGGGCCACCACAGCAGGTGTGATGGGACTGATGTGGACACAAAGATGGGTGCAAAATGCAGCTCTCCTTGTTTGACCAAACTGAGCCTGTGCACTCATGCCCGCTGGTGGTGAAAAACGTGAACGTCTCGTGTCAAGTGTACTCACGTCTGGGTGAGGCAGGCGTTTCAAATAGATGATTTAAGGTATGTGTGTATGTGTGTACGTGCATGGGTGCAGGTGTGTGTGTGTGTGTGTCTGTGTTTCTCTATGTTCTAAAGGGCTTAAGCTCTCGTGGTACCAGAGGTTCTCTGCTGGCATGGTCTTTGGGTTTCAGCCTCTTTCCCTACAGCAAACCTCTCAAAACTGTAATGTGTGTCAAAATCACCTGGAGAGCTTGTGAAAACAGTTTCCCCAGGTGTTCTGATTCAGTCGATTGGGGTTTGGAAGCTTCTGGTCTGTGGACCACACTTCGAAAGCCATTGCATTAGAGAAGCTTCTGCTGGAACACCTGTGGAATACCCATGGATGCTGTCTGTCTCCTGGCACTTACTGTATGCCAGGTGTTGCTCTAAGCCTTTACATAGATGCATCATTTATTCCTCCCAACAATTCTGTGAAGTGAGTATTATTATTACCTTTCATATCCAGATGAGGAAACTGAGGTACAGAACATAACGAGCCCAAGAGCACAATTAGTTAGGAAGGACTTGAGTCCTTGGGGATTGCCAGCCTACCCCTGGCACTTCTTCATTCTTCCTGAGGGGCTCAGTATTCTTGGCCATCTTCTGGTCCCATCATGGACATGCTGGGGGACTCATGAGACTTCCCAGGCCCATCTTTGGTACAACTCTGGGGCCTATTGAATGCTGGGCATCTCTAAGGTCTCACAGCAGCTGGGCTGTGCCCAGGGAAGCCAGGCTGCAGATCCTCCTGCCTGGGATTCTGATTGAATTTCTGTCGTCCTTTCCCTTGATCGCCCAGCGACATCCCAGAGGGACCCATTAGCAGATGTTCATCAGCATAGAAACTGTCCTTGAACCTTCCACAGTTAGAGGGTTTTCATTTTCTTTCCTGGGGCAGAAGACCTAGTGTAGTGTGTCAAAAAATGTGCTTAGAAGCTTGAAAGGCAGGTACTTGTCTTTTCCTCTCTCTGCCTCCATCTCCCTATCTGAGAGCAGCACATGCAGGAAGCGATCCCTGCAGATGAAGGGTGGATGAAGGCATGAGGGAGCCCAGGGAGAAACCTCTGGATTGGTGTCAGGTCAACAGGGCTTGTTGAGCCCCTGTGCTAAGCTCTTTCCAAGAATCATCTCATTACTCAGCGTGATGTTAGAGGAAGGTGGAGCAGAAGACAGGGGAGGCTCCTGAAGCTTAGAGAAGGTGAATAGCCTAACCGAGGTCATGTGGATGGTATAAATGCTGAGCTAGGACCGGAACACCAATTCTCTGACTGCAGAACCCATGCCAATGTGATGCCTATTCTGCTCTGCTGCCTGGGGTGTGTCTATTGAAGGCTAAAGGAATCAGTCTCCTGGTTCTACTCTCGGCTTTATCACTGTCTCCTAGGGTGATCAGAGTGGTCTAGAGTCCTGCTCCCCCATGCACAGTAATTGGACATCTTCATTACTGTGGATGGTGGATTGAGGAAGAATGGAGGAGAGGATTCACTCCAGACTCTGGTGTTGATTCTAGGCAAAGCCAAGGCTGGTGCAGAGCATGCCTCCCTGCATGGAGCTGTAGTGTGAAAGGGCACTTGGCTTGGCAGAAACAGGCATTGCCCATGAACCCAGAGTGAGAATTCTGATTTCTTTACTTTCTTTCTTTTTCTTTTCTTTTTATCCTTTTCTTCCTTCCTTCCTTCCTTTCTTTCTTTCTTTTTTTCTGTGCTGGGAATTGAACCCAGGGCCTTGTGCTTGGAAGGCAACCCTTTACCCACAGAGCTATATCCCCAGCCCAAGAATTCTCATTTCTGAACACTCCACATCCCCATTCTGCTCAGACATGCAGTGGGCCTATCTCTTTACTCTCAAGTTGCTTAAGATGTGAATAGATGGAGGATGTTAATCCTCTGTATTTCCAGATGTGTGGCCATAGCTAAGTTACTTGGCTGTAAGCGTGGCCAATGCTTTCCACTTATCTTGTCCCCAAATCTCCTCTCTCTGTCTCCCTCCTGATTCCTCGACTCCTTCCTTCCCTTTTCGGCCCTCTCCAGACATCCCAGTGGTTGGAGATCCTGCAGCAGCTTTGCCTGCATGACCAGCTGTCAGTCCAACACCGGGGCCTGGTCATCGCCTATAACCTGCTGGCAGCCGATGCTGAGCTGGCCAAGAAGCTGGTGGAGAGCGAGCTGCTGGAGATCCTGACCATGGTGGGCAAACAGGAGCTGGACGAGAAGAAGGTGGCTGTGGTTCAGACGGCCCGGGAGTGTCTCACCAAGTGCATGGATTATGGCTTCATTAAGCCAGTGTCATAGACAAGGGCCCCCAGGGGTGCTGAGGCTGGTTCTGTATTGTGTCAAGTCCTACGCTGGGTACTCCCAGACTGTCAGTTCATCTGGGGATCGTAGCAGTGACAATTAATTTTCAACATAAAGGAAAATGTTTGTTTCCTGAGTTGTTCCCACTTGTCCTAAGAAAGTCTGGGTGTTTCTGGCTCTCTTGATCCCTGCCTCCTTACGTGTGTCATGATCTAGAAGTTCCTGGAATAATCTCCATCTGTAAGTAGAAGACAGATTGGATAATTTTTTTTCTGCACCCATTCTGAAGGTCAGGATAATGGGCTGAAGTTCTTTCTATTTTGGAAAATGAATTGTGCGGTAGGTAGGAACTAACAGACGTGTGACTATGAGGATTAATGCTGTTGTATTTGGATTCTGGCTTGTGCTGGTTTTTATATACTCTCCCCACACTGTTGGATCAGGCTGTCCAGAAGTGCTTTTTCACCTGCAGTGCCCTGTCCCAGCCCTGTGCCCCTTCCCTTCACCCCCCGTTGATGGAAGTGTAGTTTATGTCGGGCACAGGGGCATCATCCTTGAGATTTGCTTGGCAAAGTCTTCCAAGCAAGATAGACACAGTGAATATAAATAAAACTCAAAGTACTTTAAGCCAAAATTAAATTTATCTTGGCCACCCAGGGAAAGGCCTGACATGGTTGTTAGATCCAGTGGTTCAACGTTGTCACCAATATTATTCTCTTGGGGGGGGGGTCTTTTTCTCCCTCTCATCTCCCCACCCCATATCTTGTCTTGAATCCTCTGGGGTTTGACCTCATTCTCTGAGAGGCTCTCTCCGTGCGGGAGGAATAATAAGTCTCCAGCAGCTCCAGACTTACATAGTTGTTATGGTTCAATACAGTAGAGAAGAAAAGGACCATTTTCAGTAACCCAGCAAAATTCCCAGCAATCAGTAGGATGTCCAGCTTGGGTTGTATTTCTGTCCGTGAGCCAATCCTATCCAGAGGTGACTGCTCATTGCCAGGCTCAGGTCATATCAGTGAGTCTGGGATGAGAAGGAGCTTCATTCCTGTCCAATTGACATGGATGGATCAGGGTTCCTATAGAATGGGAAGAGACGTGTCACCACAGAAGAATGTTATGATCAAAGAACGTGCTCTGGATGTCAGGCCTAGCCACAGAAGAATGACACAAGCAGGGTGCTTGTAGATGTGACTTTCTCTATGAATATTGCCTTCCCAGCATGGCTGAGACCTCTGTGATGGAGTGCTGTCTTCCAGTATGTCCCAGATCCATCCACATTTATTGAAAGGTCAATGTTTCTGATAATCAGCATTGGGTAGAAGGTAGGGCTTTGAGATTTATGGCTCTTGATGAAAATTAAAATTACTTTGGTACAATAAATATAATTGTAAACATCTTTGGAAAATCACCTGAAAAAGATACAGACAGATTGCTGGAAAGTTGCACCATTAGGATTGGGTCAAATGTTAACATAATTTCACCTCCTAGAGAACAGGTGCAAACATCAGGAGAACTGAGACCTTCAGATCTTCTCTGTACTAACAACCCTCATGTACACCTTCCCCAGTGCTTATGTGAGCTTGCACAGCAGAAACCATTCTCGTCATGTCCTTCTTATTCTGACAGAGAATGGCAGTCATTGAGGTGTGGTCCTTTTGAAAATATATACAACATTTTTTAGTAATAAATGGTGTGATTTGACCTGTCTATCTTCTCCTTTCCCCACATTTAGGACTGAGTGGGTGTATTAAGTGCTTTAGAAAAATCTCTCAGAGATAGGGCCAAAGTCTTATTCATTTTCACTTTTGTGAGATTATTACCTATTAGCATGGTGTTAGTGCACACCTGTAATCCCAGTGAGTAAGAAGTCCGAGGCAGGGGAATTACAAATTTGAGGCCAGCCTTGGGAAATTAGTGAGAACTTGTCTCAAAAATAAAATAAAATAAAAAATGAATAAAATAAAATATAAACTAAACAAATACAATAAAACAAAACAAGACAAAAATACCTAAAACAAAACAATAGAATAAAATACAATATAATAAAGCAAAGCAATAAAATAAAATAAAATGGACTGGGGATGTAGCTCAGTGTGGAGCACTTGCCTAGCAGGGCCTGGATTCAATCCTCAGTACTACAACAAACAAAACCCACTGTAAGAAACTGCCTTTGCTTCCCACTCCTTAGTTACAGAAGCCATTGGCTTTTCCAACCTGGACTCAGTCATTTTTCTTTGCAGGACACAGGTAAGCACGCCCTTCCTAGCAATTTTCTTTCTTTTTGCGTATGCCTACAAATAGACCAATGCTAGCTTGGGATCATCTATTTATTGTGGTATCTCACTAAAAAACATCAAGGAGCAGCCAGTGTGTGCCAACTTCTTAACCATTTTCCTTAGTGCAAACCCATGAGTACATCTGAGGTATGCTTCTTAAATTTCAAATACTGGAGAAAGTCAGTATTGTTTTCATTACTTTCTAACTGAAATACATTATTGTCAGAGAACTTACCTATATAATATTCATCCTTCACATTTGAGGAGCATGGAATTTTAAATTTTATATCTCCAAAGTTATATTTTGTAAGAATTGAACTGAACCTCTTTTCCCCTTTGTATTCCTGTTTGTTAAAAGTGAATGGCAGGGCTGGGGCTGTGGCTCAGTGGTAGTGCACTTGCCTGGCATGTGTGAGGCACTGGGTTCGATTCTTAGCACCACGTATAAATAAATAAAATAAAGATCCATCAACAAGTAAGAAAAAAATTTTTTAAAAAAGTGAATGGAAAACAGCTTCTGTTTCTAACACTAGTATCATGGCTGTTGCAGACTATATATATATATATATATATATATATATATATATATATATATATACATATTTCTCTCTCTATATATATTTATTATTATTAGTTGTTCAAAACATTACAAAGCTCTTGACATATCATATTTCATACATTTGATTCAGGTGGGTTATGAACTCCCATTTTTACCCTGTATACAGATTGCAGAATCACATCAGTTACACATCCACGTTTTTACATACTGCCATACTAGTGTCTGTTGTATTCTGTTGCCTTTCCTATCCTCTACTATCCCCCTCCCCTCCCCTCCCCTCCCCTCCCATCACCTCTCTCTACCCCATCTACTGTAATTTATTACTCTCCCTTGTTTTTTTCCCTTTCCCCTCATTTCCTCTTATATGTAATTTGGTATAACAATGAGGGTCTCTCTCTATATTTTTTTCCAAGAGAAAAAAATATATAGAAAAGTAGACAAAATTTAATCTGTTTAAAAGCATCAAGGAGCAATTGAGGCAGTGAGGACTTGAGAGGTGAAGATCAGGGAAAAAAAGAAAAAGCAGAGAAGGAACTTGATTTTTTTTTTTTTTTGGCACTAGGATTGGAATGAGGGCACCATGCATGCTAGGCAAATGCTCCACCATTGAACTATAACCCCAGCCCCAGAGAAACTGATTTAGGTGTAGGCTTTTTCATCAAGAAAGTTGAAGATGTAAGTGGTAGAGACCATTGATTATCAAAGAAGAAATAGATCTGGGTGTAGTAGCACATGCCTGTAATCCCAGGGACTTGGGAGGCTGAGGCAGAACATTGCAAATCCAAAAGCCAGCCTCAGCAACTTAACAAGACCCTAAACAACTTAGCAAGGCTCTGAATAAAAATAAGAAATAAAAAGGGCTGGGGATGTGGCTCAGTGGTTAAGTGCCCCCAAGTATAATTCCTGGTACCAAAGAAAAGAAGAAGAAAGAGGAAGAGGAAGGGGGGAGGAGAAGAAGAAAGAAAAGAAATAGAAAATACAAATGCAGTAAACTATTAAAATCCAAACCCCAATCAATACATCTGAATGCCAAGGTGATAGATTTCCTTGCAGTTGATACACATGAAATCTTTTGGAGGTATTAGGATTGACTTAGGCCTGAGCCTAAGCAACTCCATTTTAAAAACTCCAGTTTGAAACCTGCAGTCTCACCAGGCACACCCACAGAGCCCTCCAGTATGGCCTCAAACAAGTTACTTCCCCTCACCCTGATAAACAGAGTGAAGCCTCTGGCAGGCTGTCCCGAGGGAAAGGCAAGAAGATCAGGATAGAGCCCACCAGACCAGATGTTTCTGACCCAGAGTAAATGATGTCATGGAGAAATCTGGTGGTAGCTGATCAAGACTGAAAGTGGGGTCAAAAGCCCCCAAATTCAGTATAAATAATAGAACGGATACATAGGGATTCAGCCAGCCGAAACAAGGATGCACTTGAGCTAGAGAGCCTGATGAAAACCTGGACTGACATCCCAGCACTTGTCATCATTTCCTGATTCTCTGCGTGATCCTCACTACTCTCAAACTCTACCTGGACCTTGGTGAGGGTCGCAGCTTCTCCCTATGACGCTCTGCTCAACCAGTCTTCGACTCCACACCAGGAAAAGCCTGCCTTGGTATAAGCCTGTCATAATTGTGTTTTGCAGTGCTTAGAATTAATCTAGAATTGTTTGCTGTGAATGAATTAATCTAGATTTGTTTACTGTGAATGGATTATGTCTATCGCAGTGCCTAGCATTAAGGATTGTCGTTTTCTTGATTAAGAACCTACAGAGTGAAATTATATTGAGTAATTTGAGTGAATAAAGCATTGAAAGGGGCAGAAGCGTATGGACATTCTTCATTTCTCCTCTTGACTGCATATGTCACAATTTTGCCCCCTCGCTACAGGAGGTAACAATCACACTATGAGCCACGTTTCTGGGATCCTACCTACCACACAATTCATTTTTCAAAATAGAAAGAACTTCAGCCCATTATCCTGACCTTCAGAACAGGTGCAGAAAAAATTATCCAATCTGGATTTTCTGGCTTCCATTTTCTGTCTTCTAATCACAGACAGAGATTATTCCTTTAGTTCCCTCAGCTGTAGGATAGGTTCAGAGTTTAACATTTCTTTTTTGAAAGAAGAATGGATGAGGGAAAAAATTTTCTAACTGCTCAGCTACAGGGTGGGTAGAAACTGTCATTCTGCTTTCTGAAGGTGACAGTGTTAGTTGTTAACAACAGGGTGAGTTGTGTCTGGTTTTATTCAAGGTATACTTTCCTGGTCAGAGAGTCCAGAGATTGGGTTGGGCTGCGGGATGCAGGATGGGGCCCCTCACCACCCCACATTCCCCTGCCTCCCAGCCCGTATTTTTCTTCCTCAGCAGAAATTCTGGCTCAGGCTCAGCTGAGCGGGTGGTGCTCAGTCAGCACCCTGCAGCCAGACAGGTGGGCAGCAGCTCTGTGGTCAGTGCGCCTGCGCTCTGCTGAGCCTGCAGACTCCCGCAGCTCCTGACCACAGCATCCTCGCCCAACTTTCCTCTGTGGCTGTCGGGTTGAAGCTGAGGCAGATGGCTCTGGTCTTTAGTGAAGGCGGCAGTGGCTGCTCAGAGTTCAGGCTCTCACAGCTCCTGGACTGTGAAGTCATAATGGTGTTCATGAGGGTGGCCCCGAAGGGAGCCCCTGGCTGCAGAGCCAAGCCTGCCAAGGTGCTGGGAGAGGGCCTGGGAGGAAGGGCCAAGGAACAGTTGGCAGGCTGTGGAAGAGGGGGACACAAAGTTTGGAGGTAGGAGGGTGTCTCTGGGAGGAGAGAGCAGCGCCCACCCACTTTGGGCGGGGAGGCAGTGCTGGGGTGGTAAGGCAAGGTCTGGCTGAGGCCCACTGATGCCAGAGGCTTGGCCCCTTCCCAGGTAGAGGGGCCCACACATGGGCTGGGGTTGGGGGGCATGGTATAGCTGTCCCAGATGGCCTGGGACTCACCCATCAGAAGGCAGTGGATGTGCTGCGGAGCTTTCTGTTTCTCCCAGTTCAGGTCCTCAGTGGTGACTGGACAGGCCAGTTCCAGAAGTGGTGGCAGCCTCAGAGGTCCCCCCTATTGATGTGACGGCAAAGGAAACTTTCATTTCTGTGGCCTACCCGTATTCCCCATGGATGAGCATTTCTTCCTTGGCAATGGCTGTCCCGCTCTGCCTACAGCCACCTTCTCACACTGGGCCTTCTTTGGCATCCATTTCCCTGCAAATGCCATGATCTTGTTATTTTTTAGTGCTGAGTAATATTTCATTGTGTATAAATGCCACATTTTTAATCCATTCATCTATTAAAGGGCATCTAGTTTGGTTCCACATTCTAGCTATTGTGAATTGTGCTGCTGTAAACATTGATGTGGCTGTGTCCCTGTAGTATGCTCTTCTTAGGTCTTTTGGGTATAATCCAAGAAGGAGAATAGCTGGGTCAAATGGTGGTTCCATTCCCAGCTTTCCAAGGAATCTCCATACTGCTTTCCAAATTGGCTGCACCAATTTGCAGTCCCACCAGCAATGTATGAGTGTACCTCCCCCCCCCCACCCCCATCCTCGCCAGCACTTATTGTTGTTTGACTTCATAATGGCTGCCTTTCTGACTGGAGTGAGATGGTATCTTAGGGTGGTTTTGATTTGCATTTCTCTGATTGCTAGAGATGGTGAGCATTTTTTCATGTATTTGTTAATTGATCATATGTCCTCTTCTGAGAAGTTTCTGTCCAAGTCCTTGGCCCATTTGTTGATTGGGTTATCTGCTTTTTTGTTGTTTAACTTTTTGAGTTCTTTGTACACTCTAGAGATTAGAGCTCTATCTGATGTTTGAGGGGTAAAAATTGGTTCCCAGGATGTAGGCTCCCTATTCACCTCGCATATTATTTCTCTTGCTGAGAAAAAACTTTTTCAGTTTGAATTCGTCCCATTTGTTGATTCTTGGTTTTAACTCTTGTGCTATAGGAGTCTTATGAAGGAACTTGGGGCCTGCCCCCACGAGATGAAGATGAGGACCAACTTTATCTTCTATTAGACGCAGAGTCTCTGGTCTGATTCCTCAGTCTGCCGTCTTGAAAGGTACCTAAACACGCTCCCCGAGGGAAGAAGCCCCTCATCCCTGGAGCCACCATCCCACCTGGGGTTTCTGACAGGAAGAAGCCCAGAGCCCCCACCTCTGCCAGCTGTCAGTAGTTTGGACACCTGGGATCTCCAGGTCCAGGGGTAGCTCCATTCCCACCATTGATAGCAGGCCCCCCAGCCTGGGCAGCCCAACCCACTCAGCCCTTGGTGCTGACAGACGTAGAAATCCCACCGTGGGGGCCCATGCCAGCACCCACACACATTCTGTCATGTATGACTAAAAAAAATAAGTAAAAATTTTAAAAAAAGGTGGCAGACTGGAGCTGTCTACTGCTGAGGCCCTGTGAGTACTGTTGGGCTTTGGGCCCTGGTGAGAGAGTAGGAAGTTCCTACTGGAGTCAGATGGAGGCCCCAGATGTGGGGGAAGGGGGACTGTGAAGTCATAATGGTGTTCATGAGGGTGGCCCCCAAGGGAGCCACTGGCTGCAGAGCCAAGCCTGCCAAGGTGCTGGGAGAGGGCCTGGGAGGAAGGGCCAAGGAACAGTTGGCAGGCTGTGGAAGAGGGGGACACAAAGTTTGGAGGTAGGAGGGTGTCTCTGGGAGGAGAGAGCAGCGCCCACCCACTTTGGGCGGGGAGGCAGTGCTGGGGTGGTAAGGCAAGGTCTGGCTGAGGCCCACTGATGCCAGAGGCTTGGCCCCTTCCCAGGTAGAGGGGCCCACACATGGGCTGGGGTTGGGGGGCATGGTATAGCTGTCCCAGATGGCCTGGGACTCACCCATCAGAAGGCAGTGGATGTGCTGCGGAGCTTTCTGTTTCTCCCAGTTCAGGTCCTCAGTGGTGACTGGACAGGCCAGTTCCAGAAGTGGTGGCAGCCTCAGAGGTCCCCCCTATTGATGTGACGGCAAAGGAAACTTTCATTTCTGTGGCCTACCCGTATTCCCCATGGATGAGCATTTCTTCCTTGGCAATGGCTGTCCCGCTCTGCCTACAGCCACCTTCTCACACTGGGCCTTCTTTGGCATCCATTTCCCTGCAAATGCCATGATCTTGTTATTTTTTAGTGCTGAGTAATATTTCATTGTGTATAAATGCCACATTTTTAATCCATTCATCTATTAAAGGGCATCTAGTTTGGTTCCACATTCTAGCTATTGTGAATTGTGCTGCTGTAAACATTGATGTGGCTGTGTCCCTGTAGTATGCTCTTCTTAGGTCTTTTGGGTATAATCCAAGAAGGAGAATAGCTGGGTCAAATGGTGGTTCCATTCCCAGCTTTCCAAGGAATCTCCATACTGCTTTCCAAATTGGCTGCACCAATTTGCAGTCCCACCAGCAATGTATGAGTGTACCTTCCGCCCCCCCCCCCCCCCTGCATCCTCGCCAGCACTTATTGTTGTTTGACTTCATAATGGCTGCCTTTCTGACTGGAGTGAGATGGTATCTTAGGGTGGTTTTGATTTGCATTTCTCTGATTGCTAGAGATGGTGAGCATTTTTTCATGTATTTGTTAATTGATCATATGTCCTCTTCTGAGAAGTTTCTGTCCAAGTCCTTGGCCCATTTGTTGATTGGGTTATCTGCTTTTTTGTTGTTTAACTTTTTGAGTTCTTTGTACACTCTAGAGATTAGAGCTCTATCTGATGTTTGAGGGGTAAAAATTGGTTCCCAGGATGTAGGCTCCCTATTCACCTCGCATATTATTTCTCTTGCTGAGAAAAAACTTTTTCAGTTTGAATTCGTCCCATTTGTTGATTCTTGGTTTTAACTCTTGTGCTATAGGAGTCTTATGAAGGAACTTGGGGCCTGCCCCCACGAGATGAAGATGAGGACCAACTTTATCTTCTATTAGACGCAGAGTCTCTGGTCTGATTCCTCAGTCTGCCGTCTTGAAAGGTACCTAAACACGCTCCCCGAGGGAAGAAGCCCCTCATCCCTGGAGCCACCATCCCACCTGGGGTTTCTGACAGGAAGAAGCCCAGAGCCCCCACCTCTGCCAGCTGTCAGTAGTTTGGACACCTGGGATCTCCAGGTCCAGGGGTAGCTCCATTCCCACCATTGATAGCAGGCCCCCCAGCCTGGGCAGCCCAACCCACTCAGCCCTTGGTGCTGACAGACGTAGAAATCCCACCGTGGGGGCCCATGCCAGCACCCACACACATTCTGTCATGTATGACTAAAAAAAATAAGTAAAAATTTTAAAAAAAGGTGGCAGACTGGAGCTGTCTACTGCTGAGGCCCTGTGAGTACTGTTGGGCTTTGGGCCCTGGTGAGAGAGTAGGAAGTTCCTACTGGAGTCAGATGGAGGCCCCAGATGTGGGGGAAGGGGGACTGTGAAGTCATAATGGTGTTCATGAGGGTGGCCCCCAAGGGAGCCACTGGCTGCAGAGCCAAGCCTGCCAAGGTGCTGGGAGAGGGCCTGGGAGGAAGGGCCAAGGAACAGTTGGCAGGCTGTGGAAGAGGGGGACACAAAGTTTGGAGGTAGGAGGGTGTCTCTGGGAGGAGAGAGCAGCGCCCACCCACTTTGGGCGGGGAGGCAGTGCTGGGGTGGTAAGGCAAGGTCTGGCTGAGGCCCACTGATGCCAGAGGCTTGGCCCCTTCCCAGGTAGAGGGGCCCACACATGGGCTGGGGTTGGGGGGCATGGTATAGCTGTCCCAGATGGCCTGGGACTCACCCATCAGAAGGCAGTGGATGTGCTGCGGAGCTTTCTGTTTCTCCCAGTTCAGGTCCTCAGTGGTGACAGCATCAGAGGTCCCCCCTATTGATGTGACGGCAAAGGAAACTTTCATTTCTGTGAAAGTATTCCCCATGGATGAGCATTTCTTCCTTGGCAATGGCTGTCCCGCTCTGCCTACAGCCACCTTCTCACACTGGGCCTTCTTTGGCATCCATTTCCCTGCAAATGCCATGATCTTGTTATTTTTTAGTGCTGAGTAATATTTCATTGTGTATAAATGCCACATTTTTAATCCATTCATCTATTAAAGGGCATCTAGTTTGGTTCCACATTCTAGCTATTGTGAATTGTGCTGCTGTAAACATTGATGTGGCTGTGTCCCTGTAGTATGCTCTTCTTAGGTCTTTTGGGTATAATCCAAGAAGGAGAATAGCTGGGTCAAATGGTGGTTCCATTCCCAGCTTTCCAAGGAATCTCCATACTGCTTTCCAAATTGGCTGCACCAATTTGCAGTCCCACCAGCAATGTATGAGTGTACCTCCCCCCCCCCACCCCCATCCTCGCCAGCACTTATTGTTGTTTGACTTCATAATGGCTGCCTTTCTGACTGGAGTGAGATGGTATCTTAGGGTGGTTTTGATTTGCATTTCTCTGATTGCTAGAGATGGTGAGCATTTTTTCATGTATTTGTTAACTGATCATATGTCCTCTTCTGAGAAGTTTCTGTCCAAGTCCTTGGCCCATTTGTTGATTGGGTTATCTGCTTTTTTGTTGTTTAACTTTTTGAGTTCTTTGTACACTCTAGAGATTAGGCCTCTATCTGATGTTTGAGGGGTAAAAATTGGTTCCCAGGATGTAGGCTCCCTATTCACCTCGCATATTATTTCTCTTGCTGAGAAAAAACTTTTTCAGTTTGAATTCGTCCCATTTGTTGATTCTTGGTTTTAACTCTTGTGCTATAGGAGTCTTATGAAGGAATTTGGGGCCTGCCCCCACGAGATGAAGATGAGGACCAACTTTATCTTCTATTAGACGCAGAGTCTCTGGTCTGATTCCTCAGTCTGCCGTCTTGAAAGGTACCTAAACACGCTCCCCGAGGGAAGAAGCCCCTCATCCCTGGAGCCACCATCCCACCTGGGGTTTCTGACAGGAAGAAGCCCAGAGCCCCCACCTCTGCCAGCTGTCAGTAGTTTGGACACCTGGGATCTCCAGGTCCAGGGGTAGCTCCATTCCCACCATTGATAGCAGGCCCCCCAGCCTGGGCAGCCCAACCCACTCAGCCCTTGGTGCTGACAGACGTAGAAATCCCACCGTGGGGGCCCATGCCAGCACCCACACACATTCTGTCATGTATGACTAAAAAAAATAAGTAAAAATTTTAAAAAAAGGTGGCAGACTGGAGCTGTCTACTGCTGAGGCCCTGTGAGTACTGTTGGGCTTTGGGCCCTGGTGAGAGAGTAGGAAGTTCCTACTGGAGTCAGATGGAGGCCCCAGATGTGGGGGAAGGGGGACTGTGAAGTCATAATGGTGTTCATGAGGGTGGCCCCGAAGGGAGCCCCTGGCTGCAGAGCCAAGCCTGCCAAGGTGCCGGGAGAGGGCCTGGGAGGAAGGGCCAAGGAACAGTTGGCAGGCTGTGGAAGAGGGGGACACAAAGTTTGGAGGTAGGAGGGTGTCTCTGGGAGGAGAGAGCAGCGCCCACCCACTTTGGGCGGGGAGGCAGTGCTGGGGTGGTAAGGCAAGGTCTGGCTGAGGCCCACTGATGCCAGAGGCTTGGCGCCTTCCCAGGTAGAGGGGCCCACACATGGGCTGGGGTTGGGGGGCATGGTATAGCTGTCCCAGATGGCCTGGGACTCACCCATCAGAAGGCAGTGGATGTGCTGCGGAGCTTTCTGTTTCTCCCAGTTCAGGTCCTCAGTGGTGACTGGACAGGCCAGTTCCAGAAGTGGTGGCAGCCTCAGAGGTCCCCCCTATTGATGTGACGGCAAAGGAAACTTTCATTTCTGTGGCCTACCCGTATTCCCCATGGATGAGCATTTCTTCCTTGGCAATGGCTGTCCCGCTCTGCCTACAGCCACCTTCTCACACTGGGCCTTCTTTGGCATCCATTTCCCTGCAAATGCCATGATCTTGTTATTTTTTAGTGCTGAGTAATATTTCATTGTGTATAAATGCCACATTTTTAATCCATTCATCTATTAAAGGGCATCTAGTTTGGTTCCACATTCTAGCTATTGTGAATTGTGCTGCTGTAAACATTGATGTGGCTGTGTCCCTGTAGTATGCTCTTCTTAGGTCTTTTGGGTATAATCCAAGAAGGAGAATAGCTGGGTCAAATGGTGGTTCCATTCCCAGCTTTCCAAGGAATCTCCATACTGCTTTCCAAATTGGCTGCACCAATTTGCAGTCCCACCAGCAATGTATGAGTGTACCTCCCCCCCCCCCCCACCCCCATCCTCGCCAGCACTTATTGTTGTTTGACTTCATAATGGCTGCCTTTCTGACTGGAGTGAGATGGTATCTTAGGGTGGTTTTGATTTGCATTTCTCTGATTGCTAGAGATGGTGAGCATTTTTTCATGTATTTGTTAATTGATCATATGTCCTCTTCTGAGAAGTTTCTGTCCAAGTCCTTGGCCCATTTGTTGATTGGGTTATCTGCTTTTTTGTTGTTTAACTTTTTGAGTTCTTTGTACACTCTAGAGATTAGAGCTCTATCTGATGTTTGAGGGGTAAAAATTGGTTCCCAGGATGTAGGCTCCCTATTCACCTCGCATATTATTTCTCTTGCTGAGAAAAAACTTTTTCAGTTTGAATTCGTCCCATTTGTTGATTCTTGGTTTTAACTCTTGTGCTATAGGAGTCTTATGAAGGAACTTGGGGCCTGCCCCCACGAGATGAAGATGAGGACCAACTTTATCTTCTATTAGACGCAGAGTCTCTGGTCTGATTCCTCAGTCTGCCGTCTTGAAAGGTACCTAAACACGCTCCCCGAGGGAAGAAGCCCCTCATCCCTGGAGCCACCATCCCACCTGGGGTTTCTGACAGGAAGAAGCCCAGAGCCCCCACCTCTGCCAGCTGTCAGTAGTTTGGACACCTGGGATCTCCAGGTCCAGGGGTAGCTCCATTCCCACCATTGATAGCAGGCCCCCCAGCCTGGGCAGCCCAACCCACTCAGCCCTTGGTGCTGACAGACGTAGAAATCCCACCGTGGGGGCCCATGCCAGCACCCACACACATTCTGTCATGTATGACTAAAAAAAATAAGTAAAAATTTTAAAAAAAGGTGGCAGACTGGAGCTGTCTACTGCTGAGGCCCTGTGAGTACTGTTGGGCTTTGGGCCCTGGTGAGAGAGTAGGAAGTTCCTACTGGAGTCAGATGGAGGCCCCAGATGTGGGGGAAGGGGGACTGTGAAGTCATAATGGTGTTCATGAGGGTGGCCCCGAAGGGAGCCCCTGGCTGCAGAGCCAAGCCTGCCAAGGTGCCGGGAGAGGGCCTGGGAGGAAGGGCCAAGGAACAGTTGGCAGGCTGTGGAAGAGGGGGACACAAAGTTTGGAGGTAGGAGGGTGTCTCTGGGAGGAGAGAGCAGCGCCCACCCACTTTGGGCGGGGAGGCAGTGCTGGGGTGGTAAGGCAAGGTCTGGCTGAGGCCCACTGATGCCAGAGGCTTGGCCCCTTCCCAGGTAGAGGGGCCCACACATGGGCTGGGGTTGGGGGGCATGTTATAGCTGTCCCAGATGGCCTGGGACTCACCCATCAGAAGGCAGTGGATGTGCTGCGGAGCTTTCTGTTTCTCCCAGTTCAGGTCCTCAGTGGTGACTGGACAGGCCAGTTCCAGAAGTGGTGGCAGCCTCAGAGGTCCCCCCTATTGATGTGACGGCAAAGGAAACTTTCATTTCTGTGGCCTACCCGTATTCCCCATGGATGAGCATTTCTTCCTTGGCAATGGCTGTCCCGCTCTGCCTACAGCCACCTTCTCACACTGGGCCTTCTTTGGCATCCATTTCCCTGCAAATGCCATGATCTTGTTATTTTTTAGTGCTGAGTAATATTTCATTGTGTATAAATGCCACATTTTTAATCCATTCATCTATTAAAGGGCATCTAGTTTGGTTCCACATTCTAGCTATTGTGAATTGTGCTGCTGTAAACATTGATGTGGCTGTGTCCCTGTAGTATGCTCTTCTTAGGTCTTTTGGGTATAATCCAAGAAGGAGAATAGCTGGGTCAAATGGTGGTTCCATTCCCAGCTTTCCAAGGAATCTCCATACTGCTTTCCAAATTGGCTGCACCAATTTGCAGTCCCACCAGCAATGTATGAGTGTACCTCCCCCACCCACCCCCATCCTCGCCAGCACTTATTGTTGTTTGACTTCATAATGGCTGCCTTTCTGACTGGAGTGAGATGGTATCTTAGGGTGGTTTTGATTTGCATTTCTCTGATTGCTAGAGATGGTGAGCATTTTTTCATGTATTTGTTAATTGATCATATGTCCTCTTCTGAGAAGTTTCTGTCCAAGTCCTTGGCCCATTTGTTGATTGGGTTATCTGCTTTTTTGTTGTTTAACTTTTTGAGTTCTTTGTACACTCTAGAGATTAGGCCTCTATCTGATGTTTGAGGGGTAAAAATTGGTTCCCAGGATGTAGGCTCCCTATTCACCTCGCATATTATTTCTCTTGCTGAGAAAAAACTTTTTCAGTTTGAATTCGTCCCATTTGTTGATTCTTGGTTTTAACTCTTGTGCTATAGGAGTCTTATGAAGGAATTTGGGGCCTGCCCCCACGAGATGAAGATGAGGACCAACTTTATCTTCTATTAGACGCAGAGTCTCTGGTCTGATTCCTCAGTGTGCCGTCTTGAAAGGTACCTAAACATGCTCCCCGAGGGAAGAAGCCCCTCATCCCTGGAGCCACCATCCCACCTGGGGTTTCTGACAGGAAGAAGCCCAGAGCCCCCACCTCTGCCAGCTGTCAGTAGTTTGGACACCTGGGATCTCCAGGTCCAGGGGTAGCTCCATTCCCACCATTGATAGCAGGCCCCCCAGCCTGGGCAGCCCAACCCACTCAGCCCTTGGTGCTGACAGACGTAGAAATCCCACCGTGGGGGCCCGTGCCAGCACCCACACACATTCTGCTGGCAGCCAGGCTGCAAGTCCACTGGAGCAACTAGTCCATCAGCCTCTGCAGCTGCTACTCAGAGGCCAGGGACTGTGAACAGTGTTTGTCCCAAGAACAGGCAGCCCCAGTCAGCATGGGACAACCAAGATTCATCCCCCTTAATGCTGCCAGTGTCAGTTGCCTCAGTTGCAACTTGGAGGACAGATTTGTCCCCAGTTCTTCCATCTCCCATGGCCGAAATGGGCATCTGCTAAAAAAGTAGAGGGACCCCCGAAACCAGAGAACACCATGGGGCAAGTTTGGGATAGAACAGCTCCAGGGCCTGCCCCTAGGCAGAGCACCACCATGAGGACCAAGGGAGAGAAGGCAAAATACAAACCAGGGTAAGCAACCACTGATGTTTGTGCAATTCATGCCATCCCCCAAAGCCTGACCGTGCAGAACCCCTGAAGCTCTCCTGGGAGGAACCATCACCACCTTCAGAAAGGCCACCTTGACTTGTAAATTTGTCCCCATGCAATCTAGGAACCTGGGAGCCCAAACTAGTTCCCGGATCTCATGTCTGTCTTTGGGGTTCTGTTCATCTCCTCCCCAAGTAAAGGAAAGAGAAGCATGAGACAGCATTTACAGGGTAAATGGGGCTTCGACATATTCAGCGCCACTAACTAGACCATCCCTATAGTGGTCACTTTACAGGGGACAAAAACCAACTCTGTTCTTGGAGCCACGAGGGCCACTCCTTTAAGTGACAAAAGGCGCCCCCTTACAGGAACCCTGAATTCCACCTCGGAGCATCAATACCTCCATGAACCAGGCTGCATATATTTACAGAGGGAATCATATCACCCATTTCCCTGGTGGTAAAGGTGAGGCTCTGGGAAAGGACATGAATTATGAGTTAGTCAAGGTCCTGCCTGGAAGAGCTGGGACTGGAATTCTGGAAATCTGGCTCCAGAGCCTCGTGTGCAGAACCCTGCAGGGGAGGCCAGATGCGGGGAGCTTGGAAGGGGGGGACCCATCAAGTTGGGGTGGGGGGCTCAGAGAAGAATGAAGAGATGGGTGTGGCTGGGGAATTCGTGCAGAGGGGGAGACCAATAGGAGAGGGAGGGGATCAAGTGAGGGGACTGCATGAGCAAGGCCAGGCAGCGGAAGTGTGTGGGTCAGGCAGAGGAAAGACCTGTGAGCAGCTGGGGGTGCAGGGATGGAGGGGGACAGGATTCAGCAGGAAAAGAAGGTTGGGCCACACCATGGAAAGAGCCAGGTCTGGCAGGGAGACACCACCCCTCCCTGCTACATCCTCCAACTGTCTTTGAGTCTGTGCCACCCCCAGCACTGAATAGCTGAAGATGGAGCCCCCTTAGAGCACAGGGGACCTGTGGGGCCCCTGTGCATGGAGCAGAGATGACTGCCTAAAGGGTGGTGAGGATTTCAGGGCATTTTATCCCCTACTGTGTCCTGTGACGTTAACTAGGTTAGATGTCATGTGACACTACAAACCCTGTTCATATAAGACAGCAAACTTAATATGTGTCTTCTTATTGCTCCACAGATCATGACTCACCTTCTTCTCATTCCCTAAGAAACAATATTGAAGTTAGACCAGTTAATTACTCTGTAATGGACTGAACAGTTGGAATAGAAGGAAGAGTTCCATGTTTTGCATTCCAAATAGAAAGCTGTGCCTTGGGCTGGGCTGTAGCTCAGTGGCAGAGTGCTTGCCTAGAATGTATGAGGCACTGAGTTCAATCCTTAGCACTACAAAAAAAAAAAAAAAAAAACAACTAAACAAAGAAAGGCATGCTGTTGATCTAAAACTGTTTAAAAAAGAAAGAAAGAAAGAAAAGAAAAAAAAAAAAAGCTGTGCCTCTTGAATAGTTAGTCCCAATGAGAATGCAAGGGAAATGTTCATAAAGAAAATTAAAGTGCTGCTCCAGGGCATATGTGAATGATAAGAAAGCAAAACAGCTGATAGGGATAAAGTTTTCATAGTCTGGAGAACAGATGAAACAAGCCACATTCCCTTAAGCCAAAACCGCATCCAGATAAGGCCAAAACATTAGATTTTTCTGATGCCAAGAGAAGGGAGAAAGCTCCAGAAGAAGTCTGAAGGTGGCAGAATTTGGGTCATGATGTTCGAGGCAAGCGGCCCATCTCCATATAAGACAAGTGCAGGGTGAAGCAGCAAGTGCTGATGTAGAAGCTACAGCAAGTCATGAAGAAGATCTTGCTAAGCTGTCTGATGAAGACGCGATATGGTTGAGTTTCTCGGTGTCCCCCAAAAGCTCATGGGTGAGACAATGCAAGAAGGTTTAGAGGGGAAATGATCCTGTTATGAGAGCCTAAAGCCAATTAGTGAATTAATCCCCTGGCAGGATGAACAGGTGACACAGATAAAATGGGGTGCCCACACCCTCCCCAAGCCTGGAGGTGTAGGCGCCACCTGTGGAGGAATCCAGTTGCAGGGTGGAAGCGAACAGCAGTCATCCTCAACATTCCACATTAGGGTTCCACATTGGAAGTTCCCAGCAACCAGCGGCATCCCTCTGCGGGCAGGGCATTCATCAGGGAGCCTAGGCGCCCTAAGGCCCTTTGGGGAGTCCAGTTGAATCGGTGGCTGCATGGAAATAGGCGTCCAAATAGGAGCATCCTCATCCATTGGCGGTGGCGGGAGTCTGCTTCCAGTGCAGTGGAGGTGTTGGCAGCATTGCTGGTGGCCAGGTCGGGACTCCAGTGGCCACAGTGTGGAGCGCTGGCTGTGGCGACAGCGACAGCGTAGGACAGCGGGCCTCAGAGTCAGAGGGCGACCAGAGGATGGGGTGCCCTGTGCTGTGGCTTCCCCAGGCCACTTGTCTTGCTCCTGGCAGGGCCTGCCTGCTCAGGAAGCAGGACACGGCAGGCGGCGGTACCCACACAGCCTCTGAGGACCTTATGCTGCCCACGCAGGTGGCGCCTGGCACCGGCCCTGAGCCCCCCGGGTGGCAGCTCGCCCCACCCCGGGTTCGCCCTGCCCCTCCCTGGGTTGCGGCCTCTGCGGGGGGAGTAGGCCCGCTGCCAGCCGGGGCAGCCTTTGGAGAGGACACCCACCCTCCCCAGCGACATCTCTCCTGGGCTGTGGCCACTGAGAGCAGAGGCAGTGGGGGGTGGGGCTACAAATCCTCCCCCTCAAAGCGCATCCCTGGGGCGGGACAAGAGTGGAGGGCATAGATGGCAGAGGGAACCCCAAGACGTGCCGTCCTTGGTCTTGGTCTTCTGCCACCCTTAGACAAAGAAATGTACTTTAAAAAAATTAATTAGCTCTAATTAGTTGTACATAACAGCAGAATTCACTTTGGTTCATTGTACAGAAATGGAGCACAGCTTTTCATTTCTCTGGTAGAACACGATGTAGAGTTGCACCATATGTGCAGTCCTGCATGTACCTAGGGTAATGATATCCCTCTCATTCCACCCTCTTTCCTACCCCATGCCCGTCCCTCCTATCCTTCCCCTTTGCCCCAAGTTCCTCCATTCTTCCCTTGCCCCCCTCATTATGGATCAGCATCCACTTCTCAGGGAGAACATTCAGCCTGTTGTTTTTGAGGATTAGCTTTTTTCACTTACATAATATTCTCCAACTCCATCCACTTACCTGCAAGTGTCATAATTTTATTCTCTTTTAAAGCTAAGATTCCATTGTGCACATATACCACATTTTCTTTATCAGTTTAGCTCTTGAAGGTCTTCTAGGTTGGTTCCACAGTTTACCTACTGTGACTTGAGCTGCTATAAACATTGATGTGGCTGCATCACTCTAGTATGCTGATTTTAAGTCTTTTGGGTATAGATTGAGGAGTGGAATTTCTGGGTCAAATGGAGGTTCCATTCCATGTTTTTTGAGGAAGCTCCATACTGCTTTCCAGAGTGGTTGCACCAATTTGCAATGCCACTAGCAATGTATGAGTATACCTTTCCCCCCCCACATCCTCACCAACACTTATTGTTGCTTGTATTCTTGTTAACTGCCATTCTGGCTGGAGTAAGATGGTCTTAGAGTAGTTTTGATTTGCATTTCTCTAATTTCTGGTGAAGTTGAACATATTTTCATATATTTGTTGATCGACTGTGTATCTTCTTCTGTGAAGCGTCTGTCCATTTCCTTAGCCCATTTATTGATTGGGTTATTTATTCTTTGGGTGTTGAAGTTTTTGAGTTTTTTATATATCCTGGAAATTAGTGTTTTATCTAATGTGCGTGTAGTAAAGATGTTCTCCCACTCTGTGAGCTCTCTCTTCATATTATTGTTTCCTTTGCTGAGCAGAAGCTTTTAAGTTTGAATCCATCCCATTATTAATTCTTGATTTTATTTCTTAAGTACAGGGTCTCTGGTCTAATTCCTAGGTCCTTGATCTACTTTGAATTTTGTGCAAGGTGAGAGATCGTGGTTTAATTTCAGTCTGCTACATATGGATTTACAGTTTCCCCAGCACCATTGTTGAAGAGGCTATCGTTTAGCTAACGTATGTTTTCGGCACCTTTGGCAAGAATGAGATAACTACATTTATGTGGGTTTTTCTCTGTATCTTCTATTTTGGACCATTGGTCTACATGTGTATTTTGGTGCCAATAGCATGCCGTTTTTGTTACTACAGATCTGTAGTATAGTTTAAGGTTTGATATTGTGATGTCTCCTACTTCACTCTTCTTGCTAAGGATTGCTTTGTCAATAAGGATTTCTCTGTGTCTATTTTTCCAAATGAATTTCATGATTACTTTTTCTATTTCTATGAGGAATGTTATTGGGATTTTAATTGGAATCACATTAAATCTGTATAAGGTTTTTGATAGTGTGGCCATTTTGACAATATTAATTCCATGAGGGAGGAATTGGAATCAGGTACCTGCTCAAAAGGGGAGGGATCCAATAGCCACGCCCACCTCAAAATGGCAAGGAATGCTTTCCAAGATGTAGTCGGTGTGCTTCCAGAGCCGGGGTGTCTGGTGATGTCAGGGGAACCGATGGCCTTGTGCTGTGGGGAGGTAGCAGCTGAGTGACCTGCGTGGGAGTGGAGCGGAGTCTCGGTGGTCTGCAGATGTGTTGGTAGGTGGTTCTGCTAAGGCGCTGGCCGAGTCTTAAGTGAACTGCAACTTTGGCTTTGGGTCCTGCTCAGACACTGAGGCCCGGAGTCCTGCGCAAGGTCACAGCGCTGGTCATTTCTGTAGAGAGAAGCTGTACAGGGGCCTCTAACACTCTCAAGAGATGCAGAATTCCTACTAGGAGAGATCTGGGTCACAGAGCAACACAGATGCTGCTTCCCTCTGGTCCGCCATCTTGAAAGGCTTTTCAATTTCTTTCTTTAGTTTTCATTGTATAGGTCTTTCATCTCTTTTGTTAAATTTATACCCAAATATTTCATTTTTGAGGCTATTGTGAATGGGATAGTTTTCCTAATTTCTCTTTCAGAGGGTTCATCACTAATAGATAGAAATGCATTTGATTTATGGATATTGATTTCATATCCTGTGACATTGCTGAATTTGTTAATATTGGAAGTTTTCTGGTGGAGTTTTTTTGGATCCTCTATGTGTAGAATCATGTCATCAGCAAATAGGGATAGTTTGAGTTCTTCTTCCCCTATTCCTATCCCTTTAATTTCTTTCATCTACAGCTCTGTCGTGTAGTCTAAGCTGTAGTGGAGTTTAAACAGCAGTATAGTTTAAACTCTGGCTAGAGTATCAGGGACTATGTAGAGTAGAAGGTGAGAGAGGGCATCCTTGTCCTGTTCCAGTTCTGAGAGGAAATGCTTCCAATCAGAAATGCACTTTGAGGATGAAGAGGTCCTAGTTCCTCTGCTCTCTCCCCCCACAGCCCAGGTGGGATGTCTCTTAGGAAGGTGGGGGTCCTCTCCCAAGTCTGCCTCACCTGGCAGATGGCCTAGTTCCCCTGCAGAGGCCACATCGGGGATGGGGCGAGCAGCCACCCGGCGGGCTCATGGCCAGTGCCAGGCGAGGCAGGTGTGGGCAGCCTAAGGTCCTCAGCAGCTGCCTGGGTATTGCCACCCCCTTTCGTGCTGCTTCCTGAACAGGCCGCTCAGCCAGGACCAAGACCCAGGGCCTGGAACAGCCACTGCAGAGGCCATTCCAGCCTCTCGTCACCCTTCCACTCTGAGGCTCACTGCCCTGCGCCCTCGCTGCCGCCGCCAGCCTGGAGCTCTTCACTGTAGCCATCGGACTCCCCACATGGTCGCCAGATGCCACTGCAGCAGGATTCCTGTTACCCCAGCAGGATGAAGATGCTCACCACTGGACGCCCCTGTGTCCTCAGCCCCGTTTCCAGACTCTACTGGTGCTGCCGCCACCGTGCAGCAACCAAACTCCCAAACCCCAGCTGGACTATGATGCTGCCCACCAAGGGCCCAACGTCAATGCCCTTCACCCCCCGCCATGATGCCTGACTCCAGTGCCCCATGCTGGCTCCCGGATGAAGCTACATGTTGTTGCTGCCACCACCAGACTCCATCATGGACGCATGACAGCGATACGCAGCACTGGATGCCCACTTCACCCACTGCAGCCAGACTCCTGTGGCACTGCAGGACAGAAATGATCATGGCAACATCCCTCTGTTGTCACCACAGCAGCTTCTGGACTCTTCTGCTGCCACCGCCACTGTGAGTATGCAGCAAGGGATCTCCCAAACTGCAGCTGGATGCCAACACCTCAGCTGTTGCCACCCCCCACGCCAACTCTCAACTCCGGACCTCCCTCGCCTGATGCCCTACGCCTGAAGCAGCTACATGTTGCTGCTGCTGCCACCAGATGCTACCACTCCATGAGGCCTCTTCAGTGATTCCATCCCAAAGATGCTGCTGTGCTGCCCAAGACCACAGAAGCTGGGAAGTTGGGTAGTCTCCATCGCAGTCGCCTCATCAGTGCCTACCGGTTGCTTCCTGCCTTTCCTCCCCCAGGACCACCCACCAGTCCTTCTGGGCCCTTGAGCAGGAGTTGTGCTGACTCAGGGAACTCATCCAAGGAAAACAAGTGAGTACTTTAAACAAAGGTTGCAGTCCTCACAGCAGGCAGTGGGCGGGGCTAGGTGGGTCCAGCCTGCTGGTGAGGGGGCAAGGGTGGAGCTACTGGCCTCCTCTGGACCTTGACCCTGTGGGGCAAGCTGGAGAGGGATCTCTGGCTGCTCTGGGAGCCCAGCCTGGAAGCAGCTTCCTAACTCACCCTCACACTCCTCTCTGAAGGGGACTCTGGATTCCAGAGAAAGCCATCTGGGCTCTTGGGTTCTGGGCAGTGGTATGAGCCAGACTGGACAGTCTCCACCCACCTGGACTAGGGGAAAAGCCCCCTCTTGGGAAAATACCCTCCTAGATCTACCGAACTTAGCCTGACATTGACTTTTTCCATGAGATTATCAAGAAAGGAAAAATATGTTACCTAGTTTTGTCTTGCAAAGTGTAGTGTGGGGAGAGGCAAAGGCATCAGAGTTGGTAGAGCTGAATTCACATCCCTTTTAACTGGGTGACCTTGTCCAGGGTCCAGAACTAGGTACAACCTTGGTTTTGCATCTGGTAAAACAATGATGGTGAGGATGATAAGCTATCACCATCTGTCATAGCTGGAGACCTCATGCGTGGTTCATAAATCTGACTATTCCAATAACTTAAGAAAATGACAAAGAAGGCACACAACCACAAAGAAGTACCTTTTCAATAATCCGGGGATGGCTCTGTGAACGTAAGGCCCATGGAAAGACATAGATCCACTGGAATTCTTTATTGTTACATAGGAGACACACAAGGGGAGTTTCCATAGAACATTTTATCCCAAAAAGGGCAAAGGGGTCGGAATACAAGGGAACAGATGAGTGTAACTCAACCCCAGTGGGTGATGCCTACACCTGGAGCCATGCCTTGTTATCTGAGCTGGGGTGACGCCCACATTACTGCAACCTGGCACTGCCCTGCCAGACTGAATGCAATAATTGTTCAGAACCCGGTGCATCAGGGCTTAAAGCCGTCTGCATCCAAGGCAGCTCCCGACAATAAGCCATGGGCAAATCAAGTTGTTCTGCACTACCTCACCTTGGGAGCCAGGTAGGCATTCAGCAATATTTCCATGCAGAAATATATTCTCAGACTAAAGGTGACACACCTAGAAGTGCACCTTTGGATGATAACTGACCTGTGAGGTAGGGAGTTGAAATTTACATCATGTTTTTAGAGGAAATAATAATATATGGAAGATCATAAACCAAAGCATGAAATGTTGGGTCAGGCTCATGGAATTAAAAGCTCTTTTCAAATTTATTTAATGTTACATTGAGATAAATCTATGTAGTTCAAGCCTCCCGGGATATCCCCGACTTCTGCTGCACACACAGGGAGCAGTGTCCACAACTTTTTTACTCCTCTATACAGTATCACCAAATGTATGTGTTTGTGTGTATACACACACACACACACACACACACACACACACACACATACACATGTATATACTCGCACACATATACATGATGTATTATGTAATATTTTGTTCTTTTTGGTTTGTTTTTAGACTGTCTGTAATAGAATCTCATATACATTCTTTTGCTCCCCTTCAGCTGACCATCAGGAAGAAGGAAACACCAGAGAAGCTTGAGGATCAGAAGGACACTAGCCCTGCTCTGGTCACCCTGGAAGCTGGCTAGCCTGCACACACCAAAGCTTGAGGAAACAGCAGCCCTGCTTCAGCCACTTGAGGGCTGGCTGATCAATGCAAGGAGGAAAATAAACTAAGCAACAGGACAAATGGACTGTTTCATCCTGTAAGAGGGCTCTCATACTGTGGTGCATTGCCACCCCTTACTTCTGTCATATACACAGTCCTCTCCTTGGTCTTTACTACAGGACTGACAACCACCAAACACATAGCTAACCCATAATGGGGGGCGGGGCAAGGGAAGATGGGAGGGACTTTGGATTGGGCAGAGGGGAGTGTGGGAGGGGAGGGGATATGGGAGTGGGAAGGATGGTGGAATGAGGTGGATTGTATTAATCTATGTACATGTATGATTGCAGGAATGGGGTGACTGTGTACTGTTTCTAACCAAGAAATGAAAAGTTGCCTCCATTTGTGTTTAATAGTCAAAATGCATTCTGCTGTTATATATAACTAATTGAAAAAAAAATTCATAAAGGACTAAGGCTTAAAAGGAAGTCTGGATACTTTAATGGTCATAAAAATATATACATTTTTCTTGTATAAAATTTAAACTTATTAATTAAATTGAAAAAAAAAAAAAAAAAAGCCAACTAGCACATGTACTAGTTCAAACCTGAAAGGGCATTATGGCTTGGGAACCAAGCTCACTCTTTGGAGGATGGTTTTTCTATTCTTGGTGGATTCAAAAGTTTAATTGACATAGTATGGATTATGCTATTGTTTATTGCTTTCATGTTTGTCTCCCTTTTACAATGAAACATTGGGTCAACTACAGAAGCAGCTATTGGGGTGGGGAGGGAGTAACAGAGAGAGAAATTAAGATTATGGCATTATATAAAATGTTAAGCCTAGAAGATAATGATGTTTTTTTATTTAAAGGGTTAAATAATGAGCATCAGAGGGGGTAACGATGTACCACAAATACTCCAAATGATGTAGTGTCCAAAAGATCCCCACCTTAATTGTAACATATAAGCCTTTCTCCTAGTAAACAAGATTTTTTTTTTTTAAAGTCAACAGGATTTCTAGAGAGCTCATTGTGGTTTAGCTCCTCTTTATTGTAAAGGTCAGGTTTGTTTTTCTTGTAAAACTTAGGTCTGCAGGGCTGGGGTTGTGGCTGAGTGGTAGAACACTTACCTAGCAGGTGTGAGGCACTGGGTTTGATTCTTACACCACATAAAAATAAGGTATTGTGCCCATCTACAACTTAAAAAAAAGTTATGTCTGCAATCAAGCTTGTTGATGTACAAAAGTTACTCTTTCTCTTTTCTTAGTAAAATCTTGTGAAACCTCTGTCCAATCTAAGAACATGGAATAAAAATAGCTATTATGTTAACCATTGTGTTGTGTAACCATTCACTGAGTAGAAATCCCAGAGAACTTCCATACCTGGGGTCCAGGGATTTTTTGGCATTAGCCCCTCTGGATTACACCAGCTTAAATAAACCTTGTTCCTGCACATTTCCATCCTCCTCTGTCCTACATCAATACCTGCTTGAAATGCTAGAATGTCCCCATTCTTGAAGGACACTCAGAGACAGTCTCTCTGACTCTGCCACAGTATGAATTCTATCCAAAGATATTAATCACAAAAAACTAAAGGGAGATTACACTATAGTGACCTCCTGGGGGGAGATTCAGTGTTGCATGATGAAACTTGTATACATATATTGTATTGCTATGATATACCCTGTAAAGTATAGAAATGATACATCTGAATAAACATGTTTTGTGAGAAATTGAATGTCATGTTTGCATTTGGGGTTGTTTCTAATATTATGCTGTAATCATATTTAATGATGTGATTACATTTTTTTTAAATCTGAAAAAGACATCAGAATTTTGTACAGTAATATTGTTAGTAAAGGGGATATTTTGGTGATTAGAATTCATGCTTTCCTGTTTTTAAAAGTTTACATGTTGAATTAAAGCTTTGCAGCAGACATCAACTCCATTAGAACCTCGGTCTGGTGAAGCCACAGTGTGGTGCCTGACCAGGGAAGTGCCCATGTGTGCCTGGTTCTTTGACACCCAGTAGATAGGAGCCCTGACCTAGGGGGTGGGACCTGCATTCCTGCCCCCTTACTTGCTTACACTGGGGCACCTTGACTGATGTGCTCTGCTTTAATCTCTCATCTGTGAGAATATTTGCCCAATGTGCCATGGGGCTGTTGAAGATCCGTGATGAAATTTATGAAGTTTAACTAAGTCTGGTTGGACTACAGCGTGAGGAGTGGGGCACCCTGCCAAAGCTGTCTATGAGACTGCCCCCACCCTCTCTCTACCTGCTTTCCTGTATGGTCCCTGTGGAAGGCAGGGGGACTGCTGTTCATCTGCCATGTAGCCTGCAGTTTCAAAGAGTGGGAGATGTTAGGTAGCAGTGAGTAGTGAGAAGTGAAATGCAAGCCAATATCAGGGCAAGGTCATGGGTTTTCCTTAAGTTACTTTTAAGGTTTTCTTTAAATTAATTTTAAGGCAAGTAGGTACTCAGATAATGCAGGAAAACAACAAGTATACAAATAAAGAGAACAAAAGGAGCCAAATAAGAAATACATCAAAGGTTTAATGGGGGCTATTCCTAACTCTTGACAGGGTCAGTTGAGGTCATTGTAAAGCTAGAATTGATGGCCACAGGTATCCCAATTCTCACATTAACATAGGATTGACTCATAAATAACACTCCCCTCCCTAGGTGGACACCATGACAGTTCTGGAAAGGACCAACTAGAGCCCAAAACTCTACCACCTGACATGAAGGAGTTGAACCCTGATTGTCAAATAGTGCTGAAGGTGGACCCCAGCTCTCAGGGCACCCCTAAAACACCAATCCATTTGGAGACAGCATTGTTCCATTTGTCGTTCTCGGCTGGGAGAAGACCCACTCAGGAGTGCTCTGTGTTTGAGCCTTACTCTACTTTTACTTATAATGAAGCTCTCCTGCATGGCTTTTTGGGTCTGCCTTTAACTTTTCTTTCTTTGGAACACAAGCACTGAGGTTTGGAGCTTCAACTCCTCACTCTCCTGGAGTCCCTTGTCAACCCTAATGACTTGCATCTTGGTGTACCATTGCAGTAAGATGAGTTTCTTGTTTGGAGCTAAAGTTTTATGGCAATGACTGAGGCATCCTATGAATCCATGAGTGGTGATAGCAGCAGAAGCTTTATGAATAGGGAAAGAACACTCACATTTGGTCGTAGGACTTTATCTTTAGGGGGAAAGATGTGAGGATATGGGGGTTAGTATACCTTAGCTACTTTGGAGGAGAGCTCTAATGAAGGGGGATATTAACAGGAGAGTAGACAGGAGTATTTGGGGGTAGGTACTTAGGAGGACTATAAAAAGCCTAGAAACATTCACCTATTTGCATTTAGTAAATTATATGTAGTAGAAGTAGTAATGCTTGGGAGGTTGGGAGGGGAAGAGAAGGAGGGAGAAAAGTACAAAGAAAAGAAAAAAGAAAAATGGAAGAGAAAAGAAAAAAAATGCACTCTTAAGAGTTCTGTTTTCTTCTCTTCCAGTAGGTGCCCTCAGGATGTAGGAAGCAATCTGTGTGGGGTGGCTCTCCCTCCCCTGCTGGATGTCTCTCCAATCCCAGTCTCTTTGGGTTGCTCCAGGTCTCTAGCCCCCTCATTTCTGCACACCAGGCCCCACTTACTGGGGCTCCTCTCCACAGCTCTAGTTTCACTCTGGGCATGCAGTGCCCTGGCCGCCCTGCACTCTTGAACACCTGGGCGCTCTCTTTGTTAGTCACCCAGTCATCATGGCTGTGGAGAGAAGGAGTTGGAAACTGGCAACCTGTTCTGACTTATTCCCTCTGATAGCCACACCCATCGAGAGCTGGCAAGAAAGGTTTTGGTTATCACCGCTGGAGGGAAGGGGAATTGGAGATCAGGCACCTTTTCAGGTTCACTGGGCTCTGATATTCACGCCCACGGAGAGCTGGCGAGAAAGTTTTTGAGTTATCCCAGCTGGGTGGAAGGGAGTGCTGGGGGTCACACACCTGATCTGTCGCCAAACTCACTGCTGTGCAATCCCCCCAAAGCTGATGAAGTTGATTCTCCAAGATGGTGACCGCCCATTTCCGTGTGGGGTGTCCAGTGAGAAGGATGGACCCGGACTGTTTCTTTACTAAGTCCCAACTTCAGTCCCCGGTCTGGTGCCTTGTGTAGGCATGGGTGGCAGATCTCCACAGGATCTGAAACTCTGCTTCTCTGCACTGCCAGAACTCTGCAGCATTCAATTTTGCCAGCTGCGGGGAGCCGCTGTTCAGCTGGTAGGGTTCCCCTCACCAAGGGACTCGAATTTTCTCGCGTCTGGATTGCATTTGTGACCATCTGTTGTTTAAAATCCTCTCAGACTCCATGAAGATTAAATTCGCTGAATATTCTTGATAAAACAGCAATTGGCCCTTCTGAACTCACACCCTAGGCAAGAGACACCTGGTGGGTGGAGAACGTGCTGGTTCGCAGGTGGCCATGTTGATTCTCTCCAAACACATTTGGAATGTGTATTTACTCCTGAGAACCACCAGTTGCTGTTGTCTGTTCTATTGCTGAGTCAGATGGTAACCAAGTTAAGTGACTTTTTCTTGATAATTCAGAGACCAGGGCTGTCCCAAAGATGGTGTACTCAAGCACCTAGGAGGAACTGTCATTTAGGGAAGGGAAGCATACACAGAGCCTCTGGCGCTTTTAGATGCAGGATTTTTTTGTTATCTTCTGGTGCAGGATCTTGGCTTCTGAAATTCTCCAACTCTTAAATCTAATGTAAACCTTAGCAGAGATTGAATGACCTGGGACATCATTTGTATAAAAGGCACCTATGTAAATCTCACTGTGGGCTGTCTGCTGAGGTTGGAGGGCAGGTCTGGTGCGGGTCCTGGTGTGGCAGCCATATTGTGCCCACCTAAGTGTTGCTTTTTGTCTGCTTGGCTTCCTCCTCCTACCAGGTAGGGGCCTGCTCTAATTGTACATAGTAGCTGCCCCTCTTGTGTTTTTGTTCGCTATGCCTGGGTGCATGGGGCTCTGTGGCCCTTCCTGCTGGTGGCTCACAGCATGTGGCTTGGAGCTGGGGTGGCATGTCCTTTTGGAGTGCGCACCCTATGGCCCACTGTTGCCTGTTAACGTGAACTTATCCCCAGTATATTCTTGGGCTTGCAGCAGCTGAGCCCTCCTGAGGCCCTGGGTCCCATGCATCAGATGCAGCTGTGTGTCTATCGGACCCCTGCCATTTTCATCAGTCATCACCTTCCAAGCAGGTGGGGAGAACTAAAAGGAAGGGCTGGGGCCAAAGGCTGGGGGAAACATTTGCTCCTTCTCTGTTCAGGGCTCAGCTTTTGAGCATGGCAGTGGGTGCTTGCCCAGCAGGGCACTGGAGGCTTCCCTTTTTGTCTGGCCATGTTTTTCCCCCTTATAAACATTTGGACCATTGGCTTTGTTCTAGTAAGACCCCCGCTTTGAGTGACCTCTGGTTTTGTGGTGAGAGCAGCTGTAAAGAGACCCATCCTCCTTTTTATCTTTTTGGTCCGTCCGTCTTTGAGCCTCTGAGTCTTCATTGGTGATAACTGTGGTGGCCACCTTAATCAGCTCTCTGGCACACTTCTCAGTAAAGCCCTCTAGTTTTTGTAATTTTTGGCCAATGTCACTCTGAGTTTTTCTCATAAAGGCTGCATTGATCACCTGTTGCTTGAGCCTCTGCATCCCCTCGCTGATAAACTTGCATTGTGGCTGCTCTGCTTGTAGGTACCCCTCCTCTCCCAAGCACCTCTGAGCAGGGAGAGGGACAGCAGCCGTGGTGGCCCAGACACTTAGCTCTGAGTCAGTTGGGCACATCTCTTTTGATCATTGTTGCCAGTTTCATAGGGCAGAGGGGCCTTAGACAGAGATGGGGCCCAGAGATATGTTCAGGGCTATTGAGGGTGTGAGAGGGGAGATACTGGAGCAGCGGGAGGCTTAGCTCTGCTCTGTCTGCAGATGGGCTCCGGCTTAGGCTAGGGCTTAGGGCTGTTTCTGATTCCTTCTAACTCTTGGGCACAAACAGTTCATTTTGTTTTCTCTTTCCTGTTTACCATTTGTTATTCCCTCCAAAGGACCAGGAGGGACACAGTGAGAAATGGCATGTTTTATTTACAACCTGGGAGGGAAACAGTCAGCATACACAACATTGCTGGGAACCTTTGCTCATATGCATGTGGAGGGAAATCTTGCTCTCTTTTCCCTTCTCTTAGGTTTCCTACAAAGGCTTCTTGATATCTCTTGATCTTTAGACCTTCTTCTTCATTGGGACCCCATCCTAGGTCTGGATAATGGGCTGCATCAGATCAGTCATGGCCCAGGGTTTCTCCATGTAGGGGAGGGAGTATGATTTTTTCCAGCTTATGAGCTCAGTGGTGGAGAAAGGCTGGCACACAAAACTGCCTTGTCTCCCTCAGGTGTTTCCCTCTGGTCGATATGGGCAGGTCCTTTAGTCCCTTGCAGAGGCATCTGGAGAGCTCTCATCTGGGTTGTGGCTCTGGTACTGGGACAAATCTCCCACTTAGTCCACTCTGGCAGCTCCCCTCACGGGGACTTAGGGCCCTCTTAGCCTTGGGGGTCGGTATCATCCCCCGACCTGGAGCTTTCACCTAGACGTTGGTTGGGGAAATTCCACCATAGACTGTGTGAGGTGCCACGGAATCACGGATCAGGACTCTGCACTCGCTTCGGCCCTCAGGTTGAGTCAGAACCCTTCCCTTTGTCCGTCTCATTCACACACTTTCACACAGACATGGCCAGAACAAAATTTCTATACCGCCCAAATTCTAACAATTCCAAACCAAACAGAAAAGGGCCTCACGGTTTCCCCTCTGCTCGCTGACCCCGAACAGAGACTACTCTGGTGACTCCCCGGGTCTGGGTCCGTTTCAGCTCCAACCACTTTGGAGGGTACTCGGGACCCAACAGAGGGTGATCAAGCCTTTCTTCCACCCGCTTAGGCCTCGAAGGGGAAGTCAGGTGGGCTACAAAACCAAATGGACCTGGATCCTCCCTGTTCAACTGGGTGGTGCTCCAAAACCCTAATTCTGGTTCCTGCTGCCTGTGGGTTCTGTTGTGCTCCGGGGTGGCAGCTCCAGGGCACTGGGTGGTGAGTGGCCTCTCCTTCAGGCCAAGATTTGACTGTGTGTGCTAAGGGGAAACACTGTCCCCCACTGCCGGGGGGCGGGGGGGGGGGAGCCGGTCCCCAGAGACAAGAGAGACAGAACAGCCATCCTTACCTCCTCCATCCCATCTGGATCAACAAAAATGTTGTAGGGACAGATGAGGCAAGGCAAAGAACATAGCAGGAAACAGTTTTGCATCTGAGAAACTAATGTGACTCCATTTTTGAGAAACCAGCCTCTACCTCAGAGCAAAGCCTGTCCAAGGAAGGGGGCGTGACCCTTGTCCTTGGAAAGACCTACAGAGCACTCCTAGGCACATACCCACCCTGCTGAGTTGTTTGTCTGTAAATAACAGGAGAGATCTGTGGCGCCAGGTGTCCCTGACTCAGTTAGGCTAGGTGAGGGCCCATAGCAACCCCCCTAGCAACCTCCAATCAGCATGAGACAGGGAAAATACCTGGGATGTCAGATGACCCCCCAGTAGTTTATGGTGGTTGATAACATGTTGGAAAACCATGTAGTTTAGCACATACACCCCTCATGGCCTAAACCAATCAGTTCAAACGAATCCCTCTCTTGTACTAACCAATCACCCCTACCCAACTTGTTCCCGCCATTGAATATGCTAATCAACGTTAAGAGTTGTTTGATTTTCCCGCGCGGTATGGAATGATTTGCTGTGTGATGTTGTGACACATAGAGTATCCCCCCAAAACCTATAAAATCTCACTGAACAAAGGAACGGGACTCACTCCCTGGGTTGTGAGTCCAGGCTCGAGCTTGCAATAAAGACTCTTGTGTGATTGCATCGGATTCGGCTCCTGGAAGTCTATTGGGGTCCCACGAATCTGGCATAACACAGCCAAGTTCAGAGGGCACAGCTTTTGCTGTAATCAATCAATCCCCTGAACCCCGAGTTCAGGAAGTTTCAGAATTTTATACCCAGCATGTAAGGGGAGGGGCTCAGAAGTTCACAGTCTGCAGAAGTTCACATAAAGCAGCTTTTTTCTTTCACCATTCTGGGCAAGTTAACCCTTCAAGGACAACACCTGAGAAGGGGAGAGCTTATTCTCCCCTTTCTTTCCTCCCCTGCCAGCTGTTACCATGGAGCCCAATTGGTAACTTCTCTTAAAAATGTAGACATCTCTGTGAAGCCCAGCTCAAGGCCAGAGGCCTTGTTTGCACATTTCCACAAACTACTATACTGGATACATTTGTGAAAAACTAGTAAGAGGGTGTCTAGCACCTGAAGTGCTGATATCTTCCCAGCCAGTGGCCAATTAAGACAGTGCAACACAAAAATAGGAAGTTTATCTACATTGAACTCTTTTGCAGAGACTTTTTGCTGACAGTCCTAAAATTAGCCATGGTGAAGATTTCTGGAGAAGCCCAGTTAAGACTTTTCTGTGGAGAAAAGGGATGCCACTTCAGGAAAAGGGTGCAGGAGATTGGGATTGAGGATGGAAACAGAAATGTTATATTGGCCCACTGATGACCTGGAAGCTGCTGGATACTGTTCTTTTGCAGAGAATCTGGGAGACCTGGATACTCTGGGAATCCAAGGGGATGATGAGCAGGAAGGACCCAGCTCATACAATAGTGCCAAAAAATTATCTACATACACAAATAAATCTTAGCAAAATGTTAAGGAACAGGAGCAAGTTCTATTGACTACATATATGGTACTATTTACCATTTAAATATATTTAAATGTGTGAAACAAAGTTGTGTATCGATGAGGAACAGGTACACATATACTAAAAGCACAAAGAACTGCATGAGAACAGAAAGTTCAAATTTGGAACGCTGCAGTGATTATAGTGAGCGGAGGACAGTGGGGGATGAGGATCTGAGACCAGCAGGGTAGACACAAATGTATTGCTAAGGTTTTCTTGTTTAAGCTGAATAGGGAATGCCTGGGTGCTGACCCACACAGCACCAAACAGTCCTCCAAACACAGGCTGTGGGCTGGCTGAGAAAATAAAAGTTCAGAGTTTTTTTTGTTTGTTTTAGTTGTAGTTGGGCACAATACCTTTATTTTATTTATTTTTATGTGGTGCTGAGGTTGGAACACAGCATCTCACACGTGCTAGGCATTCATTGTACCACTGCCCTAGCCCCCAGAGTATTATTAAGTAATAGGACAAAAGACACAAAAATAGATGAAATAGGGAGGTCTGGTGGGCGACCAGTTCTGGTAGAAACTGGATGTAACAAAGGAACAAAATCCTGCATGTTTATTTTATAGGTAGGAACATCACAGGGTTTCAGTGTGAATAACAAAAAAGGGAAAAACTTACATGGTTGGGACTTATCAGGTTACACCCATCTCTGGGCACCTGGGATTTAAATTCATGGCTAAAAGAACTAGAGAATTCTATGACAAGCATGAAATTTCCCCTAGGAACAGGAGTCATCTTTCATTGATGACTCATTGAATGAGTCATGCCCCATTTGCAAGGTACCCAGAAGAGTTCCAAGAAGCAGCACCAAATTCCAGGGTTTCACATAGCTCACAGGAATGATTTATACACTACTCATGATACATGAGTGATTAATTTATTATTTTTGTGCTCTCTGTACACCTTAGCTATTTGATAATGCATTTAAAAATTGATCCCTATGAGGCTGTGTAGCTCAGTGGTAGAGCACTTGCCTCGCATGTGCGAGGTACTGGGTTCGATTCTCAGCACCTCATATAAATAAAAAAACAAAAGTCCATTGACCACTAAAAAAAAAAAATGATCCCCAATCCCCTCAAATGACTATAGAAGGCTGAGGTTCAGTTTTTAAATGCATTGTTCCCCTCAGCCTTGAATAATTGGCCAGAGCTCTTATCTTCCCAGGATGTCTGGAAGTGACTGCCTGAGTGCCAGAAATAAGCAGGGCTGCAATACCCTCCTCTCAGGGCAGGGATTTGCATGTGCTTGAGCAGCTATGAGCCTCCCCAGAGACCTATGGGGTTCTACAAAGACCCATTTAAACCCAGCTCCCTTCCCATTAGTTCAAAGTCTCCACATTCTCTTCAGCCTCACAAGATCTGGTTGGGCCTGATTCTTTGGAGGGTCTTTCTGAGCAAGGTTCCATAGACCACTGTCTCCTGAGCCAGGTCCACTTGAATTCTACGGTGCATGGGGGGAGAGAGGGTCTTCGGAGCTGGTTCCAGGGGTCCTAGGAACCCTGGGCCCTGGAGTTGAAAAGAGAGAAGATGGAGAATCATCTGCTAACTGGAATTTTAAGAAGGCTGAGGAAGGGCAGGAAGAGGAGCACTTGGAGTCAGGATGGACTGAATGCTCCAGGAAACACCCAAGTGCTACTTAAACCTTTGAAGGTTCAGCTCAAATCAGCCCCCAGGAAGTCCACTCCTAGTTCCCTTGGGCTCCCTGAGCTGCGGTGGGTACCCTTTTGGATCTTGGGTTCCCAGCCTGAGACACCACCAGGAAGCAACATTAGTCACATCTATCTGCCTGCAATTTCGGAGGGTGGGGCTTGGTGTAGCCAGATCCTTCGTGAGTACTCAGTGAAATAGGACAGAAGAGGCTGGACACCTGAGGAATTTTCGAGAAGCAGGTTTCTTAATTGCAGGGTCCATAGAAGCTCTTGCCTAAAAATTCTCCCCTGGACCATGAGTAGAGAAATTCTTTGAATTTTATATCCAGTGTGGGGGGTGAGTGGGGGAGCTAGGAGGTTCACATAGTGTTAGGGTTGGGCAAACGTCGGAGGAAAGGACCACCAAGAGACTATCTCATGCAAAAGCAAAGGGGTTTATTGGACCAGCATGCTGGGGCTCAGAGCTCTCCTGAGAGAAGCTGGAGCCCTGAGCACAGCTTAAGCAGAGTTTTAATGCAGTGTTTAAACAGGGAAGTTCATATGGCAGTTAGGGTGCGAGGGTGGGATTGTTACAAAATAACCATTATAGAATAATCATGCGTTTTGTCAGGGGGTGTTGGGTCAGGGTACATTTTGACATAAGTAACTGTTTTTGACATAAGTTTCGGGTTCCAGGAAAACAGAACTTAAACTTACAGAAAAGCAAAACTTAAATTTAACCTTTACAATAGCAAGTGCTTTTCTTTCCATCCTCTAAATAGATGTTTCACAAGTGTGTTTGTTTTCCTGCAAAACTGGCAATTAACAAAAAGAGGAAATGACAAGCCTTCTGCAGATTTTTGCAGATAGCTAATGCGCTATGCAAAAAGCTCTCTGATAAGAAGAGAGACTTACATGTGACAAATATGATGTGGGTTTCTGCTTAATTATGGTAAGAGTCTTCTGGGTGGGGGTCTCTGGACTGCTTCACCAAAGCACATTTCACCAAAGCACATTCCACACAGCTTATCTAATTAACATAAACTAGATACATCAGTCAACCAATAAGGAATCTCCACACTTAATGGCTCCCTTTTGTTACTTCTCAAACCACTCCCTCTGGCATTTTGCCAGGCACCATCCAGACTTGTTTACGAACTCTAACATTCCCCTGGCAAAGTGCCAGGTGTTATTTTGACTTGTTTACAGACTCTAACCCACATTGATAATAGAAAAAAGAGGAACAAATTGAACTGAGTTCAGCACAAGGCTGTGTTGTCCAGTCTGCAGTGGGCGACCCATTCAAAGAACAGCTTCTCTTTCTGGTCACCAAATGCCCCTGACAGAGCATGCTGTTGTGGGCCCAAGTGGCCCCACTTATGCCCAGGCAGGCCTCAGTTGGAGTCCTTAGTAGCAGGCATCACCCTTTAACAAACTGAAGAACCTGCAAAAGAAAGGAGGTGGATCAATATTCTTTAATTATTGGGAAAGTGGGTGCAAAAGAAAGGCTTTATTTTTCTGCTTTCAGGGCTGCCCAGTGCCTCCAGCTACTGGCTCCCTCACTCCCTTGTTGGCTCATTTGGCTGGGAGCTGAAGCCTTTGGAGCAGCAATTTAAGCAGAAATTAGGGGGACTTTGAGGTGGTAAGGGGAAAGACCTGCAGAGCACGCCCGAGCCCGGGGCATCTCACGGAGGGCCAGAGCTGGTCCAGGGAGGCCTGGAGGACGTGGGGGTTACACCTAGGTTTCCTTCCCAGTGTGGGGATAAGACCTGCAAATCTAAATAAAAAGGAAGAAAAAGCAACTCACCTTCTCCCTCCCCTCAATCCACCCCACTCACTCATAGTCATCCAGGATTCCCTATGCAGAGATGGGTTTCCTAGTCCACGTAAATGCAATCGTGGGGTTTCCCTCTGCCTCTTACACAATGCCCCGCCCCCAAACATCACCAACCTCAGCAGATATAAGCATTTGAGTCTGCAGGGTCAGGTCTCTGCTCTGGACTTGGGAGGCTCTGTGGCTAACTCCAGGAGAGAGACACACTGCAGAGGAGAAACACTGACGGGTACTGAATCCTCCTGGATCCCCTGCACGGGTCCTTTAAAGGCGCTAGGTCTGCACCCACCAGGGCTTTGGCAAAGGCAGCCTACTCCCCAGATCTGGGCACTGCCCTGAGAACTCCTTTCTTGCTTGAGGGATTTGCTTTGTTAGCAACTTAGTAGCAACTTCCAAGGACAGAGGGCTGTGGAGCGCGCCAGACTGGGAGGCTGAAAATGCGGGAGAAACCTCAAGCAGCACAGCCTAAGATTTCCTAAACCAAACCTGGTGAATTTTCCCACAGTTCAGGAGTAGTAAGGACTTGAGAGGAACAACTAAATCGGGTACCCAGGATCCTGCGGATGAAGCCAAGTGAGGTTGTGGTCTGGGGGACAAATAAATTAGTGTCCCCTCTACGACAAGAGGCTCTGTTCCCCAGCCTTTCCCATAAGCCCCTGGCTTGGAACATAGTAACAGCATCAGAAGGGATGGGCAGGTCCCAGCATAGCCCATGCATGAATCCCTGTATGCTGCATAAAGTGGCTAGTAGAGCTGGGCGGGTTCTGTCCGCAGAGGCTTCTGTCCGCAGAGGCTGGCTGCAGCGAGTCAATTTGTTTCCCTTTTGCACACGACTGTCTTAAGAGCCAGAAGAGAATCCTTCCGGACCAGTACAGGAGGGAGTTGGGGCAGGCTTGACCTCAGGGCTTTGGCAGTAGTTGCTGGGTGTTTTCAGGTGGATGGGGTTGAGGTGGGGTGGAGAAGGCCCCAGTAGGTGGAGGTCCAGAGCCACGCCCCTAGGAGGAGATGGGGCGTGGCCAAAGTTCTCCTGGCTTTGCCCTACCAGGAGGTGGGGAAGCCGGGATGTGGGGATGTGTAGGTGGGGAAAAAAAATGATCTCTCATGCCTTTGTCGGGGTAGCGGTGAGGATTCCTGCCCCGGATTTCAGGTGAACAACTAAGTATGAAGCATCCTGGGTCAGATGATTTATGTAAGTGGGATTCTTCTCTTTAAATAAAGTGATTCATCCTGAGTTTTACTAATTCCATGAGTCAAAGAAGAAGGAAATGTGATTAGTTCCTCATCTGATTATGAAAATTTACAGGTGTTTCTACTTATCAGAAAAATAGAAATTGATTTCAGTGTTATTGCCATGGTAACAGGACATTAAGTAAGCAACCATTCATGATTAGTATTTCTTGACACTAATGGACAGATTCACAGACCAGAAGGATAGATCCTTGTGACCCGGTGTCTTAGAGGTGTTCTAGACTGCTGGGGGCCGGAGAACCTACATGGGCAATTCCTTGAAGCACAACAGTTCCTGCTTTACGCATGGCAAGGGAAAAGAGAACACCTCGTGTTGGGGTCATTTTCTCTGGAAGTCAGGACAGCCTGTTGTGTTCCAGGCCACACACAGGATTTCCACTGAGAGGGGACTTGGCATGTCTGAGAAGTAAAAATTCAAATGTTCCAGGGAGCGCTGGGTTGTGTGTGGCTCAGTGATAGAGCCCTTGCCTAGCATGTGTGAAGCACTGGGTTTGACCTCAGCACCACATGTAAATAAATAAATAATAAAATTAAAGGTCCATCCACAACTAATAAAAATATTTTTTTAAAAAAATGTGCTAGGGAAAGAGCAGGAGGATCATAATCAAATGAATATACAAGATATAGAAAAGTCTCCATCAGGAGTATGCAGAATCTGGGACACTAATCCCATCATAGACTTAGATTCTATGAAAAAAAAAAAACAACTCAGCTAGCAGGCACATAAATCTCCTGCTGGGTTTTGAGCTAATGATATTACAATAAATACTTTAAAATTATTTTTCAATAAATAAGGTTTTAATCGATTTATGGATGTATTATTGAGAGACAAGAAACTGTACATAAAGTCTACAATTTTTGTCAGGCCCTGGGTTCGATCCCCGGCACTGAAAATAAAAACACACAATTTGATAAATTGCGACATAGGTGGAATCCTCACTGCCATCAAGATGGTACGTCTAAAAGTTTCCTTGTACTCTTTTCTAATTTCTCCCTTGTACTCCTACCCACCTCTCCAAGTGAAATCCAATGGCTTTCTGACACTATACATTATTTGGCATTTTTAAAATTATATACAAATGGAACCATGTCCTATTTTGTCTGGCTTCTTCTAATGAGCATAATTATTTTTGTAATTCATCCTTGTCATTTCCTTTTTATTGCTGAGTCAAAGTCCCATTGTCTGGGTAACCGAAATTGGCTTCTCCATTTACCTGTTGATAGGCTTTTGTTTTGTTTGCAGTTTATGGTTTTATACAAATAAAAGTGTTGTGAACATTCATGTACAGGTCCTGGAATAAACACATGCTTTCATTTCTCTTGGGAAAATACCCTAGAGTGGAATGGCTGGGTTAGATGGTAAGTTTATTTTCAAGAAACTGCCAAGCTCTTTTCCAAAATGCCTGTACCACTTCATGTTCCTAGCAGGAGAGTTTGCATTCTGTCACAGCCTCGCCAGCACCTGGTATCATTAGCTATTTGAGCCATTCTACTACATGTTCTCATAGGTAGGTAGTGGTACCTCACTGTAGTTTCTGTTGTGTTTTATCTTTGGTTTCTTGGCCGTGCTGGGGATTCAACCCCAGGGTTTGTGCTTGCTAAGCATGCACGGCATGCACTGTACCACTGAGCTACATTCCCAGCCCTCACTGTAGTTTTAATGGCATTTCTCTAGCAAATAATGATGCTGAACATTCTCTCCTGGGCTGATAGCCCTCCCTCAGGGGATTGATTCTAAGATCCCCCTGTGAATACTAAAATCGAAGGATGCTCAAGCACCTCATACAAAATGGCGTAGTACTTGCATCTAACCTACATAATACTCCCAAGTACTCTAAATCATCTGGAGGGTACCTACAATACCAATTAAGATGCAAATATCAGGTAAATAGTTGTTGCTCTTTATTGTTTTGGAAATAATGTCAAGGAAAAAGTCTGAACATAGTCAGTACAGATGAAACTTTTCCTCAGGTATTTTCCGTTTGAGGTTGGTGGAATCCACAGGTGCAGAAACCAGAAATGGAGAGCCCATGGTATTCGCTATTTATGTATCGTTCTTGGTGAAGTATATGTTCAATCTCTTATTCATTTTTACATTGGGTTGTTTGTTTTATTATAACTTGGGGGGGGCAGGAAAATAGGTTTATTCAAAGCCAGCTTTGAAGTAAGATATAGACTTTTGTCTCTAATCATTACCCTCAGAGAACTCAAGGTGAGGAAAGTTTTTTTTTTTTTTTAAATGAGAGGGCAAAAATGAAACAAAAGGCAGGAAATGTACATGTTGGGATTCAGTCAGCCAGAGAACTGGTCAGTCTCAACTTCCTTGGCATCTGTCCTCAGCAGGAGGAAGATTTTATTCTCAGTGAGAGGAAGTTCAGAAGTTAAAACAATTTGAAGCATTAATTTCAAAAGGGGCTGTTTGCAATCCTGCGGAGAAACTAGTTATCAAGAAGTTGTTCTTAGTTTTGGAGGGAGTCTGTCTCAAATCCCCCCTGTTTCGTTCATCTCACAATCTTTAGGGAACCCTGGCTCCATGGCATGTGACTGGCCACCCATTGTTCAATGTGTGTGTAAAACTCTTCAAGGAACTTGAACATAAGGAGTCAGATGCTTATTCCTGAAGGAGGAATATTTAATAGCTCCACCTAGATGAAGGGTTTTCATATTAGTTCCTGTAAGAACACTCGTTCAGTAGCCCCCCTACCCCCTGGTGTTTATTGTTGGTGGAGTTTGACAAGTGACTGCCTGTGAATTTCCCATCCTCCATCTTTGAATGATGTCCTCTGAAAACTTTGCTGATTATTTGCCAAGCATGCTTGTCCCATGCTACAGGAGCTCTGACATGTATCTTGATCTGAGTGGTCCTGAATTTTTCTCTCACAAGACAAGAGATGTCTCTCAAGAAGGATCCAAGTAGTTCCCCAGAGAGAAGTGGGAACTTGATTCAGGACTAGCAGGGAAGAGAATTACAGAATTACAGCAAGCCTCAGTTAAAGGCATAGGCAGATTTATTTAGGAAAGTAGAAAGATATTCAAAGGAGAATGGGGGCAAGCTCAAGAGGGAGACACAGCCTGTTTTCTTATTTTACTTTGTGAGTGTTCTTTATATAACTTAGATTACAAGTTCTTTTTTTCCAATCAGGGGCTTGTTTTCATTCTTTTTCTTATTTTATTTTTTTTTTATTGGTTGTTCAAAACATTACGAAGCTCTTGACATTTTTCTTGTTCTGAGTATTAAACTCAGGCTTCACAAATGTGGTGATGCACTCTACCACTGAGCTACAGTTCCAGCGGAAAGATCAAGAACCCAGGCCAAATTTTTGTGCATGGCTCCAATAGAGCTGTTGCTGATCCATATTGCTTTCAAGGGTGCAAGGAGGCAAAGGTCAAAGAAAAGTTCTTAAAGTCCAACATTTCTTTTTTTCTTTTATGTATTTTGCATTTAGTGGCATCTCTATGAAATGTTTGCTTCACCCAAGGAAAAAATATTTTCTCCTTTACTTTCTCTAGAAGTTTCATAGTTGAGGGACTGAATATACACAGAGACGATGGCCAAATATAAATAAATACAGAACTCTGACTGACAACCTCTGCAGCAACCAGCCCAGGAGGGTAACCCACAGCCCCCAGAGCCATTGGCCAAAAGTGTCAGGACTTGTCCAGTAACTGACAGCTTCCCTAATTTCTGCCCTCACTTCTAACTCAGGGCCAACCAAGGAAGCCAAATAGGTTTCCCAGTCTAATCACAGAGGATGCTCCGTTTCGACTTTGCTTGCCTCATCTTCCTCACTAATGACCACAAATCAGACCTTACCCAAGCTTGTCTTTTTGTCCCTAGGAAGATTTCCCACTCCCTCCCCTGTCATCAGACCTCTGCCAACTGCAAGCAATGGTGACTATTTCCCTTGTTATAGCAAGCTCTCCATAAATACCCTGTACCTTTTTTCAGTTGAGTGGTTTTCATTAATGTCCACAGTTCTTCTGGAGTTTCCTACAAGACACCATCTACACTCCTTGTTGTTGTGGGTCCCAGGCTACGCCCAGGTCTGGTGCCTACAGAGACCCCTTGCACCTTGCTACAAGTGGCTTGTTGAGCCTGCACTGTTGTGGTAAGTCAGCACTAGTTCTGAACTTTTCTTTCATTGTGTTGATGTGGCTGTTTATCCTCAGTTTGGCACCTGGATTTTGATATTGATTCCCATTTGCCTGGTATTCATGGGACAATCAGGCTATTTGATTACCATTTGCCTGGTATCCATGTGACAATCAGGCTATTCCCTTTTAGGCCTTTTGTGTTGCTCCGTTTGAAATTGTTTTTCAGGGAATGGAAATAGAGGTCAATGATAGATCACTTACCCAGCGTGCACAAGGCCCTGGGTTTCATCCCCAGCCCTGCAAAATAAAAGTAAAGTGTTTGTTGTAAGAAGAATCACAAGACACAACACAGGCATAGATCCTAGAAGGCTCTGTTCAAGATGGCGTTGCAGACCAGTGAGTTTGCAATTCTCCCTGGACTGGACATTTGGACAAATTAGGCTGTGGGTCATCAATAAAACCAGAATAGAGTTCTTCTCCTGACTTAAGATTTTTGTCCTGGGGTCTTGGCTTTGATCCAGCCAGCAGGAGGACACAGATTGTCAGATCTGGGATCAGAGATGGCCAAACATGAGGCTGGTAACATGAGACACAAAGTTCATAAACATTACATTCCCACTGATGGCTGTCATCTCTTTTAAGGTGTTCTAAGTCTACATCCTCTGCTTACGTTGGAAAAACTGCTCTTATATGTATACTACTAATTCATGGCCCTTTGAAGTAGCATAACTTCAAGGATGGTTTGGCTCTTTAATGACCACGTGGGGGAGCATGTGAACAAAATTGCTCATTTGAGAAGCACCTTAGAAAAGTAATGGGATAAGTCAGTTTTATAAGACCAATTGGGCAGCAGTTTGGGGCTGATATGGAGGCTCTCAAATGAAACTCTGAATCAAAAATTGCTTCACTCCAAGATTCTTTTCCTAAATTGGGCACAGTGGTGCATACCTGTAATCCCAGCAGCTCAGGAGGCTGAGGCAGGAGGATCAAGAGTTCAAGGTCAGCCACAGCAAAAGTGAGGTGCTAAGCAACTCAGTGAGATCCTGTCTCTAAATAAAATACAAAATAGGGCTGAGGATGTGGCTTAGTGCCCCTGAGTTCAATCCCTATCATCTCCCCTCCTGCAAAAACAAAACAAAACAAAACAAAAAAAACATTCTTTTCCTAATGACAGTGAGCAACTGGACATACTTAAGCTGTAACATATAAGGCTCATTTCTCTAGAAAAGCCTTCCCCTCCTTGCTCTCCAGTTGCCTCTCTGCCTCCATCTTATTCTTCTGATCTCTCCTCAGTTGGTGCCTTCCTTCTCTTTCACTTGTCTAGACCCCTTATCTTTAACCTACAACTCTCCTGAAACTTCAAAATATCAGTTCTTTCTAAGATCTGTCCTTCTCTTCAGCCAGGAATGGAATCAACTGCAAAATTTAAACCTAGACTAACATTCCCTGTACTTCAGGAAAAATACCATGAGAGCTGTTCATATTTACACAAAGAAACCCTAATTCTAAAAAATCACACAAGGTTGGATATTTCACCTCTAGCATGAGACCTAAAAGAAAACCATCCATGATTATCTGGGGACACTGCCTAGGAGGAATTATCAACTCCTTGTTTATATGCATAATCAGAAGAGGATTCTCATCAGTGAGAGTCTTACACATAGAATATATATAAGAAACTTACCATTAGCTCTGACAGATGTTATTAAGGATACTATCTCGGGCTGGGGATGTGGCTCAAGGGGTAGCGCGCTCACCTGGCACGCGTGCGGCCCGAGTTCGATCCTCAGCACCACATACAAACAAAGATGTTGTGTCTGCCGAAAATTAAAAAAATAAATATTAAAATTCTCTCTCTCTCTCTCTCAAAAAAAAAAAAAAAAAAGGATACTATCTCTATCTCTTCCCTATATAGAAATTAGCACAAGTAGTGAGGAGCCGTCATTAACACAAGTAGTGATGGACACGGCCTTGGTCTAGATTTCTTCTTGGTTAGCCATGGTGGCATCTGTGCCATTACCTGTACTTCCTGATGTGCTTGAATCAATGAAGCCAACAAGGATATGTAGTCACTTTACAGAAAAGGAGTCTTGGTTGTATGAGATTGATCCTCATGGCTTATGGGATTTGTTCTTTTGGTCTGGGTTGGGCTCTAGGGATTCCAAGTTCCTACAGGCACTATTAAAGTACTTTTTTATTTATCATAATGGTCATGAGACTAGTCAACTGGATTCTTTCCAGAGTTTTACATTTTTCTGCACAGCTACTCTCATCAGATGATTGTGCTCTAAAGGTCAAGATCTTGCCATAGTTTGCTGTGGATATGACCTCAAGCAGTGAATATTGGATTTCCATGTGTTCATGAGTTGGTTCTCATCTTGAAAGCAAGAAAATGACCAAGTGGAGAGAGACTGAGAGCTTGAATATTCCTATGGACAATGGCCAGACCATGGATAAAAATAGAACTGTGACCTATAACCTCTGCAATGACTGGCCCCAAATGGTCAGGACTTGGTCAATAACTAATGGCTTCCCTAGTCCCTGCCCCCACTTCCAACTCAGGACCAACCAGAGAAAGTCAAAATGATCTCCAGACCAGTCACAGAGGATGTCCTGCTTCTAGTAAGCCCACTCCCAGCTTACCCACACCCACAACCTCAGATTAGGGCAAACTCATGCCCCTGCCTGCCTTTGAGTCTCTGCCAAATGCAAGCAGTATAACTTGTTTCAGTTGAGCTCTGAAAATTACTTACAATTCTCACTGGGACAATCTTCATTGATTTCCACACTGTTTTATTTGTTTGTTTGTATTTTATAATTTTATTTAATGAATTTCTTTTTTTATGTGGTGCTGAGGATCTATCCCAGTGCCTCTCATGTTTAGGCAAGCGCTCTACCACTGAGCCAGCACCCCGGCCCTAGTTGCTAGTTTTATACTTAGGTCTATGGCATTTTCGAGCAAGTTTTTGTAAACAACGTGAAACTTAAGTTTATTTTCTTTGCACATGTTTATCTATTTCTTAAATCCAATTTATTGAAAAGATTACAGTTACTCTACTTTGTATCTGTGTTGAAAGTTAGTTGTCTAGATGTGTGTGGGTCTATTTCTGGACTCTATTCTGTTCCATAAATCTATCTTATCTGTTTGTATAACAATAGCTCATGTCTTGATTGTTTTTATACCAATAGCTTCTACCATATGAGGACACGGTGAAAATGTGCCATCTTTAACCAAAGCAGGTCCTTAACAGATTCCTTCATCTTAGACTTCCCAGACTCCAGAATTGTGAGAAATAAGCTTCTGGTATTTATATACCCCATGTATGGTATCTTGTAGTTATGGATATACCCCATGTATGGTTGCTTGTGAACGAGCTCTCTTTGACCTTTTTAAAAATTTTTATTGTTTTATTTTATTTTTATATTCATATATGCACATAAGATGACTTTCAAAGTATTCATTCTGCATTTCCTCCCCTTTTTCTGACCCTCCACTCTGCATCTTGATTTCTTCTTCTCCTCAACCATGTGTCTTTAGGTTATCCTATCCTTCCCTCCTTCTTTCCTTTATTTTATTCTAGCTTCCACCTAGGGGAGAAAACATTTGATCTTTGACTTTCTGGGTCTAGTTTATTTTGCTTAGCCTGATGTTGTCCATTTCCATCCATTTACCAGAAAGTGCCTGGTAACTTCATGGCTTAGAACTCCACTGTGTCTATCAACCACAGTCTCTTAATCCATTCATTTACTGATGTGCATCTGAGTCGATTCCATAGTTTAGCTATCGTGAATGGTGTGGCTGTAAACATTGAGGTGGCTGTATTGCAAGAGTATGCTGATTTTAGTTTTGGAAAAATATCAAGGAGTGGGGTGGCTGGGTCATATGGTGGTTCCATTCCTAGGTTTATATTTTTGAATAATTTTATTTTTATGTCATATTTTTTTAGTTGTCAACAGACCTTTATTTTATTTATTTATACGTAGTGCTGACAATCAAACCCAGTGCATCAAACTTGCTAAGCAAGCTCTCTACCACTCTCCAGCCCAAACTCCTAGTTTTTTGAGGAATCTCCATACTTCTTTCCAGAGTGGTTGTACTAGTTTGCAGTCCCACTAACAATGTACAAGTATACCCTTGTACATTTTTGTCAGCGTTTATTATTGTTGGTATTTTGATAATTGCCATTCAGACTAGTAATTGCCAGAGGTGATATCTTCGTGTAGTTTTTTTTTTTTTTTCATTTTTTTATTACATTTGGACCTTTAAGAAACATATACCATCAGATATACCACTATTCAGTAAAAATCTATTCTAGTTTTTTGGAAGCATACGTGTGACAAACTATCTTTCTTCTAGTCTCCAAGACTTTACTATACTAAGTTTATCAAAAAGGGAGGTAGGCTCTGATCTATGGGATCCTGAGCCTTGAGGTTTTGAATGTTTTGTTTATTGTAAAACAATTTCATGTGGATGAACTTAATTCCCAGCTGTTTTTCTTCTGGAATGGGCTAATCATTATGAAGTTATCTAGTCTATTACAAGAACATTCCATTCCTTAACTTTGTGATCTATTCTGTCTTTGGAAAACTTGGTAAAAAAGTGTTTTTTCCCCCAGTACAAAGGATGAATTTACCAGAATGCACCCAATATTAACCAGAACAAAAAAGCAGTATAGATAACAAAAATGTGCTATGTTCATTTTAATGACTACGTCATAAGCCAGGAACTACTGTAACTGTGGAGACTACTCTGGATCAGTACGATCCAAGGATAGTTGGTTGTAGGCAACACTGTAGCCTTTAACACAACTCTTGATATCTGACACTGATTTAAAATAAAAAGTGAAAAAATATACACACACTCATGATTGTGTTCTCAAGAATGTACTCTGTGCACATATACACAAGAGAGGGGACTTTCAGGAAGCTGTTGATAGGGACTGGGAAGGTTTAAAGCTATGGCTTTGGTAAGCACCCAAGTGAGCTGGAGGAAGGCATTTGTAAGAGGAGATTCTGCAGCATCAAAGGATAACTCTCTAAAAGAGGTGGGTGTTTTCTCAATTAATTTAAATTCTGAGGCTTTCGGCAGATGAGGGCTAGCAACAAGATCCAAAGAAAAAAGCCATCTTTACAATGTTAAGAAAGGTGACTGACTGTGCCACTGGGCTCATGACACTCATGGTCCAAAAAGCCTTTGGTGGTATGAAACAGACAAGAAAAAAATTAATACACAGACCACATAACACCATTAAAACCAAAAAACATTTTTTTCATTTAAAAAAGTATTTAGGACACATAAAACAAGGCAACAATTATTCTTTCTTCTCATCTTCCGGCATGGGATCTGTTGGTGGCTCTTCCACTGTTGCACTGTTGCTCTCTGAGCCAGTGTTACTATCACTGGTCCCCTCCTCCGCCATGCTGTCCACCCCATCCTGCCCACTCTCTTTGTCCTCTGGAGTGGACGTGCCTTCTTCACCATTTTGTTGGCTCTCCGCTGTTTCTTCGAGGTGTGTCTCCTCTGTCTCCATTGGAATGCTCTCGTCATCCTTCTTCTCCTCGGCTTTGTTTGCCGCTTGCTCTTCCTCGGGAGTGATGCTGCTCTGACTGCGCTCGGCTTGCTCTGCTGCCTCCTTCTCCCTTTCCTCCTGCCTTTTTCGGGCCTGTTCCTCAGCCTGTGCAATTTCAGCTGCAATCTTTTCCATATCCACTTCAACCTTCAGACCGCACAACCTTTTAAGTTCATTGTTAAATGAATCTGTACTTTCCAGGAATTTCCTCTTCTTTTCCTGGTGCCATTCCTCTATTTGAAGAAGTTCAGCTTCTAGTTTTCGCTGATGAACCATTAAGGACTGGACCTGTCGCTTGAGGACCTGCATTCTAGCTGTTGTGACAACTGACCGGACGTCTGGTACCACACTCTCACTAAGGATTTCACTGATGAGGCGGTGGTTTCTCTGGAAACGGCCAGTGGCTGTATGCTTCATTGAAAAGCCATCATCATAATCATCAGGATCTTCAGCAGGCTGAATGCTCATGTAAGGTTCTCCTTTCTCCATGCGAGACTGTCTCTGTCGACTCTCTTCCTCTAATGCAGCTTCTGCACGACTTTTTGCATTGATGTAAGCAAGGTATGCAGGGGAATTATGATAGGCCTTCATAGATTCATTGTATTCTATCTTTTCTGCTTCGTATTCGTTTAAATATTCTTGTTTTTCTTCATCAGTGAGATCTCGCCACATGCCACCAATAATCTTGCCAATCTCCCACAACTTTAGGTCAGGGTTGGAAGCCTTTACTTGGTCCCAGACCTTTCTGCTGTACCTCATGTAGGGCATCAGCGGCTTATCTGGTGGCTTTGGGGGTTTTGGAATCGTAATACCAGAGGATGCCGTGACCCGGCTGTTGGTGCCCGGGTTCCCTCCCAGCCTGTAGTTGTTGTAGGCGAGATGACTGTATGGATTGTATCCCACAAACCCTGGTGTGCTGGGCATTTGTGTTGCAGGAGCTGGGGTGGGAGGTGGGGCATAAGATGGTCTTTTTGACATTTTGGAAGATTAAGTTCTCAGTTCCTTAAGAATGAATCTGAGACACCGCGGGCCGAAAAAGCGCCCGCAGCTCCGGCTTCGCTTCCCTTTTCCTTCGTGTAGTTTTGATTTGCATTTCCTTGAATGCTAGAGATGTTAAACACTTTTTCATATATTTGTTGGGCATTTGTATTTCTTCTTTTGAGAAGTTTGTTTAGTACACAGGTATTGATTGGGTTGTTAAGTTTTCTGGTTTCTTTATTTATTCTGGAGATTAATCGCCTGTTGGAGGAGTTACTGGCCAAGATTTTCTCCCACTCTGTAGGCTCTCGCCCCAGAGATCCTTCTGACCAGGAGAGCTTCCTAGTTGCATTCCAGCTCCAGTCCACGAGCATTGTTGTAAACCTTTCTATTTTTCACAGGTGACCTGAGAGCCCTTGCCACTCAGAGAAGTTGGCAGAACTCATTACTCAGATCACAGCGTTCCTGTGGTGGCAGTGGCATCCGGTAGACTTGGCTCCTCCATCTGCCCTGCCCCCTCCATTTATAGGTGAATTTGGCCTCATGCTATATGAAAATCAGTGAAGTGACCAACTGCAGAAGGGTAGACTTAACCCCTTGATTTTCCTGCTTTTTCTTTCTTTGCCCTGATCTGTTTGTTCTTTCTTTTAGGAGAACCTTTCAGGGTTGTCATTCAAGGGCTGAGAAGATGAGTCTCAAGATTGATTTGGAAACGAACTTTGCTGAGTTTGTTATAGATGCAGGAGAAGTCATCCTAGGGACTCAGCAAAGAACGGATATGAACCAGCCTCTACTGCGGGTGAAACAGAATGAAAACATCTTGCAAGCAGTATGTGCTCTGCTGAACTCTGGAGGGGGAGTGATCAAGGCCAAGATAAAGGATGAAGACTACAATCATGAGATTCATGAAGAGGGGTTGGATCTACCTCCAGTTTTTGAAGGTTATTTAGATGAGATGCAACAGGGCAAGCTCTTTTTAATATTTGTGACGTCATGGAACACAAAAGTCTCAGGTGTGCCACTTGCCACCTTGTGCTCTAATTTGTACCACAGATATAGATCATCTAACAATGTCATGGATTCTCATAAAGCACTGGTATTCCTGAAAGAGAAAACTGATTCCAGTTTGTTGAGTCCACAGGAAGCTCAGGCTGGTGCACACCGTGAAGACGACACAGAGGACTCGGCTGCTGCTTTATTTGATAGAGTACAGCTGCAGTACCTGGAGAAACTCAACTTGATGGAGTCCCCTGCACGTTGAATTTCAAATGTTCCCAGCAGCTCTGTCACAGTGTGTTAAAGAGAGGCTCGCCAGGTGTGTTTCTGCATTGGCCAGCGCTGAGGGAGGCTATGTATTTTTGGGTGTACATGATGAGACCCATCAAGTCATTGGATTGAAAAGGAGAAAATAAATCTTTCCAAGTTCAAGAATTCTGTTGAACACTGCATTAAGAAGTTACCTGTCCGTCATTTCTGTACACAGAGGCATACAACTCAATGTTCCATCCGATTCCTTGATGTTCATGATAAGGGGGCCCTCCGTGGTTATGTCTGTGCGGTGAAGGTGGAGCGATTCTGCTGCGTGGTGTTTGCCAAAGTGCCCAATGCCTGGCAACTGAAAGCCAACAAAGTGAAGCCACTGACCACAAAGCAGTGGGTAGATTGGATGATGCAAGCCAAGCCAGGTCAGGAGCAAGTCTGCAAATGATCCGCATGTTTGCTTCAGGGGAGGAGGGCAGAGAGGAAAGGGCAGTGTGGTGTTCATTGAAATCTTGGGAAACAGAGATTTTTTTTCCCCTGAATGGCAGCTGCCTGATAGTAATTCCTATGGATGCAGTTGGTAGGTCATTTTCCTTTCCTCCTTCTGTCCATCTTGAACATTCTGCATTTGACAGATGCCCCAGGGTCAGAGCCCCATTAGCGGTTGGTTAAGGGGTTGATTTAAATTAGTTATTTCTATTTTCACAGCCTTTCTTACATTCTTATTAAAGTCTACTCCTTTCCTTTCTTGCATTTAGTTATTCAGGACATTCCTTTTTTTCAGAGATATTCCCTTTTTAACGTCCTTCCACTTTCCTCTGACTTCTTATTCTTGTTTGGGTCTCTTACTTCCGAATTACATTTTATTTTATTTTTTATTCATAGATAAAATACTCATAGATAAATGTTTGCATAAGCTTATGGGGCACCAGGTGATGATTACATACATGTGTACAGGTGTAATGTTCCAATCAGGGTAAGCACATCTATGTCCTCAAGCATGTATCATTTCTTTGTAATTAAAAACTTTCAAACTCTTTTCTTCTAGATTTTTTTTTAACTACACAGTATATTCCACTCCTATTTCTGAACCAAAACCCCGAGCCCACCAGGGCTTTCCCTTGCTATCCTCGTTCCTTCCTTTTGTGCATCAACATGTGCTACTAACTGAAACTGCTGAGCTTAAGAGTAGGGCTGTGGGGCTGGGATTGTGGCTCAGCAGCAGAGCGCTCACCTAGCATGTGCCGGACCTGGGTTCAAACCTCAGCACCACATAAAAATAAAGAATTGTGTTGTGTCCATCTACACCTAAAAAAATAAATATTTTTTTTTAAAAAAGAGTAGGGCTGTGGCTATGCATCTACCTTGGGAAAGAAAAGCTGAGATGAAATTAGACAAAAGAAAATCAGTAGCAACTTCTTCAAAAGTTCAGAAGAGCTAAATTTTTCAGAATCTCCTCAAAAGTCTGTATCCATTGAACTTCATATCTTCTAATCATATGTCTTTAAAATAGCATTCTAACAATATACAAACACTTTGAACATAACACAATTAAAACTTACTATTGCCTCATACTATATTTTCCCCACAATATTTCAGAAGGCTTTTCTGGGCTGACCTGAGATATAGTCACAAATATGTGTGGGTCATATAGCTTTGGGTTATGTCACAGCTCGGCTATATGTTGAATTCTTCCTTTTGCATTTCAAACTTATGTTGTTTTTTTCTTTTTCCTAAGTTCGTCGCAGACTTTCTGAGATGTTCCTTGAGCTGAGTTTGTCACCCTCCATGCCCCCCAGCAGGACTGTGTGTACTCAGAATTTGGAAAGGCTGAAAGTACTGCAGAAACGTCACTTTCCAGGTAATTTGTCATCTCTGGTTTCTTTGGAACATGTTGATTGTTTCTTCATATAGAGAAAAATTATTTGTCAGTTGTGGTGGTGCACACCTGTAATCCCAGCAGCACAGGAGGCTGAGGCAGGAGGATCGTGAGTTCAAAGCCAGCCTCAGCAATAAGTGAGGTGCTAAGCAACTCAGAGGGACCCTGTCTCTAAATAAAATACAAAATAGGGCTGGGGATGTGGCTCAGTGGTCACATGTCCCTGAGTTCAATCCTTGTTACACCCTCACCTTCCCCCGCCCCCGAAAAAAGAAAGAAAGAAAGAAAAAAAGTTTTTTACTCCAATGTTATATTACACTAACATACAAAGTCAATTTCAGGAAGTTTAAGGACTCCAATATTACTAACTAACCTTTAAAACTTTCAGTAGAAACTGTTTGTGAATAATTTTGTCATTGGGGTAGGAAAGGATTTCCTAAACCAGATCGAAAAATATTAAACAAAAAGCTTGATACGTTTCATTATATGAAATTAAGAACATCTGTTCCTCAAAAGATACCTTAGAGATTGTGAAAAGCTATTACTAAAAACTTAAGGAAGGTATTTTCAACCCATAAACTGATGAAGGATTAGTTTCAGAAATAAATAGAGAACTTATGCAAAATTTTAAAGGTAAAAGCAACCCAATAGAAAAATGAGAAATATAAAGATTCATTTCTCAGAAAAGGAGACACATATGTACAATAAACTTATAAGGATGCTCAATCCATTAATGAAGAATAAAATGCATTTAACATCATTAATAGAAAAAAAAATCATGTTTTGAAGATTTTTGTAAGTAAACAGAATCTTGTTCATCACTGCCAGAAGTTTAAGTTGGTCTAATCTTTTTGAAAAATGGGTTGGACATTGCTTGGTGTAGTCAGTTATTTCCAAAACTCTACCCTTCAACAATTTCTCTAGTTTCTAGAGAAAATGTATACATGTGCATCAGAGGAAGTAGACCCTTGTAGATCTGCCCATGAATACTCATAAATTCACTATTTGTATCACTTTAAACAGAAAACAACATCTATGATCACAACAATGGCCAAATATATTATAGCATCTTCACATAGTGAAGTGTCTTTCATCAGTGAGGATGGGTGCACTCCAGTACATGTAAGCCCAGGCTGAGTCCAAGTAGTGTGTGTCTTCATCTCCTCATGAACTTAATCACAGATTTCCTTGATTCTTTTATTAAGTATAAAGTATTTAATAGTATTCCCAAACATAGATTTTCTTCATTTGAACACAGCAACTCAGGAGGCTGAGGCAGAGGATCACAGGTTGGAGGCCAGCCTTAGCAACTTAGTGAGACCCTGTCTCAAAATAAAAAAAATCAAAAGAGCTGCAGATGTAGCTCAGCAGCAAATCATCCCTGGGTTCAATTCCCAGTATCTGCACCCCCCCACCACCAAATTTCTTAATTTTAGTAGTTTTAATTATGAGTATATTATGCACACAGAAGCAACAGAGATATAATTTAATTAATAAGCATATAGGGAAACCTATCTAAATACGCCCAGCTGAAATTAAAAGATAAAATGTAGTAAGTTCTATTTTAACAGTCCCTTTTTATTAAAAAAATATTTTTAGGTGTATATGGACACAATACATTTATTTTATTTATTTTTTGCAGTACAGAGGATCAAACCTGTGTCTCACATGTGGTAGGCAAGAGCTCTTCCAATGAGCCACAACCCCAGCCCCACAGTCCCTTTTTCGATGGATTTTCAAATGGTGTCTAAAGGATGATATCTAACTTTTTCCTTGTTGTTTTGTTTTGGTTCTGAGGAATCTAACCCAGGAGTGCTTTAGCACTGAGCTGTATCCCCAACCCCTTTTATTTTCCATTTTGAATTAGGGTCTCAGCAAGTTGCTGAGGGTCTTGCTAAATTGACAATTCTGGCCTTGAACTTGTGATCCTCCTGCCTCAGCCTCTGAGTTGCTGAGCAAGCACACCTGGCCTTTTTTTCTGTTTTAAAAAACATTCTCTCCGATATATATTTTTCTACAAATAATTCAAATGTTCTTTCAGGATAGATTCCAAGTAGTAATGATTGCTTATAAATGTAGACTTCCATTGCCGTATTGTAACCCAAAACATACCTCCAGCTATGCTTTCAGCAACACAGAATCACATCAGAGTTTTTCTCTTTTAGAAGAAGATTAGAATCATTTTGTTACTTATTAAATCATATTCTTAGACTAGGTTTTCTTTTTCTTTTTTTTGTACCAGTGTTTGAACCCAGGGGCACTTAACCACTGATCCACATTCCCAGCCCTTTTTATATTTTATTTACAGTCAGGCCCTCGCTAAGTTGCTGAGGCTGGCTTTGAACTCATGATCCTTCTGCCTCCGCCTCTCAAGCTATTGGGATTACAGGCCTGCACCACTGTGCTCAGCTTAGACTAGAAATTTTTTATAGTAATTTCTGATTGTTAATTATTGATGTGTAGGATACATTCTGAGTATTAAAGTATACATTATGAAACCAAGACTAGAAAAAGGGGGCTCAAAGCCCTTAAAAACCCCAGACTCTGTAGCAGCTATGCCATTCTCTCCAGAGAGGGACCGTGTAGTGTGCATTTAACTTACTTATCTCATTTTCTCTGATCAGCTCCTGCCTGTTACTGTGTGATAAAAGTAAGGTATGCATTATGCCACTTCCTAAACATTTTACTTAATGGTCTTATAAAGGCAGAAAGCAAAGATAATTTTGAATTTAACCTTCCTATATTTATGCATTTTTGTCCTTGTTGGAGTTCATTGATTAATTGTTCTAGAACAATGTTAAATCACATTAGTAGTAGGCAATACCCTTAGTTTAGTCAAATTGTTTTTTTGAGTTGTTGTTGTTTTTGGTTTATTGAGATGAGGTCTCATTATGTTACCAAGGCTGGCCTTGAACTACTGGGCTCAAGCAATCTTCCTGCCTCAGCTTCCAGAGTAGCTGAGGCTACAGGCATGTGCCCCCAGTACCCTGCTAGTCCACGTTTATAGAAAATATCTACAGCCCTTCTCTGAACCCAGACACACTTTATTGGTGTGTCCAATTGCTTTCTGGACAGCTTCATAGATATCTCCAACTAAGCAGTTCCAAAATTTATCTCTCATTCTGACAATCCTCTATTTCTATTTCTCCTGTACAGTCTCCATATTATTACATATCATTTTTATATTATTTGTTCCAAATGATCTGTTGGAAAGTCCTCTTCTAGCCAAGCACAGAAATCTGAACTCACCCTTGACTCTTCCTTCTATCTTAAATTTGAACTTCAAATTTTGAGTGTATTGATTTCTTTTTTTTGGAAGAGGAAAAAAAAAGAGTTCATAATTTTGATTAGATTCCAAATTAGGGCACGTGACCCTCCCCCTGAAATTAATTATGTATTTAATAATATATTATCTTAAACACATACATATATACATATATATCCAAGTCTTTTTTAAACATTTGTTTTTTAGTTGTAGGTGGTCACAATACCTTTATTTTATTTTTATGTGGTGCTGAGGATCCAACCCAGTGCCTCACATGGGCGAGGCAAATGCTCTGCCACTGAGCTACAACCCAGCCCTATGGAAAAGTGTTTTTAAATACCACTTTCAAAAGATATTTTAAAAATGTATGTACACAAAGTAGATTTTTTGTTACTAAGTTCTAAAAGTTTTAACATATGTATAGGTTTTCGTAACCATCGGCACAGTTAATATACAAAAATCTCCATCCCCCCCCCCTGCAAATAAAGCTCCCTCATACTGCCCCCTTGTGGTCACAGTCTCCCAACCCTAACCCAACGCAGCCATGGATCTGTTCTCCATACCTAGTTTTGCTTTATGGAAGGTCCTTAAATGAAGCCATAGAGTGTACAACGCTTGCCAGGTATTAAGATGGCACATGAAGGACTTCCTTCCCACCTTTGCCTCTCCCTCTCTCTCCCCGTCCTTGCCTGCTCCTCTTTGACATGGAGACTGCTTGGAGGTACCTCAGGGGTACCTGAAACAAGCACTCCTTTCTTGGACCCGTGTTTTGTTCATGAACCTCATTTTGACTATCTCACTGCTCTCCACCTTTCAAATGGCTTACCTGAAGTCACCCTTTGAGAATCAGTTTAACTGTCTTCCTCTTCATGAAGACTTTCATATGAAAGTGTCCCTGTCCTTGATGCTCACATAATATTTGGTGGACTCTTTTCCAGTAGCCTTTATGACTTTGTGTCATAAATATTGCTGTCTCTATTTAGGAGAGCCACTTATCAGCTCCTAAGCCCTGTTCATCTTTTTCTTCCCAGTGTAGAACCTAGTACTGCCACATGATGGAGCCCAAGTGATGGCTGGATCTGGTACATATGCTGGTGATTATTCCTTGTCTGGGATTCTCTAACTTATTCTAGTTCTTTCCTTGTCTAGTATCATCACACAGAGTTGCGTATACTCCAGAAAGCCTCTACCAGGAACTCTGCTCAGAACATAAAGGCCTTAGAGACTTAATAGATAGAGAAATGCGCCCTGTCTCCCGAGAATACTGATTTTTTCTCGAAGCTGGGCTGTGGACTTGGGTCTGAAAGAGAATCAGGGTGTTATCTGTGATGCCCTTCTGATTTCCCAGAACAACACCCCAATCCTCTACACTGTTTTCAGGAAGTGGGATGAGAGGTTCAAGGATGATTCTATGAAGGTTGCCTCTTCTTTGAAGCAGAGGCTGGTGGACACAGGAGGCTACACTGGGAGAGTGTGCATTGTTCCCTTGTTCTTCCAGCTGAATCCGGTCGGAACACCAGTGACACCACATAGTTCAGTAGCACAAATTTACCCAGAGTCCTATAATCTTACCACCATCCAGCACATGGAAACTCTGTTACGGTCCCTTGTGAGAGTCTTGTTTGGCTTCAAATCCTTTGTAAGTGAAGAGCTGGGCTCTGAGACTTGGAACCTGCTCACAGATCAACAGTATGAGTTGCTTTCAAAGAACCTTCACAAGACAAGACAGCTGTTTGTTCATGGCTTACCTGGGTCAGGGAAGACCACCGTGGCCCTGAAGGTCATGCAGAAGATCAGGAATGTGTTCCATTGTGAACCACATGAAATCCTCTACGTCTGTGAGAACCAGCCCCTGAAGAAGTTTGTGAGGTACTCAGTCTGACTATGTTCACTTTCTTTTCTTGAGTAACTTTGGTGTGGCTTTAAGTTTATGTGATAAGATTTCTATTGCATTTACCAGGTCCAGGAGAGTTTAAGAATAGAGTAGGCTTCCTTTGTGTTTGATTGAAGAAATCTGACTGTGGTTTTTTTTTTTTTTTGTTGTTGTTGTTTTGTTTTGTTTTTTACACTTCCAGCAATAAAAAAATATGCAAGGCAGTAACCCGGAAATACTTCATGAAACATGACTTTGCAGAGATTCAACACATTGTCGTGGATGAAGCTCAGAATTTCTGCACCAAAGATGGGGATTGGTATAAGAAGGCCAAAACCATCACTCAGAGAAGAAAGGATTGTCCAGGAATTCTCTGGATTTTTCTAGACTACTCTCAGACCAACCAATTGAGCTGCAGTGGCCTCCCTGCTCTCTCAGACCAGTTTCCAAGAGAAGAGCTCACAGGAACAGTCCTCCATGAAGATGAAATAGCTCAATAGCTACAAGAAGTGATGCAGACAGTCAGAGAAAATCCTCCTCCTAATGTCCCCCTTGGATCCCTGGTGATGCTCCATGAACCTAACTGGACTTGGGGTGTTCCAGGTAGTGTAGAAACTGTTGAGTTCTTGGGCTTGAAGGAGACAGTGATCTACCTAGCAGAGAAGTGTCAGAGAAGTGTCCCCAGGGACATTGCTGTGCTTTTCACCAAAACAACTGAAGCAAAAATAATAATAATAATAATAATAATAATAATAATAATAATAATAAAGATAAATTTCTAAAGGCAATGAGGACAACAATATCTCAGCTCAATGAGGAATTGGATCCATTCGTGCAGATCAGTGATGCAATGGATATTCTGACTGGTAACATTGTGTTCAACGGTGTCCGTCAATTTTCAGGCCTGGTAAGAAACATCCTGTTTGGGATCATTTCCCAGAGAATGAGCCAGCCATTTTATACAGTCTTCTATTCTGTCTGGCTTCCAGGGCAAGGAAGCATTTGTATATTTTGAGAGTTTTTAACTGATGGGAGCATGCCGGTCATAAGTTAAGATAGACCTCAACTCTAGTTAACTATGAAATTACTTGATCTAAATGTGTAAGCATCAGACCTTTAGTAAGCACTCATTCATTAAGTCTTGTGTTCTTGTCAGCATTGGGGGCTGGGGATAATGTGGCAAATAAGACCCCTAAGATTCTTCCTGGGGGCAGACACTAAATAAATGCAGGTACCAGGCATTTTAGATATTAATAGGGGATATCAGAGAGAGCACCCTGAGACTCAGAGATTGTGTGTGTCTGTGTGTGTGTGTGTGTGTAGGGAGGGGTTGGATATTCATGTTAGGGAAGTTCTCAGTGAGAGAAAAAGTAATCATGGGAAGATCTCGAAGCCACATGTGCCAGGCAGATTCAGATATTTTCATTATTTTTAGCCCAGTCATGTGCAGAAATGCTTGAGTACGGTGTGCAGGGAAAGTGAAAGGTGGAGGGGGTAATGTGTCTGGCATTGTGGAGGCTGGGAACCGGCAGGGTGTTTCCACATGTAAGACCACAAGCTACAAATTATAAGTTTTGACTGCGTTATATTACTTTATTATTTTCCCCTTTGTCTTTTAATGGTTTTAGTGTTTGTGATCTCGGTCTTTTAAAATATCTTAATTTTTTTATGCCTTTTGGTTATTTGAAATCTCTGCTTTTTAGATCTGCTTTAATATTATCCCTGTGGTGAATCTTCTGTTGCTACGTAAGGTAAGATTGTCACATCACTGTTTACAGCAGCTCAATTCACAGTAGCTAAGCTATGAAATTAACCTAGGTACCCTTCAATAGATGAGTGGTTAAAGAAAACGTGGTATATATACACAATGGGGTGTTACTCAGCTATAAAAAAGAATGACTTTATGACATTTGCCAGCAAATGGATGGATCTGGAGACTCTCGTGCTAAGCGAAATAACCCAGTCTCTAAAAACCAAAGGTTGAATGTGTTCTCTGGTATGTGGGAACTAAATCCACAATAAGAGGGGGGGTGTTTAGGGGAAGAATAGAAGTTCAGTGGATTAGGCAATGTGGAATGGAGGGAAAAGAAGGGAGGACAGGAAAAGGAAAGACAGTGGAATGAATCTGACATAATTTCCCATGTACAAATATAAAGGCAGCACAGTGAATCCCACCTCCATAACAATGGGATTCTAACTAGAATCGAAATGAATTCTGCTGCTGGTATAACTAAAAAGAAACAATTAAAAAAAAGAAAGAAAAGATTGCCACAGTCCTATAGGGAAGCACTGTTTGTTTAAGATGATTGAAGACTAAAGGGGAATGAATGTACTGAACTCAAAGGTTATATTTTGTTTTCCACTTAATTTAATAACCAATGAAATTATAGAGTAAATTTAATATCCTTATTTTTTGAAAGGCCACTACTACAAAATGTGAATCCCTCATTTGTCCTGGGTCTCTAGGAAACTCTCCCAATATTTAAAGGCAAATAAATCCACATTTTTTTTCAGAGACAGTAACTAAAAAATTCAGTTAATTTTCTATTAAGAATAATAAGACCTTTTTATTTCCTAATAAGGAAACCTAAATTTCTCATTGTAAGAGTATAAACTTAAAGCTACAATTGGTTCATTTCTGGCAGCTAGTTACAATATTAAGAACTTTACTTTGAAGAATTTTAGACACAGCCAGGCGCAGTGGCACACGCTTGTAATCCCTGCAGCTCAGGAGGCTCACACAGGAGGATCTTGAGTTCAAAGTCAGCCTCAGCCAAATTGAGGCACAAAGCAACTCAATGAGACCTTGTCTCTAAATGAAATACAAAATAGTGCTGGAGATGCATCTCAGTGGTCAAGTGCTCATGAGTTCCATCCCTGGTACCCCCCCAAAATATTTTTTTTCAGACACATTCACAAGAAAACACAGACTTAGGTGATTATGGAATGAATTACAGCTAAGTTGGAATATATTACTAACCTCTTGCTCCAGAATTTCAGCATAGGAAAAGTCTGTGGCTCCCACCATTAACTAGAATAGGAAATAATAACTATTTCAAGTAGAAAATTATCTTTGTAGGAAAAAATACCATTAAAAAGTGCAAGAAGCAATGCACTGGGAAAATATCAGCAGCAAGTGTCACAAATAGTTAATTCCTTGTTGATTTTAAACTTCTTAAGCTGGGGGCAGTGGTACATGCCTGCAGTCCCTGTGACTCAGAAAGCTGAGGCAGGAGGATCCCAGGTTCAAGGCCAGCCTGGAAAAATCAGTGAGACTATGTCTCAAAATTAAAAGGGCTGGGGAATCTAGCCCAGGGGTAGAGTGCCTCTGGGTCCCATTCCCCAGTACCACCCCAAAACAAAAAATACCCCTATAAATGGAAGAGAAAAATTCTAAGATCCTGAAAAGAAAAATGGGCAAAGAAAATGACAGGTGGGGCGCCGCTGCCCGCGGTCGGAGGCTGGCGAGACGCGGGCCGGAGTCACCCGCTGGGCCGGGCGCGCGCGGGGCCCTCGCTGTCGGCCGGGACGCGGGGGAGCCCTGCGCGCGGCGGGGCGCGAGGGGGAGCGGCTGGGCGGCCAATGCGAAACTGGCTGGTGCTGCTGTGCCCGTGCGTGCTCGGGGCCGCGCTGCACCTCTGGCTGCGGCTGCGCTCCGCGCCGCCCGCCCGCGCCCCCGGGGCCGGCGCGGCAGATTCCCAGGCCTTCTTTCATCAGTGGAAGTCCAGTCACTATGATGTGGTGGTGGGTGTGTTGTCAGCTCGAAGTAACCGTGAGCTCCGGGATGCTATAAGAAACACCTGGCTGAAGCACTCTCTGCGTCACCCAGCCCTGAGTCAGCGGGTGCTTGTGAAGTTCATCATAGGTGCTCGGGGCTGTGACGTGCCTGTGGAGGACCGAGAGGACCCCTATTCCTGCAGACTGCTTAACATCTCCAACCCAGTTTTGAATCAGGAAATCGAGGCATTCAGCCTTTCTGAGGAGGGTTCATCACGACTCTCCGAGGCCCGGGTCGTCAGCGTGAGCTTCCGAGTGCTCCACCCGATTGTCATTACCAGCCTGGGAGTGTTCTATGAAGCCAGCGACGAGGGTTTCCAGAGAAACATCACGGTCAAGCTCTACCAGGCGGAACAGGAGGAGGCCCTCTTCACTGCGCGCTTCAGTCCTCCGAGCTGTGGCGTGCAGGTGAACAAGCTGTGGTACAAGCCCGTGGAGCAGTTCATCTTACCCGAGAGCTTTGAAGGGACCGTGGTGTGGGAGAGTCAAGACCTCCACGGGCTCGTGTCCGGAAACTTGCACAGGGTGACCGTGCATGACGGTGGCGGAGTCCTCCGGGTCATTACTGCTGGGGAGGGTGCACTGCCTCATGAATTCATGGAAGGTGTGGAAGGAGTTGCAGGTGGCTTCATTTACACCATTCAGGAAGGTGACGCTCTCTTGCGTAGCCTTCACTCTCGGCCTCAGAGACTCCCTGATCACATAAGGAGCCTCCATGAGGAAGATGCCTTACTGACAGAGGAGAGCAGTGTTCATGGTGACATTGTTTTTGTGGATGTTGTAGACACTTACCGAAATGTTCCTGCAAAATTATTGAACTTCTATCGATGGACTGTGGAAACCACCAGCTTCAGTTTGTTGCTGAAGACAGATGATGACTGTTACATAGACTTAGAAGCTGTGTTTAAAAGAATTTCCCAAAAGAATCTGGATGGGCCTAACGTTTGGTGGGGAAATTTCAGATTGAATTGGGCAGTGGACAGAACTGGAAAGTGGCAAGAACTGGAGTATCCCAGCCCAGCTTACCCTGCATTTGCGTGTGGGTCAGGGTATGTGATCTCCAGGGACATTGTCAACTGGCTGGCAAGCAACTCGGATAGATTAAAGACCTATCAGGGTGAAGATGTAAGCATGGGCATTTGGATGGCAGCCATAGGACCTAGAAGATACCAGGACAGCCTGTGGCTGTGTGAGAAGACCTGTGAGACAGGAATGCTGTCTTCCCCTCAGTACTCCCCTCACGAGCTGACAGAGCTGTGGGAACTAAAGGGAATGTGTGGTGACCCTTGTCAGTGTGCAACAAGGTGACAAGAGATTCATACGGGCTGCGTGAAGACAAGGGCAGGTGGATGATAATCTCCATGTAAGTCTGAGAAGAGCAGCCATGGTTGGCAGTAGAATAGATAGTCTTTCAGGAGAGCCCTGGGCTGGCACCTTCACCTGAACCAGTGTGGTACTAATTGTGCTGATTTCCTTCTTTAAAAAAAAAATCAATTAATAACTGTAGTTTTTATTTATATATTGGAAAATGATTTAAAATTACCAAATTGTTTTATAAAAGGAAAAGTATTTCTAAATCATGATTAATAGTTCATCTGAGTTTGAATTTCTGCCTGGATTGCATAGGTCTGTATGGCTTGATTAGACAACACACGCCAAAAAACTCACAAATACTGTGTGCTTACTTACATGAGCAGTGATCACTTATACCAAAGTTTTGGGTTTCTGGAAATAATGTCAGATTTTGTGGCTCTTGAATGAAATGGGCAGTTTGACCTTGGAAAGGAACTGATATAATTCTCAGTCATCGACCTGGCTTAAATATGTTCATTTACTTAGACTAATATCCATGGTTTTTTGTTAATGCTTTTTTTTTTTTTTTTGGTCATTTAAGATAAATCCTGAAGATAAATGTAGTACTCCTGTTAAAACACATTTTTATGAATATACTTCTTAGGGTTTTTGTGTCATAGGGAGGATTTTGCTTTCATCATTGACCTCTGGATAAGTTGGTCAGAGCTGGGAACCTGCGAATACTATGCTAAGTTTAGGTATAACTATGGAGAAAAGCCTGTGGATTGCCTTGTTAAGGACTCTCAAGATAGTATACCTGAGAAGAAAAAATAGCAGGCATATGATAGTAAAGGATGTGCCTCCCTGAATTTAAGGGACACTTCCCCACGTGACCAAATCATTTCGGTAACCTTTTAAAATAGTATCAGTAGAGAATTTCATTAAAACTAGTCTATGACAGACATTAACTATATTCAGATGTTATTAGACTAGCTAGTTTCTATTTAATAATCAATAGTGAGGAGCTATAAAAATACATATGAAGTAAGATCAGAAGATCATGAGTAGTCAAAGCCTTTATTACTGCTATTATATACAAGCCTACAAATGGTCTCTTCCTGGTGAAAAGTACATCCTTTGAGCAAGCTGTAAAACCTCATTTGACAGTAGAACTGTTCCAGCAAATCATTTCTTCCCAGCGAACCCCAGTCACGATGAACAGTCAAGTCACTAAATTTTTAAAGCTGATTGTTACCATCTCACTAGTAGACAATCTCCATTTTCCACAGAATAAAACTGTAATGACTGTAGGTCATTTCCTAGTTCAATTTCTCTGCCCGGCATCTAAAATTAGAACAAAGGTAGGGGGTAAGACAGACCTGACAAAAGATGACCTCCATGCCACAGGTTACTCAAAGTCTAATAAATATGTGCTCCCTGCTCAGAACTGGACCATGTTAGACAGTTTAATCATGTCTTACTGTGGAGGATTGAGTTTGACTGTCTATTGGGGGTGGCTTACCTTGGGACTTTCATAGGACAGCAGAAGTTCTGACACAGGAACTTTGAGAAGACGTGACAGGAATGCCTTCACCTTTTGAATGGTCATGGAGCCTATCAAAGAAAAGGAAGATGTCTCAAAGGACAGCTACCTGTAAAACCAGGTCACATAATGAGACCAAGCTGCAATGATAGCTGTCCCTGTCAGGTATCAATTCACTCAGGAAAATAAGTAGAGGTAGACTTGTGTCTTTCTACCACTTACTTGAGTCATTTGGGAAACTCGTGGAAGTGAAGTCAGTGTTTGACCCAGGTGCCCCTAACAGTTTTCGTGCCATTTCAGTAGGTATTATTCCTTAATCTGATAAACCAGAAATTAGATTCTCAGCTCAGAGGAAAAGACAGGTGAAATAATGGTTTTCTTTGTAAGTCTTTGTAATTACTTCTTCTGAGTTACTTACTGAAAGAAGCTTGGAGTGGGCTTAGGTGCCCTGAGGAGATAGCTCATCCTCCTCTGGGAAGGGAGGGTGTAGACTGAGATGGACAAGGTCCAGCATAGCTATCCTGTGATTATCAAAAATGTGTCCCATGTTACACACACAAGCAACCACCAGGCCTGGAATGTAATTTAACTGAGCAAATGCTTTGGTCTGTTCAGAACATGGTATGAACTTCTTTCCAAAGATGGGTTGTGGTAAATAGTAGAGATTTAATTATGAAAACCAGTTTCTTTGAAGCTTTAGCTGGAGGTACAGCAATAGTGTGGTGTTCCCACAAATATCACGACATAGTCAAATGAGTATTTTTCTATCAATCATTTTTGTAAAAGCTGTGTGTTTTTATGCAACTTGTGATAATAAATGTGATCTTTATTTTAGAATAAAAAAAAAAAAAAGAAAATGACAGGTGGAAAAGGAATTTAGAATAGTTCCTAAACATATGGAGACAGTCATTCATGATGGCAGAAATACCAATTGACAAAATAATTAAGAATGATAGCATACTACTTGACAGGAAGAAAAGCATCTTCATATTTTTTTTAGAAATTAATACCACTTCTGTAGAGAACAATCTGGCAGTGGTTGTCAGAAATTTAAATGTATATATCCCTTTACCTAGTAATTTCTCTTTGGGGAATTTATTCTGTATAGATACTCAAATATGGGTAAAATGACTTCTGTAGAGAAGTATGGAATTTCACTTGATTTCTAGTAACAGAAAGTAGCAAAATAGTAAATAACTACCCAGAGTGCCTAATAGATTATGACAAATCAATACTAAGAAGCCATAAAAGGGGGATTTGTATATGTATTAATGTGGGATCATCTTTAAGGTATATTGTATAGTGAACATGCAACATGCCCAATAATATCCATCTTATGCTTATAGAATTGATATATGTTTGCACTTGTGAATGCATTAAGTGTTTTTGGAAGTATACCTAAAAGACTAGGAAGTGTTTTGGGAAATACAAATAGGTGCCAGAGGGAGAAAAAGACACCTTTTGCTTTTTATGAGTTTGGGTTCTGTACCATGTAGTAATTTTGAAGTGATTTTGCTATGTGTATTTTACTTGTTGTAGTGGTTTTATGAATTCCTTTCTCATTTTTCGATCAACCTGAATCCTTGGATAAACACTTCAATATCATAATGTTATATAGTTCTGTGTTGGGAATGAAGTATGTCAAAATTTGAAAAAAAAATGGAAAATGCAATCATATCATAATAAATCTTTACCATATAGAATTTATAAATGCTGTTTTCATATTGCCTTCAAACTTTTTTAAAAAAATAAAAGTCATAAAACATTGCATCTTAAATGGAATTCCACTTCCTTCTTTCACATCCAATTTCTCTCCTCTTCCCTCCGGGAAGAGGTCTATATGACTTTGGTAGATTCCTTTTACATCATTTGTTAGCAGTTGACACACCTATGTGGTGGCATCAGATCACACCAATTACCATCAGAATGAACTGAAGATGGAAGGCAAGTTTCTTGGAGTTCAAGTGACTGCGACGTTTGGTTTCTATGGCAACAATATAAATTATAAAGATTCTTGAACTTTTTCTGAGAGCTCTAAGAAACAAATCCAGTGAAAAACAAATTGAGATCAAAGGTGCAACTATCCGGCTGAGAACTTCCATGGAACCAGAATGCCTTGGTGTCAGTCTTGAAGGAACCCCTCATCTCCTCTAGTCACAGGGCAGATAGGGCTGAGTACCAAGCCAAGGACCTGAATGTAAATACTGCTGAGTTTTATGTCAATTAAATTTACGACAATACCAGGTCACTAACTCCAAGGGAAGGACACTGATGTGGAAGCAGTGGAACCTTGAGGCCTGGAATAAGGACATTTGGGCAGATGCTGAGAGCTTTGGTTCCCTGAACATCTTTAAATAGGAAGCCACACTTGTGCCTAAGGAGACTGGCCTTCCATTGACTGAGTGACTCTACATTTAGGCCAGATGTCTCATAACCTGGTGTTGATCCTCCTCAGAACTCAGAGCCTTACCTCATAATAAGAGTTAGACCCTGGGGACTGGGGGTATAGCTCAATGGTAGAGTGCACACATAGCATGCCCAGGGTCCCAGGTTCAATCCCCAGCACACACAAGGAAGTTAGATCCCAAGTAGCCCAGATGCAGAAGCAAAAGCCATCTGCAAGGAGGTAGTCTGTACATTAAAAAGTTGCACACATCATCAGTGTGCATTGGCAGATCCTGGGGAACAAGCATGGCAATGTGTACTAAAGACCTTAAATGAGGGAGGGTTAAATCAAGGCTTGGTCTGGCTAAAATCACTGGCACTCAGCTGGGATTCAGTGAGTTGTCTTGGGAGTGTTAATATCTTTCTAGGTTTGGCTAATTGAGGCCTGGCCTCACCTCAGACTGTATAGTTAATATTTTGAAAGCCCTAAATTCCTTGGCACTTGGTAGAGCCTCACTACTCAAAATGTAGCCTGTGAACCAGCAGCATCTGCATCACTGGGAGAGACATTAAATTGCAGAATCTCAAGGCAAAATCCAGACCTTCTTCTCTTTTTTTAATGTTTTTAGTTGTTGACGGATCTTTTATTTATTTATCTATTTATTTATTTATTTATTTATTTATTTAGTTAGTTAGTTATATGCAGTGCTGAGGATTAATCCCAGGGCCTCACCCATGCCAGGCAAGCACTCCACCACCAGATGTTCTGGATCAGAATGTTAGTAAGATTGCCATATATTCATATGCACATCACACATTAGAATTTGAGAAGCATTGTTTCAGAAGAAGGAACCCCAAACTCAGTGAGATTGCTGAAATGGGGCTGCTATGTGTTACTTTCTTTGGGACTACGCACTATCCATAATGCCTGAGTGATCCCAGAGGATACAATTGCTCCGGAACAATTAAGACATATATTGGTGAGGAGGCCTCTAGCTGGGCTGGGGAGGCTAGTGAGAGGCAGTTTCTAAATTTTCTCCGCATGTTCACTGGCATTTTTATCCTCGTTACCTTAAAATGTATACTACCATATGTAGGATGGGCTTTTTATTATCGCTTTGGTCCAAGTGATTAGGCCTTGGCCAATAGCCTAGGCTTCTACGGACTAATGGAAAGTTCCATAGCTGACTGCTGCCTAGGGTGACCAAGATAGATAGGAAGTCCCTCTGTAGAGCTCTGTTTTAATCCCAGCTTTGTGCTATACAGCGCAGCTTTCTTTGCCATCAGAGTTGATTGGTATACCCAACAGAAAGTAACTCCACCTGAAAGACCCTAAAATAGGGGAAATCCTTTCCCATGTACATGCAGTTACTGTTGCTGTGTGAGACCTGGAGGGGAGGACTTCTCTTTACCTTCCTCTGGTCACCCTGCCTAGCTTGAGGATCTAGAAGTAAAAGAGAAAAAAAAATTGAATTTTCACATTATAGTTGTGGCATTGGAACTGTACCTGCAAGCCAACCCCTGATGGTGAGGCTGACCTGAAAGGACCCATGCAGATGGGTTCCTAGATGATGCCCTTCTGTCTGGGCTTCAGGTGCTTTCTGGGAAAGGAGCAACCACCTAAATTTATGGAGAACATTGAAGAGTATCATTCAAAACAGGTATCAATCTTATAGAAATCAGAGACAGAAAGATTCTCAAATGCCGCAGTCTGGCTGGGCACAATTCAGGAGCCACTTGTCAAAAGAAACAAACTTTATTTTTAGAACACACACACCAAACCACACAGCTCTTCAGGAAAACCTTCAGAGCCCAACTGCCACCACCAGCTTCCCACAAGCCTCTCAACCTCCCCCACTCCTCCTGCTCTTGAGATCAATTGGCTGGGTCGCATGGGAAGAGCCAAAAAAAGTCCCCCAATGAGCAGCTCCGTGGTCTGAAAGGGCGGGGAAACAACCCAATGAGCATCACCGCAGAGGAGCCAATCAATTGGCAGCTAGAAGTTTGCTGGGGCCGCTGTTAGCCAATCATCAGCTGGCAGCTGGAAGTTTGCTGGGGCCCCTTGGGGCTGTGGCTCTCAACACTTAAAGAATAATGATTTTGTTGTAGGGGCCGGGTGTGGTGGCGCATACCTGTAATCCCAGCAGCTCAGGAAGCTGAGGCAGGAGGATCATGAGTTCAAAGTCAGCCTCAGCAAAAGCGAGTTGCTAAGTAACTCAGTGAAACCCTCTTTCTAAATACAAAATAACATTGGGGATGTGGCTCAGTGGTCAAGTGTCCCTGAGTTCAATGCCTGGTACCAAAAAGAAAAAAGAAAAATAATATTTATTTGGGAATAACAAAGTATAGCAGTGGGAGTACTTGTACCATGGCAAACTATGAGCATATTCAAAGAGGTTGAGGGAAGGTGAAGCTTTTAAATACAAAATGAGGATTATATCAAACATTTTGAAATAATAATCTTTGATCACAAATGATTAATAACAAGGACAGCTCCAGTCTGAGGTGGCACAGATGGTGGCTGAGCAGGCATCCTGGCAGAAGTACTTTTCGAATGAGGTTGTGGTGGCCTTGTCAGGTCTCAGGTTCTGGCAGAGTCTTCTGTGGTGGTTACTACCAGGCAAACACGCCTAAGAAGGCTTCCTTCGAAATCTCCCAGCTGCATTTACTTTTTGTTTCTGTTGTTAGGGTTGACACAAGGGACGCCATTTTGACTCAGTCAACTTCGATATCTCCCCCACCCAGGTGTACACCAGGTTAACAGCCCGGATCCAGGAAAGGTTGCACCTAGCCAGCCCTTCTCAAGAGTGCATATCAGTCACCTGAGAGATCTTGTTGCAATGCAGATTCTGAGTCTGTAGATTTGGGATCCAACCATTTTTAGGGGAAAGGAACTATTTTAGACCCTTTTTCCTCACAGTGGGGTATGCAGCCCAGCAGCTGCTGCATTACCTGAAATAATTTCCCACACCTATAATAGAAAGAAGAACTGCTTTTCAAACAGTCATGGGTCAACCAATGGGGGACCAAACTGCAGGAGGTCTAGTTCAGGTGTGCTGGAGCTGTCTGTGTGTTCCAAAGCTGTCACATAGGGCAGCTGTGACAAGTTTCAAGCTAAGGACGTATGCACCATCATCTGGAGCACAGCTTTCTTGTACTCAGAGTGACAATTCCGTGTCCTCACGCAGACCCTTGCAGCCGTGTCCACAGTCGGTCCTATGTACTCAGAGTCTTCATGTCTCTGAACTAGGGGAGTACTATTAGGTCTGGGAAAGGATTTAGGCTGCACCTATGCACCCAGAAATTGAATTCAGTTGTCTTCTCTGGCTCCTAAAATTAGACTACACATCACAATGTCTAGTGCTCCTGCAGGAATCCAAGAGCCTACAGCTACAAGGAACCCATGGGGACTCAGAACACAAGTCCTGACAGAGCAACCCCTAGCCTCAGGACTTCCCTAAGCAGAATTTTGATCAGTTCCTGCCTTGGCATCACCTCAAAATGCCTAGGTCTGGATCCTGGTTCCTTTTGACTGATTCTGACCCATGAAAGTAGGACATCTGCCCCAACCCTCTTGCTTAGCATCCTAGTCCTCTCTGTCCCAGTGTTCCCCAGGCCTTCACAGCCCAGAGTGTCAGTGGAAGCTACCATTGCACATACAGATTCCCAGGCTGGAGAGGAAAGCTCTGGAAGCTACAGACCTGATGGAAGGGATTTTTCTCTCTTCCCATTCTCCCAGTGTCTGGCAAATTCAGAACCTGACCAGAACCTGGTGGGAGAAGGTGGGGCTCTGAGGAGGCCAAGGAGCTGGGACAATTTCCTGAGCACTTAATCTCCTTTGTCCCAACACACCAACTGTTGGAATCTTGGGAGCAGAGAGGCAATCTTATCCCTGGGGCACTGGAGGGTGTTCCTAATGATGCCAGCCCAAAGGCTCGCTACATAGGCACATAGAGGCCAATACTAAGGCATCGGTTTTTGCAAAAAGAATGAGGCTTATTGTGAGGTCAGCCAGCAAGAAGTCAGAGCAGTAAGTTCAGATCTGCCTCTGGGATCAGTTGGGATTAGTGGAATTTATAGAAAGGGAGAAGGTGTTTGTTGGCTGGGTGGCGAGAAGGGGAAAAATTAGGGTTTTGGGCACAGGCCTAGATGGTCATCCTGCCTCTTCACAGGTTGTATATTTCTTTTCCAGGTAGTTATCAAGTTCTGTGGGGTAGCAGGGAAGTTAAGCTTTAAACCTCAAAAAAGTCACTGGCTGATGGGGCTGGCTTTTCTGCATAGGTCCATTTTTGAATAGCTGGTTATAAATTTTCTTTAAGTGGATTCTGGAAAAACAACTTAAGGACTCTGTTACTTAGGAAGTGTATATTAGGGTTTCTTCTGGCCTTTGACATCTTCACTTCCATCCTATGGCCCCAGTGAAACCCGGGGCAGGATTCTGAAGCCAACAGTCTCACTGGACCAAATACCACAGCCTCCCTGGTCTTCTCCAGGTACTTAGAAGAGAATTTCCCTTTTTTTAAGGAGTTAAATATATTCTTTAATTTAGGGTTAAGATAAATTGAGCAAAGTTGATGTGTAAAGAGCTTACAGAGACCCCACTCCTGTCTGGAACTTGTTGCCCCACAGGGACCATAGTTCTTCCTTGGGTAACAGAGGGGACACTGCCATCCCTGCCCAGGAAATAGTACCAATGTGTGTCCCAGAGCTCAGATTTATGCCTCAGCCCAGCTTGCAGCCTGCCCCAAATGAAGTCTGTGGGTTCCCATGGATTCAGCAAAGAGAGGATTCCAATTAAGATCTGGTCTGAGAAGCCTGAGAGGAAGTGGCTGCTGGGATTTGCATTGGAGAAGAAACTGTCTTGGTTCTTCTCTGCCTTGCTCCTGTCCATGGAGACCTGTGACCAAGTTCTTCTTCTTCGAGAAGATTCTCCTGGCCTCAGTGCCCTGTCGACCTGCCCACCTGCCCATGCTGCTGGGCTGGCCCCGTCCAAAGGCCAAGGCTGAAGATAGTCAGGGGGACTGATGGGCTGTAGCAGTTCAAAATGTGGATGCCGATGCCTACCCAGGACTAGCTCCCCCTCTCCTTTCCAAAGCATTTCTTTTTTCTACATTTTGTTACATCACCAGATTCCCTCCAAGTTATGTGAACAGATTTAAACAGATGTCAAAGTGATATCGATTTAGTATGGATTTGTAAGAATGAACCCTTCATACTGCCCAACCTGCATCCCTAAAATATCCACCAGCCTTACAAAAGAGTGGTTAGCACTTTTGAAGCTGCTCTGGAACAGAAAAGGGAAGTAGCTCTTTATTCTAATGCCCTGCATGTCACTTAGCATGAAGTGCTTTTCTGCCTCTAGTGAGAAAATCATATCATGTTCCTCCTTCACTCTATTGAGATGGAGGATCACATTGATTTTCACATATTAAATCTTTCATTCTCAGATAAATGTATGTGTGTATGTATTTTCCCCTTGATACAATTATGTATAGCATTTCTGGGACCAGTGATAAAAAACACATTTGCTACACTGCACTTGATTTGCTAATGTTTAGTGAAGAATTTTGCACCCATGTTTATTAGAGTGGCCTAATGTTCATGTGAAATAAGGAATGTCCTTTTTCAGTACCCTGGAGAATTTTGTGTAAGAATGAAATTATTTGCTCCTTAGACGTTTGATAAAACTTGCTGGTGAAACCATTTGAGCCTAATGATTTCTGTGTGAAGAGATTTTTAAGTTCCCATTGGAAGTATGGTCTAGAACTGGGGACCCACATTCTGGAATCCCGTTATCACCCCACATTTCCGAAAGGAAGTGTATGCCTGGGCAGAACATGGACTCCTTCCTACCTGGATTGACCTAGCTACTCCACTGGTGCATGTTCCTCCTGCTGATAACAAGCTGACACAGAGTCCTGGAGATGGCAGAGTTGCTCACAAACACTAGCAGAAACATGGTGGTTCACAGGAGTAAATACAAATTCCAAATGTAAATGTTCTTTCCCTATTCATAAAGCTTCTGCTACTATCACCACTCATGGATTCATAGGATGCCTTGTTTATTGCCATAAAACTTTAGCTCCAAACAAGGAACTCATCTTACTGCAATGGTACACCAAGATGCAGGTTGCTAGGGTTGACAAGGGACTCCAGGAAAGTGGGGAGCTGAAGCTCCAAACCTCAATGTTTGTGTTCCAAAAAAAGAGAAATTACAGACTCAAAAAGCCATGCAGGAGAGCTTCATTATAAGTAAAAGTAGAGTAAGGCTCAAACAAAGAGCACTCCTGAGTGGGTCTTCTCCCAGCTGAGAACGACAAATGGAACAATGCTGTCTCCAAATGGATTGGTGTTTTAGGGGTGCCCTGAGAGCTGGGGTCCACCTTCAGCACTATTTGACAATCAGGGTTCAACTCCTTCATGTCAGGTGGTAGAGTTTTGGGCTCTAGTTGGTCCTTTCCAGAACTGTCATGGTGTCCACCTAGGGAGGGGAGTGTTATTTATGAGTCAATCCTATGTTAATGTGAGAATTGGGACACCTGTGTCCATCAATTCTAGCTTTACAATGACCTCAACTGACCCTGTCAAGAGTTAGGAATAGCCCCCATTAAACCTTTGATGTATTTCTTATTTGGCTCCTTTTGTTTTCTCTTTATTTGTATACTTGTTGTTTTCCTGCATTATCTGAGTACCCACTTGCCTTAAAATTAATTTAAAGAAAACCTTAAAAGTAACTTAAGGAAAACCCATGACCTTGCCCTGATATTGGCTTGCATTTCATTTCTCACAATTCACTGCTACTTAACATCTCTCACCCTTTGAAACTGGCAGGCTGCATGGCAGATGAACAGGAGTGCCCCTGCCTTCCACAGGGACCACACAGGAAAGCAGGTAGAGGGCAGTCACATAGGCAGCTTTGGCAGGGTGCGCCACTCCTCAGCTATAAACCAGCCAGACTTCGTTAAACTTCATAAATTTCATCATGGATCTTCAACAGCCCCATGGCGCATTGGACAAATATTCTCACAGATGAGAGATTAAAGCAGAGCACAGCAGTCAAGGTGCCCCAACATGAGAAAGTAAGGGGGAAGGAATGCAGGTCCCACCCCCCTGGGTCAGGGCTCCTATCTACTAGGTGGCAAAGAACCAGGCACACATGGGCAATTCCCTGGTCAGGCACCACGCTGTGGCTTCACCAGACTGAGGTTCTAATGGAGTTGGTGTCTGCTGGAAAGCTTTAATTCAACAAGTTAGCTTTAACAGGAAAGCAAAAATTCTAATCACCAAAATATCCCCTTTACTAACAATGTTACTGTACAAAATTCTGATTTATTTTCAGATTTAAAAAAATGTAATCACATCATTAAATATGATTACAGCATAATATTAGAAACAACCCCAAATGCAAACATGACATTCAATTTCTCACAAAACATGTTTATTAAGATGTATCATTTCTATACTTTACAGGGTATATCATAGCAATTCAATATATGTATACAAGTTTCATCATGCAACACTGAATCTCCCCCCAGGAGGTCACTATAGTGTAATCTCCCTTTAGTTTTTTGTGATTAATATCTTTGGATAGAATTCATACTGTGGCAGAGCCAGAGAGACTGTCTCTGAGTGTCCTTCAAGAATGGGGACATTCTAGCATTTCAAGCAGGTATTGATGTAGGACAGAGGAGGCTGGACACTTGAGAAATGTGCAGGAACAAGGTTTATTTAAGCTGGTGTAATCCAGAGGGGCTAATGCCAAAAAATCCCTGGACCCCAGGTATGGAAGTTCTCTGGGATTTCTACTCAGTGAATGGTTACACAACACAATGGCTAACATAATAGTTACTTTTTCTTCCATGTTCTTAGATTGGACAGAGGTTTCACAAGATTTTACTAAGAAAAGAGAAAGAGTAACTTTTGTACATCAACAAGTTTGATTGCTGACATAACTTTTTTTTAAGTTGTAGATGGGCACAATACCTTATTTTATTTTTATGTGGTGTAAGAATCAAACCCAGTGCCTCACACCTGCTAAGTAAGTGTTCTAACACTGAGCCACAACCCCAGCCCTGCAGACCTAACTTTTACAAGAAAGAGAAACCTGACCTTTACAATAAAGAGGAGCTAAACCACAATGAGCTCTCTAGAAATCCTGTTGACTTCAAAAAAAAAAAAATCTTGTTTACTAGGAGAAAGGCTTATATATTACAATTAAGGTGGGGATCTTTTGGACACTACATCATTTGGAGTATTTGGAGTATTTGTGATACATCGTTACCCCCTCTATGCTCATTATTTAACCCTTTAAATCAAAAAACATCATCTTCTAGGCTTAAAATTTTATATAATGCCATAATCTTAATTTCTCCCTCCATGTTTCCCTCCTCCCGCCCCCCCTCTCTCTCTAACAGCTGCTTCTATAGTTGACCCAATAGTTTCATTGTAAAGGGGAGACAAATATGAAAGCAATAAACAATAGCATAATCCATACTATGTCAATTAAACTTTTCAATCCACCAAGAATAGAAAAACCATCCTCCAAAGAGTGAGCTTGGTTCCCAAGCCTTAATGCCCTTTCAGGTTTGAACTAGTACATGTGGTAGTTGTTTTTTTTTTTTTTTTTTTTTCAATTTAATTAATAAGTTTAAATTTTATATAAGAAAAGTATACATATTTTTATGACCATTAAAGTGTCTAAACTTCCTTTTAAGCCTTAGACCTTTATGAATTTTTTTCAATTAGTTATATATAACAGCAGAATGCATTTTGACTATTAAACACAAATGGAGGCAACTTTTCATTTCTCTGGTTAGACACAGTGCACAGTCACCCCATTCCTGCAATCATACATGTACATAGATTAATACAATCCACCTCATTCCACCATCCTTCCCACTCCCATATCCCCTCCCCTCCCACACTCCCCTCTGCCCAATCCAAAGTCCCTCCCATCTTCCCTTGCCCCGCCCCCCATTATGGGTTAGCTGTGTGTTTGGTGGTTGTCAGTCCTGTAGTAAAGACCAAGGAAAGGACTGTGTATATGACAGAAGTAAGGGGTGGCAATGCACCACAGTATGAGAGCCCTCTTACAGGATGAAACAGTCCATTTGTCCTGTTGCTTAGTTTATTTTCCTCCTTGCATTGATCAGCCAGCCCTCAAGTGGCTGAAGCAGGGCTACTGTTTCATCAACTTTGGTGTGTGCAGGCTAGCCAGCTTCCAGGGTGACCAGAGCAGGGCAAGTGTCCTTCTGATCCTCAAGCTTCTCTGGTGTTTCCTTCTTCCTGATGGTCAGCTGAAGGGGAGCAAAAGAATGTATATGAGATTCTATTACAGACAGTCTAAAAACAAACCAAAAAGAACAAAATATTACATAATACATTATGTATATGTGTGCGAGTATATATATGTGTATGTGTGTGTGTGTGTGTTTGGTGTGTATGTGTGTGTGTGTGTTTTGGTATCATTTGGTGATACTGTAAAGAGGAGTAAAAAAGTTGTGGACACTGCTCCCTGTGTGTGCGGCAGAGGTGGGGGATATCCTGGAAGGTTTGAACTACATAGATTTATCTCAATGTAACATTAAACAAATTTGAAAACAGCTTTTAATTCCATGAGCCTGACCCAACATTTCATGCTTTGGTTTATGACCTTCCATATATTATTATTTCCTCTAAAAACATGATGTAAATTTCAACTCCCTACCTCACAGGTCAGTTGTCATCCAAAGGTGCACTTCTAGGTGTGTCACCTTTAGTCTGAGAATATATTTCTGCATGGAAATATTGCTGAATGCCTACCTGGCTCCCAAGGTGAGGTAGTGCAGAACAACTTGATTTGCCCATGGCTTATTGTCGGGAGCTGCCTTGGATGCAGACGCCTTTAAGCCCTGATGCACCGGGTTCTGAACAATTATTGCATTCAGTCTGGCAGGGCAGTGCCAGGTTGCAGTAATGTGGGCGTCACCCCAGCTCAGATAACAAGGCATGGCTCCAGGTGTAGGCATCACCCACTGGGGTTGAGTTACACTCATCTGTTCCCTTGTATTCCGACCCCTTTGCCCTTTTTGGGATAAAATGTTCTATGGAAACTCCCCTTGTGTGTCTCCTATGTAACAATAAAGAATTCCAGTGGCTCTATGTCTTTCCATGGGCCCTTATGTTCACAGAGCCATCCCCGGATTATTGAAAAGGTACTTCTGTGTGGTTGTGTGCCTTCTTTGTCATTTTCTTAAGTTATTGGAATAGTCAGATTTATGAACCACGCATGAGGTCTCCAGCTATTACAGATGGTGATAGCTTATCATTCTCACCATCATTGTTTTACCAGATGCAAAACCAAGGTTGTACCTAGTTCTGGACCCTGGACAAGGTCACCCAGTTAAAAGGGATGTGAATTCAGCTCTACCAACTCTGATGCCTTTGCCTCTCCCCACACTACCCTTTGCAAGACAAAACTAGGTAACATATTTTTCCTTTCTTGATAATCTCATGGAAAAAGTCAATGTCAGGCTAAGTTTGGTAGATCTAGGAGGGTATTTTCCCAAGAGGGGGCTTTTCCCCTAGTCCAGGTGGGTGGAGACTGTCCAGTCTGGCTCATACCACTGCCCAGAACCCAAGAGCCCAGATGGCTTTCTCTGGAATCCAGAGTCCCCTTCAGAGAGGAGTGTGAGGGTGAGTTAGGAAGCTGCTTCCAGGCTGGACTCCCAGAGCAGCCAGAGATCCCTCTCCAGCTTGCCCCACAGGGTCAAGGTCCAGAGGAGGCCAGTAGCTCCACCCTTGCCCCCTCACCAGCAGGCTGGACCCACCTAGCCCCGCCCACTGCCTGTTGTGAGGACTGCAACCTTTGTTTAAAGTACTCACTTGTTTTCCTTGGATGAGTTCCCTGAGTCAGCACGACACCTGCTCAAGGGCCCAGAAGGACTGGTGGGTGGTCCTGGGGGAGGAAAGGCAGGAAGCAACCGGTGGGCACTGATGAGGCGACTGCGATGGAGACTGCCCAACTTCCCAGCTTCTGTGGTCTTGGGCAGTACAGCAGCATCTTTGGGATGGAATCACTGAAGAGGCCTCATGGAGTGGTAGCATCTGGTGGCAGCAGCAGCAACATGTAGCTGCTTCAGGCGTAGGGCATCAGGCAAGGGAGGTCCGGAGTTGAGAGTTGGCGTGGGGGTGGCAACAGCTGAGGTGTTGGCATCCAGCTGCAGTTTGGGAGATCCCTTGCTGCATACTCACAGTGGCGGTGGCAGCAGAAGAGTCCAGAAGCTGCTGTGGTGACAACAGAGGGATGTTGCCATGATCATTTCTGTCCTGCAGTGCCACAGGAGTCTGGCTGCAGTGGGTGAAGTGGGCATCCAGTGCTGCGTATCGCTGTCATGCGTCCATGATGGAGTCTGGTGGTGGCAGCAACAACATGCAGCTTCATCCGGGAGCCGGCATGGGGCACTGGAGTAAGGCATCATGGCGGGGGGTGAAGGGCATTGATGTTGGGCCCTTGGTGGGCAGCATCATAGTCCAGCTGGGGTTTGGGAGTTTGGTTGCTGCACGGAGGCGGCAGCACCAGTAGAGTCTGGAAACGGGGCTGAGGACACAGAGGCGTCCAGTGGTGAGCATCTTCATCCTGCTGGGGTAACAGGAATCCTGCTGCAGTGGCATCTGGCGACCATGTGGGGAGTCCGATGGCTACAGTGAAGAGCTCCAGGCTGGCGGCGGCAGCGAGGGCGCAGGGCAGTGAGCCTCAGAGTGGAAGGGTGACGAGAGGCTGGAATGGCCTCTGCAGTGGCTGTTCCAGGCCCTGGGTCTTGGTCCTGGCTGAGCGGCCTGTTCAGGAAGCAGCACGAAAGGGGGTGGCAATACCCAGGCAGCTGCTGAGGACCTTAGGCTGCCCACACCTGCCTCGCCTGGCACTGGCCATGAGCCCGCCGGGTGGCTGCTCGCCCCATCCCCGATGTGGCCTCTGCAGGGGAACTAGGCCATCTGCCAGGTGAGGCAGCCTTGGGAGAGGACCCCCACCTTCCTAAGAGACATCCCACCTGGGCTGTGGGGGGAGAGAGCAGAGGAACTAGGACCTCTTCATCCTCAAAGTGCATTTCTGATTGGAAGCATTTCCTCTCAGAACTGGAACAGGACAAGGATGCCCTCTCTCACCTTCTACTCTACATAGTCCCTGATACTCTAGCCAGAGTTTAAACTATACTGCTGTTTAAACTCCACTACAGCTTAGACTACATGACAGAGCTGTAGATGAAAGAAATTAAAGGGATAGGAATAGGGGAAGAAGAACTCAAACTATCCCTATTTGCTGATGACATGATTCTACACATAGAGGATCCAAAAAAACTCCACCAGAAAACGTCTAATATTAACAAATTCAGCAATGTCACAGGATATGAAATCAATATCCATAAATCAAATGCATTTCTATCTATTAGTGATGAACCCTCTGAAAGAGAAATTAGGAAAACTATCCCATTCACAATAGCCTCAAAAATGAAATATTTGGGTATAAATTTAACAAAAGAGATGAAAGACCTATACAATGAAAACTAAAGAAAGAAATTGAAAAGACTTTCAAAGATGGTGGACCAGAGGGAAGCAGCATCTGTGTTGCTCTGTGATCCAGATCTCTCCTAGTAGGAATTCTGCATCTCTTGAGAGTGTTAGAGGCCCCTGTACAGCTTCTCTCTACAGAAATGACCAGCGCTGTGACCTTGCTCAGGAATCCGGGCCTCAGTGTCCGAGCAGGACCCAAAGCCAAAGTTGCAGTTCACTTAAGACTCGGCCAGCGCCTTAGCAGAACCACCTACCAACACATCTGCAGACCACCGAGACTCTGCTCCACTCCCACGCAGGTCACTCAGCTGCTACCTCCCCACAGCACAAGGCCATCGGTTCCCCTGACATCACCAGACACCCCGGCTCTGGAAGCACACCGACTACATCTTGGAAAGCATTCCTTGCCATTTTGAGGTGGGCGTGGCTATCGGATCCCTCCCCTTTTGAGCAGGTACCTGATTCCAATTCCTCCCTCATGGAATTAATATTGTCAAAATGGCCACACTATCAAAAACCTTATACAGATTTAATGTGATTCCAATTAAAATCCCAATAACATTCCTCATAGAAATAGAAAAAGTAATCATGAAATTCATTTGGAAAAATAGACACAGAGAAATCCTTATTGACAAAGCAATCCTTAGCAAGAAGAGTGAAGTAGGAGACATCACAATATCAAACCTTAAACTACTACAGATCTGTAGTAACAAAAACGGCATGCTATTGGCACCAAAATACACATGTAGACCAATGGTCCAAAATAGAAGATACAGAGAAAAACCCACATAAATGTAGTTATCTCATTCTTGCCAAAGGTGCCGAAAACATACGTTAGCTAAACGATAGCCTCTTCAACAATGGTGCTGGGGAAACTGTAAATCCATATGTAGCAGACTGAAATTAAACCACGATCTCTCACCTTGCACAAAACTCAAAGTAGATCAAGGACCTAGGAATTAGACCAGAGACCCTGTACTTAAGAAATAAAATCAAGAATTAATAATGGGATGGATTCAAACTTAAAAGCTTCTGCTCAGCAAAGGAAACAATAATATGAAGAGAGAGCTCACAGAGTGGGAGAACATCTTTACTACACGCACATTAGATAAAACACTAATTTCCAGGATATATAAAAAACTCAAAAACTTCAACACCCAAAGAATAAATAACCCAATCAATAAATGGGCTAAGGAAATGGACAGACGCTTCACAGAAGAAGATACACAGTCGATCAACAAATATATGAAAATATGTTCAACTTCACCAGAAATTAGAGAAATGCAAATCAAAAGTACTCTAAGACCATCTTACTCCAGCCAGAATGGCAGTTAACAAGAATACAAGCAACAGTAAGTGTTGGTGAGGATGTGGGGGGGAAAGGTATACTCATACATTGCTAGTGGCATTGCAAATTGGTGCAAACACTCTGGAAAGCAGTATGGAGCTTCCTCAAAAAACATGGAATGGAACCTCCATTTGACCCAGAAATTCCACTCCTCAATCTATACCCAAAAGACTTAAAATCAGCATACTAGAGTGATGCAGCCACATCAATGTTTATAGCAGCTCAAGTCACAGTAGGTAAACTGTGGAACCAACCTAGAAGTCCTTCAAGAGCTAAACTGATAAAGAAAATGTGGTATATGTGCACAATGGAATCTTAGCTTTAAAAGAGAATAAAATTATGACACTTGCAGGTAAGTGGATGGAGTTGGAGAATATTATGTAAGTGAAAAAAGCTAATCCTCAAAAACAACAGGCTGAATGTTCTCCCTGAGAAGTGGATGCTGATCCATAATGAGGGGGGCAAGGGAAGAATGGAGGAACTTGGGGCAAAGGGGAAGGATAGGAGGGACGGGCATGGGGTAGGAAAGAGGGTGGAATGAGAGGGATATCATTACTCTAGGTACATGCAGGACTGCACATATGGTGCAACTCTACATCGTGTTCTACCAGAGAAATGAAAAGCTGTGCTCCATTTCTGTACAATGAACCAAAGTGAATTCTGCTGTTATGTACAACTAATTAGAGCTAATTAATTTTTTTAAAGTACATTTCTGTGTCTAAGGGTGGCAGAAGACCAAGACCAAGGACGGCACGTCTTGGGGTTCCCTCTGCCATCTATGCCCTCCACTCTTGTCCCGCCCCAGGGATGCGCTTTGAGGGGGAGGATTTGTAGCCCCACCCCCCACTGCCTCTGCTCTCAGTGGCCACAGCCCAGGAGAGATGTCGCTGGGGAGGGTGGGTGTCCTCTCCAAAGGCTGCCCCGGCTGGCAGCGGGCCTACTCCCCCCGCAGAGGCCGCAACCCAGGGAGGGGCAGGGCGAACCCGGGGTGGGGCGAGCTGCCACCCGGGGGGCTCAGGGCCGGTGCCAGGCGCCACCTGCGTGCGCAGCATAAGGTCCTCAGAGGCTGTGTGGGTACCGCCGCCTGCCGTGTCCTGCTTCCTGAGCAGGCAGGCCCTGCCAGGAGCAAGACAAGTGGCCTGGGGAAGCCACAGCACAGGGCACCCCATCCTCTGGTCGCCCTCTGACTCTGAGGCCCGCTGCCCTACGCTGTCACTGTCGCCACAGCCAGCGCTCCACACTGTGGCCACTGGAGTCCCGACCTGGCCACCAGCAATGCTGCCAACACCTCCACTGCACTGGAAGCAGACTCCCGCCACCGCCAATGGATGAGGATGCTCCTATTTGGACGCCTATTTCCATGCAGCCACCGATTCAACTGGACTCCCCAAAGGGCCTTAGGGCGCCCAGGCTCCCTGATGAATGCCCTGCCCGCAGAGGGATGCCGCTGGTTGCTGGGAACCTCCAATGTGGAACCCTAATGTGGAACGTTGAGGATGACTGCTGTTCGCTTCCACCCTGCAACTGGACTCCTCCATAGGTGGCGCCTACACCTCCAGGCTTGGGGAGGGTGTGGGCACCCCATTTTATCTGTGCCACCTGTTCATCCTGCCAGGGGATTAATTCACTAATTGGCTTTAGGCTCTCATAACAGGATCATTTCCCCTGTAAACCTTCTTGCATTGTCTCCCCCATGAGCTTTTGAGGGACACCAAGAAACTCAACCATATCGCGTCTTCATCAGATAGCTTAGCAAGATCTTCTTCATGACTTGCTGTAGCTTCTACATCAGCACTTGCTGCTTCACCCTGCACTTGTCTTATATGGAGATGGGCCGCTTGCCTCCAACATCATGAACCAAATTCTGCCACCTTCAGACTTCTTCTGGAGCTTTCTCCCTTCTCTTGGCATCAGACAAATCTAATGTTTTGGCCTTATCTGGATGCAGTTTTGGCTTAAGGGAACGTGGCTTGTTTCATCTGTTCTCCAGACTATGAAAACTTTATCCCTATCAGCTGTTTTGCTTTCTTATCATTCACATATGCCCTGGAGCAGCACTTTAATTTTCTTTATGAACATTTCCCTTGCATTCTCATTGGGACTAACTATTCAAGAGGCACAGCTTCTTTTTTTTTCTTTTCTTTCTTTCTTTTTTAAACAGTTTTAGATCAACAGCATGCCTTTCTTTGTTTAGTTGTTTTTTTTTTTTTTTTTTTTTTTTTTTTTTTTTTGTAGTGCTAAGGATTGAACTCAGTGCCTCATACATTCTAGGCAAGCACTCTGCCACTGAGCTACAGCCCAGCCCAAGGCACAGCTTTCTATTTGGAATGCATAACATGGAACTCTTCCTTCTATTCCAACTGTTCAGTCCATTACAGAGTAATTAACTGGTCTAACTTCAATATTGTTTCTTAGGGAATGAGAAGAAGGTGAGTCATGATCTGTGGAGCAATAAGAAGACACATATTAAGTTTGCTGTCTTATATGAACAGGGTTTGTAGTGTCACATGACATCTAACCTAGTTAACGTCACAGGACACAGTAGGGGATAAAATGCCCTGAAATCCTCACCACCCTTTAGGCAGTCATCTCTGCTCCATGCACAGGGGCCCCACAGGTCCCCTGTGCTCTAAGGGGGCTCCATCTTCAGCTATTCAGTGCTGGGGGTGGCACAGACTCAAAGACAGTTGGAGGATGTAGCAGGGAGGGGTGGTGTCTCCCTGCCAGACCTGGCTCTTTCCATGGTGTGGCCCAACCTTCTTTTCCTGCTGAATCCTGTCCCCCTCCATCCCTGCACCCCCAGCTGCTCACAGGTCTTTCCTCTGCCTGACCCACACACTTCCGCTGCCTGGCCTTGCTCATGCAGTCCCCTCACTTGATCCCCTCCCTCTCCTATTGGTCTCCCCCTCTGCACGAATTCCCCAGCCACACCCATCTCTTCATTCTTCTCTGAGCCCCCCACCCCAACTTGATGGGTCCCCCCCTTCCAAGCTCCCCGCATCTGGCCTCCCCTGCAGGGTTCTGCACACGAGGCTCTGGAGCCAGATTTCCAGAATTCCAGTCCCAGCTCTTCCAGGCAGGACCTTGACTAACTCATAATTCATGTCCTTTCCCAGAGCCTCACCTTTACCACCAGGGAAATGGGTGATATGATTCCCTCTGTAAATATATGCAGCCTGGTTCATGGAGGTATTGATGCTCCGAGGTGGAATTCAGGGTTCCTGTAAGGGGGCGCCTTTTGGCACTTAAAGGAGTGGCCCTCGTGGCTCCAAGAACAGAGTTGGTTTTTGTCCCCTGTAAAGTGACCACTATAGGGATGGTCTAGTTAGTGGCGCTGAATATGTCGAAGCCCCATTTACCCTGTAAATGCTGTCTCATGCTTCTCTTTCCTTTACTTGGGGAGGAGATGAACAGAACCCCAAAGACAGACATGAGATCCGGGAGCTAGTTTGGGCTCCCAGGTTCCTGGATTGCATGGGGACAAACTTACAAGTCAAGGTGGCTTTTCTGAAGGTGGTGATGGTTCCTCCCAGGAGAGCTTCAGGGGTTCTGCACGGTCAGGCTTTGGGGGATGGCATGAATTGCACAAACATCAGTGGTTGCTTACCCTGGTTTGTATTTTGCCTTCTCTCCCTTGGTCCTCATGGTGGTGCTCTGCCTAGGGGCAGGCCCTGGAGCTGTTCTATCCCAAACTTGCCCCATGGTGTTCTCTGGTTTCGGGGGTCCCTCTACTTTTTTAGCAGATGCCCATTTCTGCCATGGGAGATGGAAGAACTGGGGACAAATCTGTCCTCCAAGTTGCAATTGAGGCAACTGACACTGGCAGCAATAAGGGGGATGAATCTTGGTTGTCCCATGCTGACTGGGGCTGCCTGTTCTTGGGACAAACACTGTTCACAGTCCCTGGCCTCTGAGTAGCAGCTGCAGAGGCTGATGGACTAGTTGCTCCAGTGGACTTGCAGCCTGGCTGCCAGCAGAATGTGTGTGGGTGCTGGCACGGGCCCCCACGGTGGGATTTCTACGTCTGTCAGCACCAAGGGCTGAGTGGGTTGGGCTGCCCAGGATGGGGGGCCTGCTATCAATGGTGGGAATGGAGCTACCCCTGGACCTGGAGCTCCCAGGTGTCCAAACTACTGACAGCTGGCAGAGGTAGGGGCTCTGGGATCCTTCCTGTCAGAAACCCCAGGTGGGATGGTGGCTCCAGGGATGAGGGGCTTCTTCCCTCGGGGAGCGTGTTTAGGTACCTTTCAAGACGGCAGACTGAGGAATCAGACCAGAGACTCTGCGTCTAATAGAAGATAAAGTTGGTCCTCATCTTCATCTCGTGGGGGCAGGCCCCAAATTCCTTCATAAGACTCCTATAGCACAAGAGTTAAAACCAAGAATCAACAAATGGGACGAATTCAAACTGAAAAAGTTTTTTCTCAGCAAGAGAAATAATATGCGAGGTGAATAGGGAGCCTACATCCTGGGAACCAATTTTTACCCCTCAAACATCAGATAGAGCTCTAATCTCTAGAGTGTACAAAGAACTCAAAAAGTTAAACAACAAAAAAGCAGATAACCCAATCAACAAATGGGCCAAGGACTTGGACAGAAACTTCTCAGAAGAGGACATACAATCAATTAACAAATACATGAAAAAATGCTCACCATCTCTAGCAATCAGAGAAATGCAAATCAAAACCACCCTAAAATACCATCTCACTCCAGTCAGAAAGGCAGCCATTATGAAGTCAAACAACAATAAGTGCTGGCGAGGATGGGGGGGGGGGGGGAAGGTACACTCATACATTGCTGGTGGGACTGCAAATTGGTGCAGCCAATTTGGAAAGCAGTATGGAGATTCCTTGGAAAGCTGGGAATGGAACCACCATTTGACCCAGCTATTCTTCTTGGATTATACCCAAAAGACCTAAGAAGAGCATACTACAGGGACACAGCCACATCAATGTTTACAGCAGCACAATTCACAACAGCTAGAATGTGGAACCAACCTAGATGCCCTTTAATAGATGAATGGATTAAAAAATGTGGCATTTATACACAATGAAATATTACTCAGCACTAAAAAGTAACAAGATCATGGCATTTGCAGGGAAATGGATGGCAAAGAAGGCCCAGTGTGAGAAGGTGGCTGTAGGCAGAGCGGGACAGCCATTGCCAAGGAAGAAATGCTCATCCATGGGGAATACGGGTAGGCCACAGAAATGAAAGTTTCCTTTGCCGTCACATCAATAGGGGGACCTCTGAGGCTGCCACCACTTCTGGAACTGGCCTGTCCAGTCACCACTGAGGACCTCAACTGGGAGAAACAGAAAGCTCCGCAGCACATCCACTGCCTTCTGATGGGTGCGTCCCAGGCCATCTGGGACAGTTATACCATGCCCCCCAACCCCAGCCCATGTGTGGGCCCCTCTACCTGGGAAGGGGCCAAGCCTCTGGCATCAGTGGGCCTCAGCCAGACCTTGCCTTACCACCCCAGCACTGCCTCCCCGCCCAAAGTGGGTGGGCGCTGCTCTCTCCTCCCAGAGACACCCTCCTACCTCCAAACTTTGTGTCCCCCTCTTCCACAGCCTGCCAACTCTTCCTTGGCCCTTCCTCCCAGGCCCTCTCCCAGCACCTTGGCAGGCTTGGCTCTGCAGCCAGGGGCTCCCTTGGGGGCCACCCTCATGAACACCATTATGACTTCAAAGTCCCCGTTCCCCCACATCTGGGGCCTCCATCTGACTCCAGTAGGAACTTCCTACTCTCTCACCAGGGCCCAAAGCCCAACAGTACTCACAGGGCCTCAGCAGTAGACAGCTCCAGTCTGCCACCTTTTTTTTAAATTTTTACTTATTTTTTTTAGTCATACATGACAGAATGTGTGTGGGTGCTGGCATGGGCCCCCACGGTGGGATTTCTACGTCTGTCAGCACCAAGGGCTGAGTGGGTTGGGCTGCCCAGGATGGGGGGCCTGCTATCAATGGTGGGAATGGAGCTACCCCTGGACCTGGAGCTCCCAGGTGTCCAAACTACTGACAGCTGGCAGAGGTAGGGGCTCTGGGATCCTTCCTGTCAGAAACCCCAGGTGGGATGGTGGCTCCAGGGATGAGGGGCTTCTTCCCTCGGGGAGCGTGTTTAGGTACCTTTCAAGACGGCAGACTGAGGAATCAGACCAGAGACTCTGCATCTAATAGAAGATAAAGTTGGTCCTCATCTTCATCTCGTGGGGGCAGGCCCCAAATTCCTTAATAAGACTCCTATAGCACAAGAGTTAAAACCAAGAATCAACAAATGGGACGAATTCAAACTGAAAAAGTTTTTTCTCAGCAAGAGAAATAATATGCGAGGTGAATAGGGAGCCTACATCCTGGGAACCAATTTTTACCCCTCAAACATCAGATAGAGCTCTAATCTCTAGAGTGTACAAAGAACTCAAAAAGTTAAACAACAAAAAAGCAGATAACCCAATCAACAAATGGGCCAAGGACTTGGACAGAAACTTCTCAGAAGAGGACATACAATCAATTAACAAATACATGAAAAAATGCTCACCATCTCTAGCAATCAGAGAAATGCAAATCAAAACCACCCTAAGATACCATCTCACTCCAGTCAGAAAGGCAGCCATTATGAAGTCAAACAACAATAAGTGCTGGCGAGGATGGGGTTGGTGGAGGTACACTCATACATTGCTGGTGGGACTGCAAATTGGTGCAGCCAATTTGGAAAGCAGTATGGAGATTCCTTGGAAAGCTGGGAATGGAACCACCATTTGACCCAGCTATTCTCCTTCTTGGATTATACCCAAAAGACCTAAGAAGAGCATACTACAGGGACACAGCCACATCAATGTTTACAGCAGCACAATTCACAACAGCTAGAATGTGGAACCAACCTAGATGCCCTTTAATAGATGAATGGATTAAAAAATGTGGCATTTATACACAATGAAATATTACTCAGCACTAAAAAGTAACAAGATCATGGCATTTGCAGGGAAATGGATGGCAAAGAAGGCCCAGTGTGAGAAGGTGGCTGTAGGCAGAGCGGGACAGCCATTGCCAAGGAAGAAATGCTCATCCATGGGGAATACGGGTAGGCCACAGAAATGAAAGTTTCCTTTGCCGTCACATCAATAGGGGGACCTCTGAGGCTGCCACCACTTCTGGAACTGGCCTGTCCAGTCACCACTGAGGACCTCAACTGGGAGAAACAGAAAGCTCCGCAGCACATCCACTGCCTTCTGATGGGTGCGTCCCAGGCCATCTGGGACAGCTATACCATGCCCCCCAACCCCAGCCCATGTGTGGGCCCCTCTACCTGGGAAGGGGCCAAGCCTCTGGCATCAGTGGGCCTCAGCCAGACCTTGCCTTACCACCCCAGCACTGTCTCCCCGCCCAAAGTGGGTGGGCGCTGCTCTCTCCTCCCAGAGACACCCTCCTACCTCCAAACTTTGTGTCCCCCTCTTCCACAGCCTGCCAACTGTTCCTTGGCCCTTCCTCCCAGGCCCTCTCCCAGCACCTTGGCAGGCTTGGCTCTGCAGCCAGGGGCTCCCTTGGGGGCCACCCTCATGAACACCATTATGACTTCACAGTCCCCCTTCCCCCACATCTGGGGCCTCCATCTGACTCCAGTAGGAACTTCCTACTCTCTCACCAGGGCCCAAAGCCCAACAGTACTCACAGGGCCTCAGCAGTAGACAGCTCCAGTCTGCCACCTTTTTTTTTAAAATTTTTACTTATTTTTTTTAGTCATACATGACAGAATGTGTGTGGGTGCTGGCACGGGCCCCCATGGTGGGATTGCTACATCTGTCAGCACCAAGGGCTGAGTGGGTTGGGCTGCCTAGGCTGGGGGGCCTGATATCAATGGTGGGAATGGAGCTACCCCTGGACCTGGAGCTCAAAGGTGTCCAAACTACTGACAGCTGGCAGAGGTGGGGGCTCTGGGCTTCTTCCTGTCAGGAACCCCAGGTGGGATGGTGGCTCCAGGGATGAGGGGCTTCTTCCCTCGGGGAGCGTGTTTAGGTACCTTTTAAGACGGCAGACTGAGGAATCAGACCAGAGACTCTGCATCTAATAGAAGATAAAGTTGGTCCTCATCTTCATCTCGTGGGGGCAGGCCCCAAATTCCTTAATAAGACTCCTATAGCACAAGAGTTAAAACCAAGAATCAACAAATGGGACGAATTCAAACTGAAAAAGTTTTTTCTCAGCAAGAGAAATAATATGCGAGGTGAATAGGGAGCCTACATCCTGGGAACCAATTTTTACCCTCAAACATCAGATAGAGCTCTAATCTCTAGAGTGTACAAAGAACTCAAAAAGTTAAACAACAAAAAAGCAGATAACCCAATCAACAAATGGGCCAAGGACTTGGACAGAAACTTCTCAGAAGAGGACATACAATCAATTAACAAATACATGAAAAAATGCTCACCATCTCTAGCAATCAGAGAAATGCAAATCAAAACCACTCTAAGATACCATCTCACTCCAGTCAGAAAGGCAGCCATTATGAAGTCAAACAACAATAAGTGCTGGCGAGGATGGGGGGGGGGGAAGGTACACTCATACATTGCTGGTGGGACTGCAAATTGGTGCAGCCAATTTGGAAAGCAGTATGGAGATTCCTTGGAAAGCTGGGAATGGAACCACCATTTGACCCAGCTATTCTCCTTCTTGGATTATACCCAAAAGACCTAAGAAGAGCATACTACAGGGACACAGCCACATCAATGTTTACAGCAGCACAATTCACAACAGCTAGAATGTGGAACCAACCTAGATGCCCTTTAATAGATGAATGGATTAAAAAATGTGGCATTTATACACAATGAAATATTACTCAGCACTAAAAAGTAACAAGATCATGGCATTTGCAGGGAAATGGATGGCAAAGAAGGCCCAGTGTGAGAAGGTGGCTGTAGGCAGAGCGGGACAGCCATTGCCAAGGAAGAAATGCTCATCCATGGGGAATACGGGTAGGCCACAGAAATGAAAGTTTCCTTTGCCGTCACATCAATAGGGGGACCTCTGAGGCTGCCACCACTTCTGGAACTGGCCTGTCCAGTCACCACTGAGGACCTCAACTGGGAGAAACAGAAAGCTCCGCAGCACATCCACTGCCTTCTGATGGGTGCGTCCCAGGCCATCTGGGACAGCTATACCATGCCCCCCAACCCCAGCCCATGTGTGGGCCCCTCTACCTGGGAAGGGGCCAAGCCTCTGGCATCAGTGGGCCTTAGCCAGACCTTGCCTTACCACCCCAGCACTGCCTCCCCGCCCAAAGTGCGTGGGCGCTGCTCTCTCCTCCCAGAGACACCCTCCTACCTCCAAACTTTGTGTCCCCCTCTTCCACAGCCTGCCAACTGTTCCTTGGCCCTTCCTCCCAGGCCCTCTCCCAGCATCTTGGCAGGCTTGGCTCTGCAGCCAGGGGCTCCCTTGGGGGCCACCCTCATGAACACCATTATGACTTCACAGTCCCCCTTCCCCCACATCTGGGGCCTCCATCTGACTCCAGTAGGAACTTCCTACTCTCTCACCAGGGCCCAAAGCCCAACAGTACTCACAGGGCCTCAGCAGTAGACAGGTCCAGTCTGCCACCTTTTTTTTAAATTTTTACTTATTTTTTTTAGTCATACATGACAGAATGTGTGTGGGTGCTGGCACGGGCCCCCATGGTGGGATTGCTACGTCTGTCAGCACCATGGGCTGAGTGGGTTGGGCTGCCCAGGCTGGGGGGCCTGCTATCAATGGTGGGAATGGAGCTACCCCTGGACCTGGAGCTCCCAGGTGTCCAAACTATTGACAGCTGGCAGAGGTGGGGGCTCTGGGCTTCTTCCTGTCAGGAACCCCAGGTGGGATGGTGGCTCCAGGGATGAGGGGCTTCTTCCCTCGGGGAGCGTGTTTAGGTACCTTTCAAGACGGCAGACTGAGGAATCAGACCAGAGACTCTGCGTCTAATAGAAGATAAAGTTGGTCCTCATCTTCATCTCGTGGGGGCAGGCCCCAAATTCCTTAATAAGACTCCTATAGCACAAGAGTTAAAACCAAGAATCAACAAATGGGACGAATTCAAACTGAAAAAGTTTTTTCTCAGCAAGAGAAATAATATGCGAGGTGAATAGGGAGCCTACATCCTGGGAACCAATTTTTACCCCTCAAACATCAGATAGAGCTCTAATCTCTAGATTGTACAAAGAACTCAAAAAGTTAAACAACAAAAAAGCAGGTAACCCAATCAACAAATGGGCCAAGGACTTGGACAGAAACTTCTCAGAAGAGAATTGGTGTTAGGGCCCAGCAGTGAAGGGTCAGGCGATCAGAGGCGATGACAAGTTCAAGGGCAGAAGGTTGCCCTCCTTTGCAGAGGAATAGGAGAGCCTAGGAGGGGTTGAGGAGTGTGCTTTGGGCACCAAGGCACACACCATTTGCAAGCTCACTGGAGAAAGCAGGCATTCAGGGTGCAGAGGTGTGATATTACCAGAGAAGGCCACGAGATGGGTAATCAAGGGGCTTGCAGAGCACAGGGACCTGTCCTGCTCAGGAGATGGCGGCAAATAGTGCAGGAAAGAATAGCAGGGCCAGAGGGAATGGGGCTGCTGCCGCTTCAGCCCAAGAGTAGCTGGAAGAACGATCCAGTACCCACTGTCCCCCTGCCTCGCTGTGACCTGACATACGCGATTCCACCCACTCTGCCGGGAAATGCAAGGACCCACTTGTGAGTATGAAATAAGAATAGCACAGCTCAAACCCTGGCCCATTACTAGAGACTCAGTTGACTCCCCCTCTTTCCTCCCTTGTTCTCAAAGTTTGCGCCCAGTCCTATTAGAGAAGTCATTGCAAAGACATTGAATGAGAAAATGAAGCATTCACTTGAGACTAAGAAGGGAAAGAGGATGGGGGACAGCAACACGGTGGATAATAGGTACCAAAACATAGAGGGGAAGTAGTTCTAAGGTTCCTGGCTCACTAGGGCAACCTCAGGGCAGCAATTAATTACACCTTTCAAAATAACTAGAGGAGAAGTGTTTGAAGGTTTCCAGCACACAGAAACGATAATATTTGAGGTGATGGAAATGCTAATTACCTTAATTTGATCATTATGTGTTCTATACATCTATCTAATTACAACGCACTATCCCATAAATAAGCACAAACATTGTATGTCAATTAAAAATGAAATTACATTTAAAAAGAACGCATATCAAATCTGCCTGGATATGCTTCCAGAATCACATAGCCGATGTGAATAACTCTTATCTTAATGTAATATCAATGAAGTCGTGACACTTTGTGCCTTTTTGTGAAAAATAAACCGTGTAATCAATTAAAAATGAAAATGAGATATTCAAATTAATCGAAGACTTTGCACTAGCAGTGCAGAGAAGAACAAACTAAAGGGTCCAACGGGGAACCTGAGGACTGTGAGACTGCATCTGCAGTGACCTAAGCACCTGCAGTGACCTTGGCTGTTGGCTAAGCCCAGGGAGGCAGTGGTAGAAAGCAGAGAGAGGCACTTCCGGTGACACTGATGAGGGTAACTGGTCTGGTCTTTGTGAGTAACCGGGCCTGAAGGAGTGAAAGACAGGCAGAGCCCAAACTGTCTTTGAATTTTCTACTTCATGCCTGAATACACAGGGATGAGAGAAGATGAGCCGGTTTAAGGAAATTTGATTTGATGTATGATGAGCTTCAAGTTACATGTGGAATTCCAGAGAATTAGCAGCAGATGGTCAAAAGAGCCAAACAAACCTGAGTTCAAATCGCAGCCCTGCCACTTGTTAGCTGTGTGACTGGCTCACTTTCAAGACCTCTCTGAGCCTCCATTTCCTTACCTGCCAAAAGTGAAAATGAGGAGAGTTACTGCTTGAAGAATCAAGAGGAACAAAATTCCCTGGCAAAGGATAGATCTCAAGGAATGCTGGCTTCCTGTTTTATTTTTAAAATGTTTATCAGGCCGTTGTGATTGATCTGGGGTTGGCCTTAGACCTCCAATTGTAGATTTGGAAAACAATGGACTAGAAGCGAGGGCTTGAGTGTAAGCAGGTTGAGATCAATTGCCTTCTGGAGGAACATGTTCTGTCAAAGACCAAGAGGCTTTGAAAGTACATTTTAAGTTAGCTGTCTTCTGTCTTCCCATAAGGGACGCAACTCGATTTAGCTGTACAAATATTTATGCACCAGACACAGTGGAAATGGGGAATCTGAGAGGAATAAGATGCAGTTTCAGCCCTGGAAGGCTTGCAGTTAGTTTCTTGGAGAGGGTGGACACTTAGAAAACCCAACCAGAGTGCAATGTGGGAAAAGCCATCTGAGGAGCCCCAAGGGAACAGCAAGGAGAGGGTGGTTGGTGTTGCTCAGAGGACTTTGAAAATAAATAGCCGGAATGCAGACTAACATCTCTCCCAAAGCTTTAAACATGCAGGGTAATTCTTCAAATAAGTCAACTAGGAATAATGGCATACACTTACTAGTTCAATGATGTTAATTCAAAGATAAGGAAATCGTCCCCAGATCTGAACCCCGCATTCCTAGGTCACTATGGCCAAAAGAAACAGAAGAATGAAGAATTGTGGCTCTGGGAGCATAGCACTTTCTAGATTCCAACTCAAACAGCTTCTAAACCACATGGGTGATTGGTAATACTGCTAACGAAGATTGGCCACAGTAACGAAAACATTGATCTGTGTTTTTGTGAATGAATGGGTCTAGAGCCTGGTATTGATGTATAAGAAAAAAAAAGACAAGTTTTTCCCTATGAGCTGAGTAGCCACAGAAAGACAGAACTAGAAAGAACCACACAGATAATGGCTCATTTGAAACCCTCTTTTGCTTTGCCGAAAAAGATATCAGAGAGGGGACGTGCATCTTGCAAAGTCACCTAGCTGGGGAGAGCCAGGACAGAGTCCCAATGTTCCTGACTCCCGATTGAGTATTCCTTCTACAACACCATGCTGTCTCTCCAAATGGACCACTTTCTGCAGCTCCCCCAGTTCACACTGCCACCAGCTGTCTGCATGCACACACACTTATCCCTGAATTGACTCCCAAGTGGGCCATCACCTCCTCTGCATGGAGTCCCACAGAGCCTGGTCTCCAGGCAACCCTAATCCAGCAGAGAAGTCCCTCAAGTAAAGGACTCTCTGCTTCTACAAGAGTTCCACAAAACAGCTTCATCTGATATTCCCTGCCAACCAAGGCAGGAAGCTCTGCTAATTTCATTAATAACTTAATGAGATTATTAACCACTTCCCAGTGGGGGAAGATTTGGTCTTTCTTCTTGGTTGTGGGAATGCATCCATTTTCCACACAATCACAGCCTGAGAGGATCATCACTGGGGGCTGCCAATTGTGGGCTTATTAGAAGCAATTTGGACATGAGATTGGATTTTCTTTTCCATACCGAAACTTTTGGTCAAAGCAAATGAACTTGTGCACCTTATGATATTCATATATGAATAAACATTGCTCAGGAAATATTTGATCTTTAGGATTGGCCTGGTGGTAGGATGGTGAGAACAGGGCTGGGGGAGGCAGGGCCCACTCAGTGGACCTGCATAGAGGCCCACAAGTTACCCACAACGCTTTAAAATAACTAACAGAACCACATGGGTCACTGGTCTAATGCCACATAAACTAGGCATATTCAGAGTCCTTTATTCTTGGGCAGAATTACAACTTCTCAGTGTGTGATGCTGGTCAGTGCAGGCTGGTCCAACGCTCTGATTGACTGTCAATGACATCGTGGGGAGGTAGAGGTTGCTACAGAGAAACAAATGGGGCAGGGGTAGGGAGGTGCCTAAGAAAATCGTTCATCGAAACTCAGCTGCCATGACCCTGCCAGGCTGAGTTGACTCCTGTCTTTCACACTCTTCACTTAGATTTTGGTTATCCGCGTGCACGTAGGTCTTTTCCCAACCAGGCCCCACCTGCCATGAGGATGAATGGGAAATTCAAGTTCTCACTCTGCCCAGGGATGTGCAGGATCAAGCTCACCCTGGATCCCAAGAGCCAGTTATGGGCAATATCTCCTCCCTCTGACTTCAGTACCTTCATGGCAGTAGCTTTAAACTGGACATAGTAGCAGAGTTTTTAAGAAAAAAAAAATCAGCAAATATCACCAAAGGAGCCTTCATTTCTTCCCAGAGTGCTGGGTGTTAAATATTCAGCAGCATGTCACTGACTGCATCCCTGATGCCTGGCACTTGGAAAGGTATAAGCACACAGCTAAAAACGGATAGAGAAATGAATGACCAGGGCCAGCCAACCTGCATCCCTCAGGTTTTTGGTGACCTGAGCTCTACAGAGAACTGAAGTGGAATGACATCTGGGAACTCATGTGAAGGGTATACAGCTAAACCCGGGCTGCGCAGTGAACTCACCTGATACCCGGGCCACAGCCCAGGCCCAAATCCCTGAGTCAGAGGAGAGGTTGTTGGAAATCAGTATTTTCTAAATATTCCCATATGATTTCAGAAAATAGCCAAGTTTGAGAACCTCTGTCCTGAAATCATAGCCATTGTGACACCCCATCCTCCAGTGCCTTGGGTTGGTTAGTCTTGGTTGTCAACTTGGCTGGATTGAGGTGCCTAGGAAACTCATAAAGCATACTTCTAGGTGTCTCTGTGAGTATGTTTCAAGAGATGACTGGCATGTGGGACAGGGAGCTGAGACAAGACAACCTGCCCGAATGTGGGTGGCACCATTCATTAGGCTGAGGGCCCAGGTGGAACAGAAAGAGTAAGAAGGGGTTCCACCCTTCCTGAGTGGGCTGCTGTTGCCCATGGACATCAGACCCCAAGTTGTTTGAACATGGACTTGCACCAGTGACTCTCCAAGTTGCTTCGAGGTCTTCAGCTAAAGATGGGGGCTGTATCACTGGTCCTGCATATTGTGAGTCTTCTAGCTGCTTAGACCCAGCAGCTACTGTCTTCCTGGCTCTCCAGTCTGTAGACAGCCACTGTGGGGCCAGCAGCCTCTGGCCATGTAAACTGACCAAATGCACCCCTTCTTACAGACACTTGGCTGGTTCTGTTCCTCTGGAGAATCCTGACAAGCACATGCTCCGAATGCCCAGGACTGCTATCATTTTAGTGCAAAATGATGGAGAGTCAAGTAAAGGGATGACATTTCACTGGTAGGCTGGTGGCGGAGCCTGGAATGGCACCTCTGCATTTGCTATGCTTCCATTTATGACTCATGGCCAGAATGACCATTTAGTGAGGTGCCCATTTAAGAAAGGACATCTCAACTTCTCTAGAAGAGAAGCACAGCCCCAGCTCCATCGTCGCCCCCTCCTGGTCCCATGCACTCTGCCCCTCCATCTCTCCACACTTGGGCGCCACAGCTGTGCCCTTCTCTCCATAACTACGTGCCTTTTATTTTCTCTGTCCAAATGTCCAGCACAGATGCCATCTCTTCTTTGAGATCTCCGTGATCTCTCTGGCCATCAGCAAGATAATGGCAAAAGCTGTGGAGGCGAGCAGACTCTGGGTTCAAGCTCCAGTCTGTTTCATAGCTGTGACAATTGGACAAGTCACTTGGCTTCTCTGAACCACCATGCAAAAATGCAATGGGTAACACTTAAAGAAATGAGCATCCTGTGCTGGGAACAGGAGGGAACTAGACCATGCTGTTTTATCCCAGTGTCCGTTCTAACCTTCTCTGGCCATTCATTCCGGTCAGATCCCTCTCTGACCCTCCGTTTCCTCCTCTGAAAACAATGACCTCAGACTTGATGCCATTTAGTTTGATAGGGACTTACTGTCTCTCCCTCTCACTTGGCATTTGTCTGCCTTCTCTAGTGATTGATCTTTTTCTATATCCAACCTGTCTCCCAGTCTGACTAGGGGGCTCCAGAGAGCTCTGAATGTGCCTTATTTGTCTGTGTATCTCTAGAGCCCGGTGCAATGCCCTAAACTTGGGACATTTATCACATTAAGCTTCTATAACCTTAGCTGTCTCTTGTTTTGCAAATGCTTCATCAAATGAGCCTGTTCCAGGGCTGGCTGGTGCTCCTGTGCAGGGGTTCTGTGTCACGGCAGACCTGGACTTGCTGCAGCCATTGGTGAATTGCTCTGTATCTGTCAGCTGCCAGCAAGGCCCAGCAGATCAGTTCGCTCAATTATAAGAACAGCGATGAGTCAATCAGCAAGGGATTAGCCATGGAATTTAGAGAATGTACTTTAATTTGAAACCCACCTGGAATGATGCATGGTACCATGGAAGGTGCTGGGCAGTGTTCCTTGGATGTGGCCGCAGTAGAGCATCTGATGTCACACCAGGCTTGGGGTCAGAAGGGTTTCCTGACTACTCGACTTCTTTCCTCTGTAGGTCCCTAAGTCATGAGGGGCACTCAGCAGTATCTACTCGGTAATTGCTTCTCTCCCTAAGTATGCCACAGCCAATGTGTGTATTATTCCTCCTTAAATGAGGATTTGCTAGTGGAGCCTGTATTTTTTTTCTTCTTGCTTAATAACAAGTGACAGCAAAGTGTGAAATTAGCTATAATAGGCACCAAAGACGGAATTTTGCAAACTCCCAAACAAGCTGAGAAATCAGTCCCTGGCCCTCAAAACACCCAGTGGCACCTCTCTTCCTGATCATGAGTGGGGACAAGGTAATGTGACTTCAGGCACCCTCAGATTTCAGAGCTGGGACGCTGGTGATTCTGCAACGACGGGGAAGTTTTAATGTTGCTGACCCTGGCTCATTTGATCCAAGAATCCCAAAGGGCTGGGCCAGTGCAGAAAAAATGGGCTTTCTGAGATGGAATTGCAAGCATTGCTCCCTGGGGGGACTGACTGATATGTGCGATCTCGGCTATTCATATATAGAATCTTTCCAGGATTAAGGAAATAAAAGAACTCCTAAGATGATCAGAGGACCTCACACTCCTCATGACTATCCTGCCTGCTAGCCACGGGGCCTCAGCCCAGGATGCACCATGGCCACACAGGCTGACTCCCGCAGGACAGCCATTCCCACTGGGGCTGTGTAGCATAGCAGGAGATCTTCTCTCTCTGAATTTAATTCCCTCATTTGCAAAATAAAGACAATGATGTCCTAGTCACAGGACAACTGGGAGGATAAAACTGGGCAGGTGGACAAATGAGGCCATTTTTCCTTCCTCACCGCGAAGTCTCATCCTGATCTTCTAAACTTGCAGGCTTGAGACCTCAGTCCCTTGCCCAATCCTCCCACCTCCCCTCCTCCCCACACCCGGGCTCCATCCTTTATGTTTTCAATCTTTCTATATCTCTCTCTCTCTCCTCCTAATTTATTTATTTTATTTTGTTTTATTTATTCTTTCACAGCTTTATTGAGGAATAATTGACAAAACTGTACATAGGTACAGTGTACAAAGTGATGCTTTGATATCCATAAACATCTTGAGATGATGACCACAATTAAATTAATGAATATATCTAATACCCCACATAGTTATCTTTAAAAAAAAAAAAAAAAGAGAGAGAGAGAGAGAACTTTTAAGATCTACTTTCAGCAAATTTCAAGTACATAACCCAGCATCAGCACCTCTACTCACCATGCCCCACATTAGGTCGCCTTTTTATGTACTTACTTACTCACCTTGAGATGGAAACTCTCCTCTTTGACCCCGCCCATTCTCATTTCCCCCACCGGCACCGTCCCAGGCAGCAGCCATTCACTCTGCACTTCTCTGAGTTCAAGGTGTTTCTTGGAAATCCACGCGTACGTGAGATCAGGCAGCACTTGTCTTTCTGTGCCTGACTTATTTCACTTAACATAATGTTCTGCAGGTTCATTCATTGTTCTCACAAGTGACAGGATTTCCTTCTTTCTTAAGGCAGTACGCTATTCCTGTGGGGGCGTGTGTACACATTTTCTTTATCCATTCCCCCATCCAGAGACATTTAGTTTCACTCTATATTTTGCCTATTGTGAATAACACTGCAATGAACATGGGAACGCAGATCTCTCTGCTGGATGCTGCTTTCATTTCCTTTGGATATATGTGCCCAGAGAAGGGGACTTCTAATCATATGGGAGTTCTAGTATTTTAATTTTTTTGCAGAACCTTCACACTGTCTTCCATAATGGCTGTGAATTTCCACAATGTCCCAGAGTCCCCTTTTGCCACATCCTTGCCAAAACTCGTAATCTAACGTCTATTTGAGATAGCTATTCTGAAAGGGGCATGCGAGACATTTCATGGTATTTTGATTTCACCATTTGATCATCAGTGATGTTGAACATGTTTTTCCATATACCATTCCATATAGTCATTCATGGGTAGGTCTTCCTTTGAGAAATTTCTACTCAGCTCCTTTGCCCATTTTATATCAGGGAAGTTGTTTCCTTTCTATTGAGCAGTTTGAGTTCTTTTCATAATTCAGGTATTACCCTCTTATCAGGTGTAATGTTTGTAAATATTTTCTTCCATGACCCATTGTGTGTTCTTGGCATGATCATCAAAGATCAAAAAAATGTAGAATTGTATTTCTGGGCTTTCTAATTCTGTTCCGCTGGTTTATATATCTGTGTTTATGCCATTACTATGACATTTTGACCACTATAGTTTTGCATTGTGTTCCAAAGTCAGAAGTCTGAGGCTTCCTGCTTTGTACCTTCTTGCTCAATATTGCTTTGGCTTGTCGGGGTCGTTTGTGATTCCATGTGAATTTTAGGATTTTTATTTTCTACTTCTGTGAAAAGTCTCATTAGAATTTTTATAAAGTTTGCATTGAATCTGTAAATCACTTTAAGTAGTGTGGACATTTTAGCAATACCACTCCTTCCAGTCCATAAACACAAGCTATCTTCCCCCTTTATTTGTATCTCCTTCAGTTTCTCTTATCAGTATTTTACGGTTTTCAGTGTCTAGCTCTTTCACCTCCTGGATTGATTTTACTCCTCAGTATTTTTATGACATTGTAAATGGGATTGCTTTCTTGACTTCTTTTTCTTAGCTCAAATTCACTCATCGTCAAATTATGCAAATCAAAATCACAACGGAATATCCTTCACACCACTTAGAACAGCTATCACAAGAAAACAATCATTGTTGATCTATAGAAATGTAATTGATTTTTTTTCTGAGGGGGATGTTAATTTTGTAACCTGCAACTTTCTCAATTTACTTATTAATTCTAATAGATTTTTTTTTTGGTAGAGTCTTTAGGGATCTTTCTACATAAAATCGTGTCATCTGCAGAGACAATTTTACACCTTCTTTTCCTGTCTGGATGTCTTTCTTTCTTTCTCTGGCCTGACGGTTCTGGCTAAGATTTCCAATATCAGGCTGAATGCAAGTGGCAAAGTTGGGCATTCTTGCTCTGACCCTAAAGGGAAGCTTTCCCCTTTCCACCCCTGAAGGTGATGTTAGCCATGGGCTAGTCATTCACAGCCCTTATTTTGTCAAGGAACAATTCTTCTGCACCTCTTGGTTGAGTGTTTTTCATAAAAGGCTATTAAATTTTGTCATCTCTTCTATATATCTGGAGAAAATCATCTGATTTTTTTTTTAATCCTGCATTTTGTTGATCTCCTTTCTCATTATTGGCCTATTGAGATTTTCTATTTCTTCATGATTTAGTCTAGGTAAGTTGTGAGTTTCTATAGATTATTAGTATCTTCTGCGTTATCCAAGTTGTTAGCATATAATTGATCGTAGAAGTATCTGTGGTCCTTTATACTTCTGCAGTATTAGTGGTTCAGGGTCTCTTGGTTCATTTCTAATATTACTTATTAAAGTTTTTAACTTTTTTCTTAGTCTAGCTAATGGTTTGCCAGTCTTTAAAAAAAATCCTTAGTTTCATTGATCTAACTAGTGTTTCGCTAGTTTATTTCATTCATTTCTACTCTGATTGTTATTATTTTCTTCTTTCCTGCTAACTTTGGGCTTACTTTTTTCTTCTGATTCCTTGAGGTATAAAGTTATTTCATTTATTTGAGCTCTTTCTTTGTTTCTTAATGTAATCATTTATCATTATAAACTTTCCTCTTGGAACTGCTTTTATTTTTTTCATCTGGTACATATTGCAACGTTGTGTTTCCATTTTCATTTTTCTCAAAACGTTACTGGATATCCTTTTTGATTTCTACTTTGACCCATTGGTTATTTGGGACAGGTTGTTTAATTTTCACATAATTTTCCAATTTTCTTCCTGTTACTGCTTTCTAGCTTCATAGCATTATGGGTAGAAAGCACACTTGATATGACTTCAATCTTCTTAAATTTGTTAAGACTTGTTTTGTGGCCTAATCTGATGTATTCTAGAGAACACTCCACGTGCGCTTAAAGAGAATGTGTATGCTGCGGCTATTGGATGGAATGCTCATTGTCTGTCAGTTTTAAGTGTTTTAAGTCCATGGTTTCATTGTTGATTTCCTGTCTGTTGATTTCAGTCCACTGTTGAAAGTGGTATATTGAAATCCATACTACTATTGCTTTGCTGTCTGTTTCACCTCAGTTCTGTTAATATTTGCTTTATGTACATAGGTCCTCTGATGTTAGATGCACATACATTTATAATTATATCCTCTTGATTATTGATCCCTTTATTATCATATAATGGCCCTGTTCTCTTGTAATAGTCTTTGACTTAAATTCTATTTTGTCTCATGTGAGTATAGCCACCATTACTGTCTTTGGCTACCATTGGCCTAGAATATCTTTTTTCCAATTTCCTTCAATTTCAGTTTATGTGTGTCCTGAAAGTTAAAGTGAGTCTGTTGTAGGAAGCAGGGAGTTGATCCTTGTTTTTCTTTTCTTTTCTTCTTCTTTTAAATACATTCAGGTGTTGTATGTCTTTTGGTTGGAGTGTTTTATCTATTTACATTGAAAGTAATTATTAATAGGAAAGAGCTTACTATTGACATTTTGATAAGCACTTTTTGTTTTGTAGTTCCAATCTTCCTCTCTCTGTATCTTCCTTTGGGATCGAATGGTTTTGTAGTCGTATGCTCTCATGCCTTTCTCTTTGTCTTAGGTGTATCTACTACAGATTATCATGAGATTTACACAAAACACCTTTCAGGGGTAACAGTCTATTTTAAACCAGTAAAAATTTAACTTTGACCACATACAAAAACTCTACATTTTAACTTCTCCTCTTCCCACATTTTATGTTATTAATGTCACAACTCATATCTTTTATATATTGTATGTCCATTAACAAATTATCATAGATATAGCTATTTTAATATCTTTGTCTTTTCACTTTTATACTAGTCCTAAAAGTGATTTATGTACTACCATTAGAGTAATGGAATATTCAGAAGTCGACTATCTTCTTATCTTCATCGTGCATTTTATACTTTCACGTTTTCCTGGTCTTAGTTAGCATTCTTTTGTTTTAACTTGAAGAACTTCCTGTAGCTTTTCTTATAAAGCAGGCTCAGTGGTGAGGAACTCTCATAGCTTTTGCTTGTCTATGAAAGTCTTTCTCTTTCATTTCTGAGGATCAGCTTTGCTGGGTATACTACTCATGGGTGGAAGGTTTTCTTTCTTTTAGCACTTCTAATATATCACTACACTTTCTCCTGGCCTGCAAGACTTCTGATAAGGAATTATATGAAGTATTACTGGGGTTCCTGTGTATGTGATGCTTTCAAAATTGTCTTTGACTTTAGAGAAGCTGACTCTAATGTGTCTTGATGAACACTGCTTTATATTTGATATATTTGAGATGCTTTAGGCTTCATGGTTTCTGGATGTTCATTACTCTTTCCAGATTAGGGGAGTTTGGTTTTTAAAATAAACTTTCTGCCCCGTTCTCATTCTCTGCTCCTATGAAGCTCCCATAATGCAAATACTGGTTTGGTTGATGGTCTCATAGTTTCATAAGTCTCATAGGCTTTATTTGCTCTTTCACTTTTTTTTTCTTTTTTCTTCTTCTAAATGGAAAGTTTCAAATGCCCTGTGTTTGAGCCAATTCTACGGTACTGAGTCTACTATCGAAGCAATTCATTAAACTTTTCAGATTAGTCCATTAGTCCTTTTAGCTCCAAAAATTTATGTTTGGTTCCTTTTTTAGGATTCTTATCTCTTTGTTGAACCTCAATTTTGTTCTTGTATTTCTTTTTAATTTTACTTATTTTTCTGTACATGTTCATTTATAGCTCACTGAGCTGCTTTAAGAGAATCAACTTGTCAGACAGTTTGTACATTTTCTTTTTTTTCTTCATGGCTAGTGACTTTTGTCTTCTTTTGTTCCTTTGGTGGTATCATGTTTCCCTGATTATTCATGACTCTTAGGGTCTTGCACTGGTTCTGTGTTAGAATAAGCAGGAACTTCTTCCAGGCTTTATAGTATGGTTTTAGAAAGTTAAGCCCTTTGCCAGTTAGCCTTTCCAGAGATTCTGGGTAGAATATCTGGTGGGATGCATTGATAGATTTGCCACTAGAGTCCTCATATGAAAGGGTCTGGAGCCTGGGTCCACTGGTGTGAGCCTAGAGCTTGAGTTTGTGTAGGCAGTCCTGGTATGTAGGTCCTTGGGGACAGACCTGGAAACTGGGTACATGGAGCTGGCCTGGCACTAGAGTCTACTTGAGTGGTACCTGGATCCATGGAAATAGGCCTAGAACCTGAGTCCAAAGGGCATGCCTGACATTGGGATCAGCCTCGAGCCTGGATCTGTGGGGTCAGCATAGAGTCAGGGATTATGAGTTCTTGCCTGGTTCTAGGGTAGAGTTGGAGCCTGGATTCACTGGATTTGGGGTGGATCAGAGCAAAGTCATTTGCTTTCTTCACTCTCCTTTCCCCAAGAGGAAGGTACCCCTCTACATGACGTGTTGCCTGAGCCTGGGGAAAGGGATGCAGGAAATGTGAGACTGTCCATCCTGCCCTCTTTGGTAAATCTTCTTAGTTCTGTGCTCCATCAGGTGCTGCAATCTCTAACATGGATTTGTAGCTCCTGTGAAGATATTTTTGTGTACAAATCATTTTTTGAATGAATGTTTCTACAAGGGGACAAGTCTAAGAAACTCATTCCTCCATCTCACTAATGTCAGTCCTGTAAAAGCATATAGTGTGTGTGTGTGTGTGTGTGTCTGTGTATATGTGTGTGTGTCCGTGTGTGTGTGTGTGTGTTCCACTCTCATATCTTAAAACAACTTGCATTGCTATCAACCTTTTCTCCTCTAACCTTTTCTCTTATATCTAAGGATAAAAGCTCTACTCATATCCTTTAAGACTCAGACTGTCCTCTGAAAATGATGCCATACCTTCCAGGAAGCCTCCTTGAGGCCATTTAAGATCCAGGGTCTCTATTCTACACAGCTGTGTCCTTCAAACCCACTCCCCCATGCTCTGTGGCAAAACCCTGCAAACCACATTTCCGCTTTGCCAGCTGGACCCTTGTTGGGATTTACCAATAGAGGCAACTAGAGGGAGGCTGCAGGTAGGTGGAGGAAGAAGAAACCCCATCTTCTAGTTTGCTCCCCAGACACACCCTGTCTGCTTCTTCTTGGTGTCAACATTACCCTAGTGTTGCTGCTCCACCCCACAGTGGTACAGTCCAGGAACATCTTTTGAGATCCAGGTTTCAGGTTCCCCCCACTATTTCAGAACACATTTCATTCTAGTCCCATATAAATAGCAGCATCATCCAGTTGGTGGTCACTTTTCAGAAACCCAGCACCACAGGTTCCCTCCATCACATACCAAGCTTAGGGTCCAACAGATAAGGGCCCTACCTCTGAGGGCGGGTCTGAGCTGGGCAGGGTCTTCCCCAAATGTCTACATTTTATTAATCCTGATAACTTCATTTGGTTCCCCCAATCCTAGCTGGTTGCTTTATGCAGTGGCCACAACTGGGATAACTTAAGATTGCCTCTTTATCCTTTAACAATTCAGCATTTCTAGCTCATGACTCTTTTATCTGAATTCACTTTGTTAAAAAATTGGGGATGATTTCTCTCCCTTGACCGGACTCTGACTGATATCTCCACATCCTATCTATGCTCTACATCTATCCAAGGGCTTATCAAACACACCCAGTGCTGTTGTCTACCACTAATATTACTAGAATCTTTCTTCTTTCTACTCCTAGGGCCCAAAGCAGTGTCTGGCTCAAGGAATACTAGTGAATTTGAGTCATAATAAAATAAATGAAGGCACAAAGAATGCTTATGGGAGTCGACATAGTTTGGGGCACAGCTGTGGGAACTTCTGCCCAGTCCCCCCTTGCTGGACAGTCTTGAAGCATGCTCTGGTATAAAAAAGGAATGCATAGCTCAAACACTGTGGAGTCATATCTCAATCAGTTCCCAAGAAACCCAGGCTATGAAAAAGTGAGTCCTGTGGTCTTGAAGTCCACTCATGTCTCTGCCACTGTCACTAAGAGACTTGGAACAAGGGGCTTCAATTCTTTGACCTCTGTTTTCTCATGGTAAGACATATTCCAAAGGATTTTTATGAGGCGTAATCGAAGAGAAGTGTGTTCACATGGGCCTATTGTAATGATGGCACAGAAGAGAAGCTTAAGAGTCACGAGTCATCCCAGGTCCCCGTGCCCCTTGACTGTCATAGCCTGAAGCATGTGAGAGAATCAGAAATATTTCACTTTCCAAAGATACCCAGGATGAAGGACAGATGCCATCAGTCTTCATCACCATCATCATCGTCATGATTAAGTGACAACTCCCGCAGGTTATCCTTGGTGTTCAGCAGGTTGTCCTTTATATACTCTTCAGATCAATACTTCCCTTAGCACTCGTAGATGAGGAAACTTTCGTAAGTTAAATTATTGCACAAGGTCCAGTGGCCAGTCATGATCAGCACTGTAAATGGAAACCAGGTCTGTCTGGGTCCAAGACCCCGGCTCCTCTCTCACCCTGCCCTCTGCCCACAGGGATCAAGTCACATCCATCCTGGGTCTTCCCATTAAGCGGATGTTGGCTCCCAGCCTGTGTTTGGTCTCTGCGTCACTGGCACTTGGCCTGACTTGCGGCCTTCTCCTTCCTGCTCGTGTCTGCACAAAGATCCAGTTGCTCATCTTGCTCCTGACTCTGCAGTGGACAGAGCAACGGGACATCTGCGGTCCGAGTACCTGAATGCCACTTCATTTATTCCTCATGAGAATCCTTTGACATGGTCTTCTCTCCTCGCTCCATGCCTTCCCGCTCCGCTTATCAGCAGGGCAGAACTTTTGGGGTAGAACTGCCTAGAAACAGCCCAAGGAAGCAGGGGTATGTATGCAAAGGGTGTCGAGGAAACTGGCTGGAGTTCTCGTTCTGTCATCCAGAGGTTTCCCGTGAGTCATTCCCCATCTCTCTGGGCTTCAGCTTCCTCCTCTGCAGAAGGAGCCGTGTGCTAGGCTACAACAGATGAGCTGGAGAGTCAGAAGGCCTGACCTTGGATGTAAGCCATGGTCTCTTCTGTGACCCCTTGGGAGATTTCCTCCTCTGTCAAGTAGGAATAAGAACACACAGTCGTGATGAAGACTAAATAAAGGCCTAGAGTCAGGGTGAACTTCTTGTCATTTCCTGGACAAGGAGATAATTTAGGCCTGCTTTCCTGATCACGTGGCACCCTCTGGGATCTGTGAGCTACTCAGCATGTTTCTGCACAAGAGAAAGAGCCAGATCCTGATAGCCAGCCCAAGGCATGGGAGCATAAGGAATATAAAGGGGGCAGGGAGGGATCACTGCCTTCCACCCTCTGTCATGTATTATGTCCCTGTGCTAGACTGGGGGATCCTGGAGGTGTCTGGAGGAGACCATCAAACATCCATATCTGTCATGGTGCCATGTTCCAGATGGTCAGCTTCCTTCCATGGTGTGGGGGTGTGGCTGTCCTCTCTAATCTCTGCCTGGCCTGCTGCGGCTCGTCCTTGCCTAAGAAATGCACTTTCATTCAAATTTCTGTAATGCCTTCACCTAACCTCTGTGCCGATCCAGGTCCTCATCATTCCTCCCTCTTTACTCCTCTAAGGCTCTTCTGCCTCCAATCCCAGCACCTCCCCCTGGCCAGAAGCTGGACAGTATCATTCCTAAGCATGCTGTCCACAGCTCACAGGCTTCTTAATATGTTTTTGTTACCTTCAATTTTTTCCTATGTGTTTATATATTATTTTTATAATGACAAAAGAGATTTTAAAAGTTACCATCGAATCTAAGCCTTCCTCTACTTAACACCCCCACGGTCTGCAGGATAACGCTGAGTTACTCAGAGATGAGCAGGTCAGCCGCTTCTTGGGCCTCACCTCCTGAAGTTCCCTTCAAGGGCTCCTGGGTTCACATCATAACTAAACACCTGCCTCTCCCCAAATGACTCATTATTGCTTATTTGCCGCACCTCGGAGCCACCTTTCATATCCCTCCACCTGGAATGTCAGCACCTGGTGCTCTCTCAGGTAAAGCCCTGCTTCGTGTTTCAGATGTTACCTAAAGCACCCCCTCCCCCTGGGAAGTCTCCCCTGACTCCCCCACAGTGCTCCACACCTGCAGAGCTAGCACCTGTGCTTCCTGATGCTACAGCAAGCATCACATGCTCCATTGCCTGGAGGAGAGATCCAACTCAACTGCAATCATTTTTCTGGCCCTTGATTTAATCATGAGATCTTCAAAACCAAGGGCCTTCATCTTGTCATCTTTACATCACTGAGGCCCTTAAACAGGTCCCCTTTCCACACAACACCTTAACCACCAGGTGAATCCCTGTGAACAGTCATGGTTTCTGCCCACCTGCAGCTCCCAGCGGAGTGGGAAAGACAGACCCAAATGAATGAGCCAGCAAGGAAATTAGAAATTAAACCATGAAACATGTTACGAGCGAGGCGATTGGCGCCGTGATAAAGTCTAATTGGCAAAAGGGGATTACTTAGGACTCTTCTAAGAGTTCCCCTCTGAGAAGATGACATCTAAGCTGAAGTCTTAAGAACGTGAAGGAGCCATTCAGCTAGAGAGCTGCAGAGAGATTTCCGGGAGGAAGATCTGCCTGTGCAAAGGTTCACAGGATGGATGAGCCTAGAAAGCATGTAGCAGAGTCCAGGGCTGAATGAGGGAGAGGCGGAGGAAGGAGGAAGCCGCATGTGGATTCCTTCCACGTGCAATGGGAAGGTGTTGGCGGGTCCTCAGTTGGCAGGTGACACAATTGAATCTGAGTTTTAAAGGATCACTCTGACCTACAGGCTTTTCACCTGAAAAGGAGGTTTATACCACCTCCTGATCAGGTTGTCTTAGATGAGAATCTGTCTTAAGAGGGCGGCCTCTAAGACAAAACCTGAAAGAGAAAAAGAGACAGGCAACGTGAAGATAAGTTTGTAGAGCTGGAATGTAATAGGAACTCAACAAGTGGGTGGGCTATTTTTCTGGCATTGTTATGCAAACAAAAGTGAATAACTTGAAGCTTGGCCAAGGTCTACTCTGTCGAGGGAGGGAGGACTACTAATTACCACAGCTAAAACGACTTTAACCATTCTGCTGGTTTTATACAGAGACAAACAAGCTGCCTATGGGAACAGGTCACCCGCCAGATCCCTCCTGCCCCAGCTCATCATCTCCCTGGGAGATGATGGGGGATGATGTGGACGACCAAGAGTGCAAAGGCCTCTTTGAAATGATCAAAGTAGACTCATCGCTTCATGGAAAAGAACCGGAGCTCAGAGATGGGAGGGAGAAGTCTGAAAGACAGAGAAGTCAGTGCTGAAATTGGTTTTGGAGCTCAGGTCTCCTGACCCGAATCTGCAGTTTGCTCTCCTACACCAACCTGTCGAAAAAGGGCAACTTGGATTGAAGGATGAGCTTCGTCAGGGCTCTTTTGAACTCACCTTCAGCCAAACTCCAGGTCAGTACTCTTCACTGCTGCTAAAGCACTTGCCCTGTGGAGGCAGAAGTTCACTCCCACCCTCAGCTGGCTGAGTGCAGTGCTTCCTGCTCTGGGTGGATAAGCAGGTAGCTGTGGCAAGGGCTGGGGTGGGCGGTTTATAGTCAACCCAAGTAGGTTCAAAGAGCTGGAAGACATCACCTGGTATCCACCCTCAAGCTTATCACTGAAGCTCAAGCCCAGAGAGGAGAGCCACCTGCCCAACAGCATCTGGACCTCCTGATACCGCTGGAACAAGGGCCCGGGTTTTCTATCTTCTGCACCAAGGCTCTTCCGAGGATATGTCAATGCTGCCATGTGACGCTGCCTCCCGCCTCCTTCCTGCCATGTGTGTCTGAGAGCTGGTGTCATGGCCTCTCTGATCTTTTCCTCTCCTCTTTTCAGAGGGCTTTTGAAAGCACCTGCTAATTCCCTGGTCAGACACTTTTGACAAGTGCCCAGTCATATTGCTAGGACGACACGCCAACTACCCCCATCCAAGCGTTAGGTAGTAGCCACACAGTGTTCTTGAAATGACTTTAAGGTCCTTCTTTAAACCACCCTAAGAGAAAGCAAATGGTGGCAGTTAATCTGAAGAAAATAAACTAAAACAAGGGAGCTATTTGGAAATTATGTCAAGAAGAAAAGATTAATGGGACTAACTCTTGGCAGGGTCCACTGAGGTTGGTGTGAAGTTAGGAATTATGTCTATACGTGTCTCCAATTGTCTGGGAAGGAAGATGCCTTTGGCGGTGCAGGCCACTAAGGTAACTTCTGACCAGCTATTGGCCCCCAGTGCCCAAATTAACATGGGGCTGACTTGTAGATGAAGCCTAAATAGGATGGCCACCATGACTGTGGGGAGAGGACCAACTAAGGTGAAGGTGAAGTTGAACACCTGATTGGCGAAGGCCACTAAGGAGGACCCCAGTTTTCAAGTCAACCATGAAACAGTAACAAATCTGGGGATAGCATCATCTCCTTTATCGTTTCTGCTCGGAGACAGTCCACTCTCTTCTAGAGAGTGCTCACTGCTTCACCCTCGCTTTGCTTTTACTTTCTTTTCACTTACAATAAAGTTCTCTTGCATGGCTTTTGGCGTCTGAATTTAAATTTTCTTTCATCGGAACACAAGAACCGTGGGTTGGAGTTTCAGCTCCCTGCTTTCCTGTGACAAAAGAGTATTTAGTGTATCTCACAGAGGAAGGTTGAAGACTGAACTGAGGTCCCAGAGTGAGGCCAGGGCAGTAGGATACGAATTCAGAATTCAGGTCTCAGACACACGCTGATCTTCCATCTCTTCTTCGCAGTGTACCAACTGCTCTGGGGGTGTGTTCATGGGGGGGCGGGGACAGGGGTTGCTTCATTTGGTTCTCAGAAACATCACCTAAAAATCCTCTCCTGTTATTCATCCCATTTCACAGATGCATCTGTTTCATCATTTTCTAAGAGTGTTTGTCCCCACTGCTGTGTGCCAGACACTGTGAAGCAGAGCGCCCACAGGCTCACGGTGCTGATAGGCATCAGAACCACCAGCCACGTGGCTATCGAGCACATGCCGAGTGGTGAGATGAGGACTGTAAATGCAAAGTGCACGCCAGGCAGGGTTCCCAGACTCAGGACAAAGAAAAAGGAATGTAGAATATCTCACTGATGACTTTGTAAATATTTTATTACAAATGGAAGTGATAATATTGCTTTGGATATATGGGGTTAAATAACATCACATGATGGACACTAATTCTATCCCTTCCTCTTCACTTTTCAAAACATGGCTATTGGGATGTTTAAAGTGACGTCCGAGGCCCACATTATATTTCTATCAGCTGGTGCTGCTCAGAGGGAAGGGAGTTTGGTCATCCAGGCTCAGGATGGTGTCCACAGCAGCAGAGGCCCTGCCGGAAGCATGTTTACAAACAGCCTTGGTAAGTCGAGATCAGCTCTTTCCCATACCAGTAGCCATGAGCTGAATTCAGGGGTTGGAGTGGGAAGAGCCTTTCAGATCCCAGACCTGTTCCTGAGCCCATGGCCATCCTACACCAGGGCAGGGTGGTGGTGCGAGGGGTGTGCCCAGGGCTAACATTTGGTAGGAGAATGTCCCACTAAATGCAGGCTTGCTCCCTATAAATCACCTTGACTTGTCTCCAAATTAGATGGCAAAACGAGGCAACCTGGAGGAAAGGAAATTGCAGCTATAACAGTAGCTGCGTCCACGCACTTTTAGGTGGACAAGGCTCGTCATCTAAAAGCCTGTGTTTGGGGAACCTCCAAGTACCTGATCCCTCTCCTGGGCTGGTGTGTGTGAGCTGCCAGGTAGTGTGACCCTGGTGCCTGGCCATTCCTCTTATGCTGGGCATTTCCCAGGACTCAAGCCAAATAAGGGTCTCTGAGTGAATTTGCTCCATCTGGGTCTGGGTGTCCAAAATCAGACTGGGGGACAATTTTTACTTAAGCCAAGTACCTCTGGAAGATACACGCCACCACCCCTGGGGAGTCAGCAGGCTCCAGGGCCCCTGGTGGCCTCCCCTTTTGAAGAGACCTCTGCCACAGGCCCGACTTGGTGCTCATGATGTGCATAGTCCAGTTGGAGACCTGGGTCCAACCGATTTTATTCTTTGTTCTCTGGGACCTTGAGTAGGTCCCTCTGTGTCTCTGGGGTCAATTCTTTCTTTTGAATAACTAGGGTCATGTTGGCCTGTCTGGTGTCCTATTAACTCTGACACATGCTCTATGACTTCCGTCCAATGCACACCTACATACAGATTTCCATAAATACACACAGAGACAGATACACGTGGGCACACAGAGATGCCCATAGACAAACACGAAAACACAAAGACATACACAAGCAGACACACATACACACATACACACACACACACACACACACACACATACACACGCGCGTGCGCACACACACACAATGAACAGGTCGAGTGCTAATGGAAACCTAGAACAACTTACCAAAGAAAACGCCAGCCTTCTCTGATCCACCATGACCCCATGCCTCCAATCAAAGACACATAGACACACACTCACAGACATACAGAGACTCACAGACAGAAACACAGACACGTAGATATGCCACAGCTCCTCTGCTTGCGTACCTATCACCTGTGTATACCTGTCCCCCCACCTGGGGTCTGTACTCCATGCCTGGATCATCAGAGGCAAGAACTATGTCCCTACCCTGCAGGTAACTAATTCCGTAGCAACAGATCCGGATCACTGGTCACTTCTCCACATTCCATCCTGAGCCCCATGTTTTCAAAACACCCCTCCCCCCACTGGCTTCAGCTCAGTCCCCACAAATGTGTTGGAGTCCCCACCTGTCAGAAACCCTTGTCCCCTGCCCTCCTCCTTGCCCAGCTCCCTTCCTCTCTGCTAAAGCCCTCGAGGTTAAATGTGCCCAGCCTCCGCCTCTACCCCTCCCACAGCCTCCACTTCCCCCACCCCAGGGAAACCTCTCCACCGGGAGCCAAGGGGCTCTTCAATTGCCAAATCAAATGCGCTCCTACAGTCCTCACATCAACCTCTTCTGTCACATCTGACCCTGCAGCTTGCTCCGGCCTGGATCCAGTGTCACTACTCACGCTGGCCCCCTCTCCGGCAGTGCTCCTTCCCAGCCTGCATCAATGAGTTCTTCAAATGCTCCCTTGTCCCCAGGTCATGGCCTCAGCCCACCTGCACACCTGTGTCTCACCTCCTCCGTCCCAGGCACTAACCACCTGCTGGACATGGTCACCCATACCTCCCACAGCCAGACTCAGCTTGCAGCCCCCCCCCCCCCCCCCGCCCTGCCACCACTTCCCGCCACCCTCTCTCTCTTCATAGTGGTTGCTCAGGCCATCATCCCTGCCTGGCCCCCAGCCAGGAGGACTCTGGAAATCAATCCCGATTTCCTTCTCCTGTCCTTTCATCCATCACAATCAAGTGGTCACAAGCGCATGTGACCAATGAGACACTGCAGGCCCCGCCTGCCATCCTGACCCAAGCCCAGAAGGCTGCCTCTGGGCTTCGATGGCACCCAGGCCCAGCACCTGTGCCATCAGGCCACACTCGGCTTCCAGCCTTCTGCCACTCTCTCCCACAAACCCAATGCCACCATTCCAGACTGTCCTTCCCCCGAATTCCCATGCTGTTGCATCCCTGATAATTGGCCTCAGTACTTTCTGAGGCTGAATGGCCTTCCCCTGGTTGTTGGCCCCCTTCAAATATTTAAATGTTCAGCACCAGAGCTGCCAGCATTGGGCCCTCAGGCAGGGTTGAGGCGCCCCCTGCCCCAACCCCACGGTGCCCTGTGTGCATTTGCAATACAGCCCTCGGGCAGGGCAACAGCACCGTACATTTTCATTTTCTCTTTCCTACCATATTGAGCTCCTGAGGACAAAGCCTGATTTATTTATGAATTCCCAGAGACGCAATAGCCCTCGTAAATAGAAAGCATTAGACAAATGTTTACTGAGTGAATGAATGAATGAGGTGGACCTGCTCAGCTCAGGGAAGGAGTTCAGGTCCTGCTCAAAGCCTGGCTATTTTTCCTGGGAAGGTCAGTCTCTAATGTGGGTTCCTGGTGACACCTAGCAACAGTTGCCATGACAACCAGAAGCACCATTTTTCCCAGGGCACTATCCCCTCCACCCTGGCTGTCACCACCTGGCTCTGGAGGAGGCATCTCCCCTGTCTCCAGTCTGGAAGTGGTGAGGGAGCTGCCTCCCTCAAGCAGCTGATCATGTGGCCTGGCTCCAAGACCCTGGGGCAGGGGTCCTGATGGAGAGGGAGAAAATTGAATCCGATGGAATCAGATGTGCTTGGGAGCTTCCGGCAAAGGGAGGAGGGACAGACTGGGCCAACTGGCAGTGCAATCCTAGGGGTAGCCAGAGGGAAAGCTTGTCAGAGGGGTCTCCATGTCAACAGGGAGCAGAAAAAAATTCTGCTGTCTCTGGGCTTGGGATGGAGCATAGTGTTAGGAGGGTGGGGGGTCAGCAGGCCTGAAGGTCCAGCTAGAACCCAGACTGCAGCCAGAATGCTGCCCTACCAGACACACTGCCCTTCAAGGTCCCCTCCAAGGTCATCCTTTCCTGGGGCAGCTCCTACAGTCCCAAGAGTTTCCCTTTTGCCAATTGCCAACACCTGCAATTAGAGTTCGCTGTCAGTAAGACCCTTGAGAAGAAGAGCCTATGTCGGTTTTCATCAGCCCTACAGTCTGGGTGCCCAGCACAGTGCCCGACACACAACAGATGTACAAGGAGTTGGTGAGTGAACAAAAATCTGTGCTGAAAGAGGGCCCTTCTGAGCCAGTCACACTATATACTGTCTTTATGGAAGAAGGTCAGTCACTCATCTAAGCCACTCTGCTAAAGGGTAGAGTGGAGATTAGCAGAGGCCTCCGGCTGCAGGGCCTGGCTTCATTTCTCTACCCCAAACCAGAGTCCTTGGGGCAGAAATGATTCTGCACATGTCTTCATGGGTTTCCTTGGCCTCTACCAGCCCCAGGTGGTGACCTGCACTATCCAGGCAGGGGCACTTGTCTATCTAGGGAGAAGGACTTCTGCTCTTATCCCTGCACCCTTGGTGCCTGGCCCGGAGGGATAAGAGGTGTGGACACACCGTGGCCAGAGGAAGCCAGGCAGGGTCCAAGCCCAGAGAAAGCCAGGCCCTCTAGCCAGGAGCTGTTGGGCTAGCCACCACCCCACCCCAGAGAAGTGACTTCGTAAAAGGGGTCTCCTCTTTTCCTCTCTGCTCCCCCAGAGCTGGTCTGGGTTCATTGATGGCAAGCTGTGACTTGAAGCCTGCTGCAGTCATGAAAGGAATTCCTTTTTATTGGTTATTTTTCACATGCCAGGCACTGTCCTCTGCTCTTTATGCAAATTAACTTATTTCAGGCTTCCAATAGTCTAATGAGGTAAGTCCTGTTTTAAATTCCCCTTTGACAGAAGAGAACACCAAGGCACAGAGAGACCCATCTGACCCAGGCCGCACATGTGTGCCCAGGTGTGAACCCCGAAGGTGTAGCCAGAGCCGTGCCCTAACCATTAGCCCACCTTTCTTCCCTCATCTGGCAATGTTCCTGGGCTTTGGATTCAGGTTTGGTGTCCTTCTCCAGGAGCTAGAGCCATTGGACATGCTGTGTAACCTCCTTGACCAGAATGCAGGCAGTGGGTTGAGGAAGAAAGCAGGTTTGGGTTGCTTTTCCCAGGATTTGACTGTCTTTCAGTCTCAGCCTATGGACACCAGGTATAGGCTACTCCTACTCTGCTCCCAAGCACCAGATAGGGCCCTGAGCAGGCAGAGGTCCAGCAGCTCTGGGCACAGAATCCCAGAACACCCCAGCTGTCAATCTGGTCCTGATATTGAAGCCCACTTCTAAAAATTAAGCTTTGAAATCTTTATTTTTAAATAATTCTATTGTCCTTCCTATTCCCCTCCCCCTCCTTTCCCTTCATTCCCCTTTGTCTAGTCCAGTGAGCTTCTCTTCTTCTCCTCCCCACCCTCCCTTGTTGAGAATTAGCATCCACATATCAGAGAGAATATTCAGCCTTTGGCTTTGGGAGACTGGCTAATTTCACTTAGCATAATATTCTCTAGTTCCAGCCATTTCCTGGCAAATGCCATAATTTCATTTTTCTTTATGGCTGAGTAATATCCCATTGTGTATATGTACCACATTTTCTTTATCCATTCATCTATTGAAGGGCACCTAGGTTGGTTCCATAGCTTGGCTATTGTGAATTGAGCTGCTATAAACATTCATGTGGCTGCATCACTGCAGTATGCTGATTTTAAGTCCTCTGGGTATAGACCGAGGAGTGGGATGACTGGATCAAATGGTGCTTCCATTGTAAGTTTTCTAAGGAATCTCCTTACTGCTTTCCAAAGTGGTTGCACCAATTTGAATACCCAACCATGCTATATTCACAACATGTACAACCACAAGCGTAAGATGCTAATTAGAATAAGTTATACTCCATGTATACTCTACTGTCATGTATGTCTAAATAGAATAAAAAATAAAAGGAAAAAAAAAAAAGCTTCTGTTTCCAGGAAACAACGCAGAGAGAATGCTTGGCACAGCAGATACAATTAGTGATTCCCTTATCCCATATCTCTGCACCTTAATTCCCTTGCAAATAACAGCCCTGCTCCTCATCCAAGTGAGTCTGGGACTGGAATTTGGAGGACAAAACGGCTCTGGCTTTCGGAGGCATCAGTCAGGGTGGAAACTCCAGTCTAACTCTTCCGCTCTGTCCAGCTCCCCTGTGGTGTCCCAGGCTGCTGAAGGCATGAGTCTGCAGGCACAGCTCACAGAGAGAGTGAGGCTCCCACATCCGAGCCCCAGCCAGAGTGTTCAGGCCAAGGAACATTAAGCGTGATCCCGTGGGTTGCCATCTGGCCAGACATGGCTCAGCTCAGTTCCATGAGGCTCAGGGACAGGGTTCTGCCAGAGCATCCATTTCTCCTGCTCTCAGAGGTTGCCACTGCCACTGTCCTTACAAGGATGTGCTGGAATTTTCTACAAAAACCTCTATCTTTATATCAAAATCTCAAGTTTTCGAGATCAACTATCCCTTTATGACCCCAGGGAAGTAAATGAAGGCACAATGATAATTTTCTACTCTCTTTGTGATGTGATTTTCTTAATCCGGCTTTAGGCTTTTGTTTTGCCTACCTCTTCGGTCCCCGTGGAATATTAATTAAATTTAATTAGATATTAATAAAGTTGAAAAAAGTTTGTGTGTCCTTGGGCCTGTGCTCAGCCTCTGGGAAGATGACCACCCCACAGGACTACTGCAAGTCTCAGACGGGTCAATGCATATGTAAACATGCAGAGGCAGATACTGTTATAATGATCACAAATGTTTTGTTTTTTTTTTAATTGGAGTTCAAAAATCAATGTACCTAGCACAGTGTAAAATAAATACGCCCTTCGATTCGGAATATGTAAGCGACGTCTGTGGATATGTAAGCACAAGTATATCAGGATGTGCTAATGTGAATATTCAAGACTGGAACCAGCAAAACTGCCCATCCCAGACCCATCATTACAGTAAGACACTGCGAAATAGATTCCCAGGTAACAGAAATGTGTATGAGATCAATCATAAATGGGGAAAAAAACAGTGCAAAACTACATAATCCTGTTGCTGCCAATAAAGAAGATAGACATAGATGTTGATATAGATATATAGAGATCTGCAAGTTTAGGTGTGATTTATCTTTGTCCAAAGGATCCAAAAAGAGATGCACATAGCATTGACCTCTCGGGAAATGGATTGGGGACCCAGGTGTGGAAGAAAACTCTGACTCTTGTTTTCTATTATCCTGCAGTGTTAGAATGGCTGTTTTACCAGTTCTGTCTATAAATTCTAAATAAATGGAAGGAAGAACCACAGATAGATAAAAATTGTAGGCATTTTTCTGAATTTACGGGGCCTAGGATATTTATCAGGAAGTTTAACATTTTTGTTTATCAGAATAAAAGGAAAATCTGAAACATTATCTCATTGTGTTGTCACTGTTGTGATTATTTATTGCTGTGTCTCCAAGGATCTCAAAACCCAGGGCCTCAAACCAACAATGGCTTTGTGATTCGTAATGACCTTCTGGACTGGCCCTGCAGGTCCAACCTGGCTTGTCCAAGTGGCTGCATCAGCAGCAGGTGTCTGGGGCCTGGGTTCTGGCAGATCAGCTGGGTCTCTCCATCTCTCTCCTCTCTCTCTCTCTCTCTCTGTCTCTCTCTCCACCCCCCCCCACCCCCGCCAAGGTCTTTTGTCTTTGTGATATAGAACCAGATCTCAAAAAAGGCGAAATCTAGGACACTTGAGGACTAGATTCTTGAATGCATC